>NW_027182323.1:5409904-5743326 GCF_040938575.1 Ambystoma mexicanum
TCCTGTTACCCCCCACCCCCGGTCATGCCCCGTGTCTCCCTGCTGTTGCCCCCCCACCCCCTGCTCATGCCCCGTGTCTCTCTCCTGTTCCCCCCCACCCCCGCTCATGCCCCACAAACCCCGCTCATGCTCTGTGTCCCTCTCCTGTTACCCCCAGCCCCCTCTCATGCCCTGTGTCTCTCTCCTGTTGCCCTCCACCCCCGGTCATGCCCTGTGTCTCCCTGCTGTTGCCCCCCCACCCCCAACTCATGCCCCGTGTCTCTCTCCTGTTACCTCCACGCCCCAGTCATGCCCCGTGTCTCCCTGCTGTTGCCCTGCACCCTCCGCTCATGCCCTGTGTCTCTCTCCTGTTCCCCCACCCCCCGCTCATGCGCCGTGTCTCTCACCTGTTACCCCCCACCCCCGCTCATGCCCCGTGTCTCCCTGCTGTTACCCCCCCACCCCCTCTCATGCCCCATGTCTCCCTCCTGTTGCCCCCCACCCTCGCTCATGCCCGTGTCTCTCTCCTGTTGCCCCCCAACCCGCGGTCATGCCCCGTGTCTCCCTGCTGTTGCCCCCCACCCCCCGCTCATGCCCTGTGTCTCTCTCCTGTTACCCCCCACCCCCCGGTCATGTCCCGTGTCTCCCTGCTGCTGCCCCCCACCCCCCGCTCATGCCCCGTGTCTCTCTCCTGTTCCCCCAACCCCCGCTCATGCCTCATGTCTCCCCTGTCCCCCCCCACCCCCGCTCATGCCCCGTGTCTCCCTGCTGTTGCCCCCACCCCCGCTCATGCCCCCGTGTCTCTCTACTGTTACCCCCCACCGAACCTCTCAGGCCCCGTGTCTCCCTGCTGTTGCCCCCACATCCGCTCATGCCCTGTGTCTCTCTCCTGTTGCCCCTCCAACCCCTGCTCATGCCACATGTCTCCCTGCTGTTGCCCTCATCCCCTCTCATGCCCCGTATCTCCCTGCTGTTGCCCCTCACCCCCCGCTCATGCCCCGTATCTCTCTCCTGTTATCCCCCACCCCCTCTCATGCCCCATGTCTCCCTCGTGTTCCCCCCACCCTCCGCTCATGCCCCGTGTCTCCCTGCTGTTGCCCTCACCCCCTGCTCATGCCCCGTGTCTCTCTCCTGTTACCCCCATGCCCCGGTCATGCCCCGTGTCTCCCTGCTGTTGACCCCCACCCCCTATGTCTCTCTCCTGTTACCTCCCACCCCCCGCTCATGCCCCGTGTCTCCCTGCTGTTGCCCCACACCCCCCCGCTCATGCTCTGTGTCTCTCTCCTGTTACCTCCCAGCCCCCTCTCATGGCCCCGTGTCTCTCTCCTGTTCCCTCCGATCATGCCCTGTGTCTCCCTGCTGTTGCCCCCACCCCCGCTCATGCCCTGTGTCTCTCTCCTGTTACCTCCCACCCCTGCTCATGCCCTGTGTCTCCCTGCTGTTGCCCCACACCCCCCGCTCATGCCCTGTGTCTCCCTGCTGTTGCCCCCCCACCCCCAACTCATGCCCCGTGTCTCTCTCCTGTTACCTCCACGCCCCAGTCATGCCCCGTGTCTCCCTGCTGTTGCCCTGCACCCTCCGCTCATGCCCTGTGTCTCCTCTCCTGTTTCCCCCAACCCCCGCTCATGCTGTGTCTCTCTCCTGTTACCCCCAGCCCCCTCTCATGCCCTGTGTCTCTCTCCTGTTGCCCTCCACCCCCGGTCATGCCCTGTGTCTCCCTGCTGTTGCCCCCCACCCATTCCCCGTGTCTCTCTCCTGTTACCCCCCACCCCCGGTCATGCCCCGTGTCTCCCTGCTGTTGCCCCCCACCCCCTGCTCATGCCCCGTGTCTCTCTCCTGTTCCCCCCCACCCCCGCTCATGCCCCACAAACCCGCTCATGCTCTGTGTCCCTCTCCTGTTACCCCCAGCCCCCTCTCATGCCCTGTGTCTCTCTCCTGTTGCCCTCCACCCCCGGTCATGCCTGTGTCTCCCTGCTGTTGCCCCCCCACCCCCAACTCATGCCCCGTGTCTCTCTCCTGTTACCTCCACGCCCCAGTCATGCCCCGTGTCTCCTGCTGTTGCCCTGCACCCTCCGCTCATGCCCTGTGTCTCTCTCCTGTTCCCCCACCCCCCGCTCATGCGCCGTGTCTCTCACCTGTTACCCCCCACCCCCGCTCATGCCCCGTGTCTCCCTGCTGTTACCCCCCCACCCCCTCTCATGCCCCATGTCTCCCTCCTGTTGCCCCCCACCCTCGCTCATGCCCGTGTCCTCTCTCCTGTTGCCCCCCAACCCGCGGTCATGCCCCGTGTCTCCCTGCTGTTGCCCCCCACCCCCCGCTCATGCCCTGTGTCTCTCTCCTGTTACCCCCCACCCCCCGGTCATGTCCCGTGTCTCCCTGCTGCTGCCCCCCACCCCCGCTCATGCCCCGTGTCTCTCTCCTGTTCCCCCAACCCCCGCTCATGCCTCATGTCTCCCCTGTCCCCCCCCACCCCCGCTCATGCCCCGTGTCTCCCTGCTGTTGCCCCCACCCCCGCTCATGCCCCGTGTCTCTCTACTGTTACCCCCCACCGAACCTCTCAGGCCCCGTGTCTCCCTGCTGTTGCCCCCCACATCCGCTCATGCCCTGTGTCTCTCTCCTGTTGCCCCTCCAACCCCTGCTCATGCCACATGTCTCCCTGCTGTTGCCCTCCACCCCCGCTCATGCCCTGTGTCTCTCTCCGTGCCCCCAACCCCCGCTCATGCCCCCACCCCCCCGCTCATGCCCCGTGTCTCTCTCCTGTTACCCCCACCCCCCGGTCATGCCCTGTGTCTCCCTGCTGTTGCCCCCCACCCCGCTCATGCCCTGTGTCTCTCTCCTGTTCCCCCCAACCCCCGCTCATGCCTCGTGTCTCCCCTGTTTTCCCCCCCACCCCCCGCTCATGCCCTGCGTCTCCCTGCTGTTGCCCCCACCCCCGCTCATGCCCCGTGTCTCTCCCCTGTTACCCCCGCTCATGCCCCGTGTCTCCCTGCTGTTGCCCCCACCCCCCGGTCATGCCCCGTGTCTCCCTGCTGTTGCCCCATCCCCTCTCATGCCCCGTGTCTCCCTGCTGTTGCCCCTCACCCCCCGCTCATGCCTTGCGTCTCCCTGCTGTTGCCCCCCACCCCCGCTCATGCCCCGTGTCTCTCCCCTGTTACCCCCACCCCCCGCTCATGCCCCGTGTCTCCCTGCTGTTGCCCCCACCCCCCGGTCATGCCCCGTGTCTCCCTGCTGTTGCCCCATCCCCTCTCATGCCCTGTGTCTCCCTGCTGTTGCCCCTCACCCCCCGCTCATGCCCCGTGTCTCTCTCCTGTTATCCCCCACCCCCTCTCATGCCCCATGTCTCCCTCGTGTTCCCCCCACCCCCCGGTCATGCCCTGTGTCTCCCTGCTGTTGCCCCCCACCCATGCCCGTGTCTCTCTCCTGTTCCCACCAACCCCTGCTCATGCCTTGTGTCTCCCCTGTTCCCCCCCACCCCCGCTCATGCCCTGTGTCTCCCTGCTGTTGCCCCCCACCCCCTGCTCATGCCCCGTGTCTCTCTCCTGTTACCTCCCATGCCCCGGTCATGCCCCGTGTCTCCCTGCTGTTGACCCCCACCCCCGCTCATGCCCGTGTCTCTCCCCTGTTACCCCCACCCGCCGCTCATGCCCCGTGTCTCCCTGCTGTTGCCCCCACCCCCCGGTCATGCCCCGTGTCTCCCTGCTGTTGCCCCATCCCCTCTCATGCCCCGTGTCTCCCTGCTGTTGCCCCTCACCCCCCGCTCATGCCCTGCGTCTCCCTGCTGTTGCCCCCACCCCCGCTCATGCCCCGTGTCTTCTCCTGTTCCCTCCGATCATGCCCTGTGTCTCCCTGCTGTTGCCCCCCACCCCCGCTCATGCCCCGTGTCTCTCCCCTGTTACCCCCACCCGCCGCTCATGCCCCGTGTCTCCCTGCTGTTCCCCCCACCCCCCGGTCATGCCCCGTGTCTCCCTGCTGTTGCCCCATCCCCTCTCATGCCCCGTGTCTCCCTGCTGTTGCCCCTCACCCCCCGCTCATGCCCTGCGTCTCCCTGCTGTTGCCCCCCACCCCCGCTCATGCCCCGTGTCTCTCCCCTGTTACCCCCACCCCCCGCTCATGCCCCGTGTCTCCCTGCTGTTGCCCCCACCCCCGGTCATGCCCCGTGTCTCCCTGCTGTTGCCCCATCCCCTCTCATGCCCCGTGTCTCCCTGCTGTTGCCCCTCACCCCCCGCTCATGCCCTGTGTCTCTCTCCTGTTATCCCCCACCCCCTCTCATGCCCCATGTCTCCCCTCGTGTTCCCCCCACCCCCCGGTCATGCCCTGTGTCTCCCTGCTGTTGCCCCCCACCCCGCTCATGCCCTGTGTCTCTCTCCTGTTCCCCCCAACCCCCGCTCATGCCTCGTGTCTCCCCTGTTTTCCCCCCCACCCCCGCTCATGCCCTGCGTCTCCCTGCTGTTGCCCCCCACCCCCGCTCATGCCCCGTGTCTCTCCCCTGTTACCCCCGCTCATGCCCCGTGTCTCCCTGCTGTTGCCCCCACCCCCCGGTCATGCCCCGTGTCTCCCTGCTGTTGCCCCATCCCCTCTCATGCCCCGTGTCTCCCTGCTGTTGCCCCTCACCCCCCGCTCATGCCTTGCGTCTCCATGCTGTTGCCCCCCACCCCCGCTCATGCCCCGTGTCTCTCCCCTGTTACCCCCACCCCCCGCTCATGCCCCGTGTCTCCCTGCTGTTGCCCCCACCCCCCGGTCATGCCCCGTGTCTCCCTGCTGTTGCCCCATCCCCTCTCATGCCCTGTGTCTCCCTGCTGTTGCCCCTCACCCCCCGCTCATGCCCCGTGTCTCTCTCCTGTTATCCCCCACCCCCTCTCATGCCCCATGTCTCCCTCGTGTTCCCCCCACCCCCCGGTCATGCCCTGTGTCCCCCTGCTGTTGCCCCCCACCCATGCCCGTGTCTCTCTCCTGTTCCCACCAACCCCTGCTCATGCCTTGTGTCTCCCCTGTTCCCCCCCACCCCCCGCTCATGCCCTGTGTCTCCCTGCTGTTGCCCCCCACCCTCTGCTCATGCCCCGTGTCTCTCTCCTGTTACCTCCCATGCCCCGGTCATGCCCCGTGTCTCCCTGCTGTTGACCCCCACCCCCGCTCATGCCCCGTGTCTCTCCCCTGTTACCCCCACCCGCCGCTCATGCCCCGTGTCTCCCTGCTGTTGCCCCCACCCCCCGGTCATGCCCCGTGTCTCCCTGCTGTTGCCCCATCCCCTCTCATGCCCCGTGTCTCCCTGCTGTTGCCCCTCACCCCCCGCTCATGCCCTGCGTCTCCCTGCTGTTGCCCCCCACCCCCGCACATGCCCCGTGTCTCTCTCCTGTTCCCTCCGATCATGCCCTGTGTCTCCCTGCTGTTGCCCCCCACCCCCGCTCATGCCCCGTGTCTCTCCCCTGTTACCCCCACCCGCCGCTCATGCCCCGTGTCTCCCTGCTGTTCCCCCCACCCCCCGGTCATGCCCCGTGTCTCCCTGCTGTTGCCCCATCACCTCTCATGCCCCGTGTCTCCCTGCTGTTGCCCCTCACCCCCCGCTCATGCCCTGCGTCTCCCTGCTGTTGCCCCCCACCCCCGCTCATGCCCCGTGTCTCTCCCCTGTTACCCCCACCCCCCGCTCATGCCCCGTGTCTCCCTGCTGTTGCCCCCACCCCCGGTCATGCCCCGTGTCTCCCTGCTGTTGCCCCATCCCCTCTCATGCCCCGTGTCTCCCTGCTGTTGCCCCTCACCCCCCGCTCATGCCCCGTGTCTCTCTCCTGTTATCCCCCACCCCCTCTCATGCCCCATGTCTCCCTCGTGTTCCCCCCACCCCCCGGTCATGCCCTGTGTCTCCCTGCTGTTGCCCCCCACCCATGCCCCGTGTCTCTCCCCTGTTCCCCCCACCCCCCGCTCATGCCCTGTGCCTCCCTGCTGTTGCCCCCCACCCCCTGCTCATGGCCCGTGTCTCTCTCCTGTTACCTCCCATGCCCCGGTCATGCCCCGTGTCTCCCTGCTGTTGACCCCCACCCCCCGCTCATGCCCTGTGTCTCTCTCCTGTTACCTCCCACCCCCCGCTCATGCCCCGTGTCTCCCTGCTGTTGCCCAACACCCCCCACTCATGCTCTGTCTCTCTCTCCTGTTACCCCGCAGCCCCCTCTCATGCCCCGTGTCTCTCTCCTGTTCCCTCCGATCATGCCCTGTGTCTCCCTGCTGTTGCCCCCACCCCCCGCTCATGCCCTGTGTCTCTCTCCTGTTACCTCCCACCCCCCACTCATGCCCCGTGTCTCCCTGCTGTTGCCCCACACCCCCCGCTCATGCTCTGTGTCTCTCTCCTGTTACCCCCAGCCCCCTCTCATGCCCTGTGTCTCTCTCCTGTTGCCCCCACCCCGCGCTCATGCTCCGTGTCTCCCTGCTGTTGCCCCCAAACCCCGCTCATGCCCCGTGTCTCCCTGCTGTTGCCCCCCACCCCCCGCTCATGCCCCGTGTCTCCCTGCTGTTGCCCCCACCCCCGCTCATGCCCCTTGTCTCTCTCCAGTTCCCCCCACCCCCGCTCATGTGCCGTGTCTCTCACCTGTTGCCCCCCACCCCCCGCTCATGCCCTGTGTCTCCCTGCTGTTACCCCCACCCCCTCTCATGCCCCATGTCTCCCTGCTGTTGCCCTCCACCCCCGCTCATGCCCAGTGTCTCCCTGCTGTTGCCCTCCACCCCCGCTCATGCCCCGTGTCTCTCTTGTTGCCCCCCAACCCCCGCTCATGCCCCGTGGGACTCCCTACTGTTGCCCCCCACCCCCCGCTCATGCCCTGTGTCTCGCTCCTGTTCCCCCCAACCCCCGCTCATGCCTCGTGTCTCCCCTGTTTTACCCCCCACCCCCCGCTCATGCCCTGCGTCTCCCTGCTGTTGCCCCCCACCCCTGCTCATGCCCCGTGTCTCCCTGCTGTTGCCCCCATCCCCTCTCATGCCCCGTGTCTCCCTGCTGTTGCCCCCATCCCCTCTCATGCCCCGTGTCTCCCTGCTGTTGCCCCTCACCTCCGCTCATGCCCCGTGTCTCTCTCCTGTTATCCCCCACCCCCCGCTCATGCCCCGTGTCTCCCTGCTGTTGCCCCCACCCCCGCTCATGCCCCTTGTCTCTCTCCAGTTCCCCCCACCCCCGCTCATGTGCCGTGTCTCTCACCTGTTGCCCCCCACCCCCCGCTCATGCCCCGTGTCTCCCTGCTGTTACCCCCACCCCCTCTCATGCCCCATGTCTCCCTGCTGTTGCCCTCCACCCCCGCTCATGCCCCGTGTCTCTCTTGTTGCCCCCCAACCCCCGCTCATGCCCCGTGTCTCCCTGCTGTTGCCCCCCACCCCCCGCTCATGCCCTGTGTCTCTCTCCTGTTCCCCCCAACCCCCGCTCATGCCTCGTGTCTCCCCTGTTTTCCCCCCCACCCCCGCTCATGCCCTGCGTCTCCCTGCTGTTGCCCCCCACCCCTGCTCATGCCCCGTGTCTCTCCCCTGTTACCCCCACCCCCCGCTCATGCCCCGTGTCTCCCTGCTGTTGCCCCCACCCCCCGGTCATGCCCCGTGTCTCCTGCTGTTGCCCCCATCCCCTCTCATGCCCCGTGTCTCCCTGCTGTTGCCCCCATCCCCTCTCATGCCCCGTGTCTCCCTGCTGTTGCCCCTCACCCCCGCTCATGCCCCGTGTCTCTCTCCTGTTATCCCACACCCCCCGCTCATGCCCCGTGTCTCCCTGCTGTTGCCCCCACCCCCGCTCATGCCCCTTGTCTCTCTCCAGTTCCCCCCACCCCCGCTCATGTGCCGTGTCTCTCACCTGTTGCCCCCCACCCCCCGCTCATGCCCCGTGTCTCCCTGCTGTTGCCCCCACCCCCCGGTCATGCCCCGTGTCTCCCTGCTGTTGCCCCATCCCCTCTCATGCCCTGTGTCTCCCTGCTGTTGCCCCTCACCCCCCGCTCATGCCCCGTGTCTCTCTCCTGTTATCCCCCACCCCCTCTCATGCCCCATGTCTCCCTCGTGTTCCCCCCACCCCCCGGTCATGCCCTGTGTCTCCCTGCTGTTGCCCCCCACCCATGCCCGTGTCTCTCTCCTGTTCCCACCAACCCCTGCTCATGCCTTGTGTCTCCCCTGTTCCCCCCCACCCCCCGCTCATGCCCTGTGTCTCCCTGCTGTTGCCCCCCACCCCCTGCTCATGCCCCGTGTCTCTCTCCTGTTACCTCCCATGCCCCGGTCATGCCCCGTGTCTCCCTGCTGTTGACCCCCACCCCCGCTCATGCCCCGTGTCTCTCCCCTGTTACCCCCACCCGCCGCTCATGCCCCGTGTCTCCCTGCTGTTGCCCCCACCCCCCGGTCATGCCCCGTGTCTCCCTGCTGTTGCCCCATCCCCTCTCATGCCCCGTGTCTCCCTGCTGTTGCCCCTCACCCCCCGCTCATGCCCTGCGTCTCCCTGCTGTTGCCCCCCACCCCCGCTCATGCCCCGTGTCTCTCTCCTGTTCCCTCCGATCATGCCCTGTGTCTCCCTGCTGTTGCCCCCCACCCCCGCTCATGCCCCGTGTCTCTCCCCTGTTACCCCCACCCGCCGCTCATGCCCCGTGTCTCCCTGCTGTTGCCCCCACCCCCCGGTCATGCCCCGTGTCTCCCTGCTGTTGCCCCATCCCCTCTCATGCCCCGTGTCTCCCTGCTGTTGCCCCTCACCCCCCGCTCATGCCCTGCGTCTCCCTGCTGTTGCCCCCCACCCCCGCTCATGCCCCGTGTCTCTCCCCTGTTACCCCCACCCCCCGCTCATGCCCCGTGTCTCCCTGCTGTTGCCCCCACCCCCGCTCACGCCCCGTGTCTCCCTGCTGTTGCCCCCCACTCCCCGCTCATGCCCCGTGTCTCTTTCCTGTTCCCCCCACCCCCCGCTCATGCGCCGTGTCTCTCACCTGTTACCCCAACCCCCTGCTCATGCCCAGTGTCTCCCTGCTGTTGCCCCCCACCCCACACTCATGCCCCGTGTCTCCCTGCTGTTGCCCCCCAACCCCCGCTCATGCCCCGTGTCTCCCTGCTGTTGCCCCCCACCCCCCGCTCATGCCCCGTGTCTCCCTGCTGTTGCCCCCCACTCCCCGCTCATGCCCCGTGTCTCTTTCCTGTTCCCCCGACCCCCCGCTCATGCCCTGTGTCTCCCTGCTGTCGCCCCCACCCCCGCTCATGCCCCGTGTCGCTCTCCTGTTACGCTACACCCCCCTCTCATGCTGCCCCGTGTCTCTCTCCTGTTGCTCCTCCACCCCCTCTCATGCCCCGTGTCTCCCTGCTGTTGCCCCCACCCCCCGCTCATGCCCCGTGTCTCTCCCCTGTTACCCCCACCCCCTGCTCATGCCCAGTGTCTCCCTGCTGTTGCCCTCCACCCCATGCTCATGCCCGGTGTCTCCCTGCTGTTGCCCCCCAACCTCTGCTCATGCCCCGTGTCTCTCCCTGTTACCCCCCACCCCCCTCTCATGCCCTGTGTCTCCCTCGTGTTCCCACACCCCGGCTCATGCCCCATGTCTCCCTGCTGTTGCCCCCCCACCCCCTCTCATGCCCCGTGTCTCTCTCCTGTTACCCTCCACCCCCCCTCTCATACCCCGTGTCTCTCTCCTGTTCCCTCCGATCATGCCCCGTGTCTCCCTGCTGTTGCCCCCGCTCATGCACCTTATCTCTCTCCTCTTACCCCCACCCACCTCTCATGCCCCGTGTCTCTCTGCTGTTGCCCCCACCCCCCGCTCATGCCCCGTGTCTCTCTCCTGTTACCCCCACCCACCTCTCATGCCCCGTGTCTCTCTGCTGTTGCCCCCCACCCCATGCTCATGCCCCGTGTCTCTCTCCTGTTGCCCCCCAACCCCCGGTCATGCCCCGTGTCTCCCTGCTGTTGCCCCCCAATCCCCCGCTCATGCCCCGTGTCCCTCTCCTATTACCCCCCACCCCCGGTCATGCCCGGTGTCTCCCCGCTGTTGCCCCCCACCCCCTGCTCATGCCCCATGTCTCCCTGTTGTTGCCCCCCACCCCCGCTCATGCCCCGTGTCTCTCTCCTGTTACCCCCAACCCCTTTTGATGCCCCGTGTCTCTCTCCTGTTACGTCGAACCCCCCTCTCATGCCCCGTGTCTCTCTCCTGTTGCCCCCCACTCCCCGGTCATGCCCGTGTCTCCCTGCTGATGCCCACCACCCCCTGCTCATGCCCCGTGTCTCCCCGCTGTTGCCCCCCACCCCCTGCTCATGCCCCATGTCTCCCTGTTGTTGCCCCCCACCCCCACTCATGCCCCGTGTCTCTCTCCTGTTACCCCAACCCCTTTTGATGCCCCGTGTCTCTCTCCTGTTACGTCCCACCCCACTATCATGCCCCGTGTCTCCCTGCTGTTGCCCCCACCCCGCTCATGCCCCTTGTCTCTCTCCTGTTCCCCCACCCCCCGCTCATGCCCCGTGTCTCTCACCTGTTGCCCCCCACCCCTCGCTCATGGCCCGTGTCTCCCTGCTGTTACCCCACACCCCCACCCCCTCTCATGCCCCATGTCTCCCTGCTGTTGCCCTCCACCCCTGCTCATGCCCTGTGTCTCTCTCTTGTTGCCCCCCAACCCCCGGTCATGCCTCGTGTCTCCCTGCTGTTGCCCCCCACCCCCCCACTCATGCCCCGTGTCTCTCTCCTGTTACCCCCCACCCCCCGGTCATGCCCCGTGTCTCCCTGCTGTTGCCCCCACCCCCCGCTCATGCCCCGTGTCTCTCTCCTGTTCCCCCCAACCCCCGCTCATGCCTCCTGTCTCCCCTGTTCCCCCCCACCCCCCGCTCATGCCCTTGTCTCCCTGCTGTTGCCCCCCACCCCTGCTCATGCCCCGTGTCTCTCCCCTGTTACCCCCACCCCCCGCTCATGCCCCGTGTCTCCCTGCTGTTGCCCCCCACCCCCCGGTCTTGCCCCGTGTCTCTCTACTGTTACCCCCCACTCCCCGCTCATGCCCCGTGTCTCCCTGCTGTTGCCCCCCACCCCCCGCTCATGCCCCGTGTCTCTCCCCTGTTACCCCCACCCCCTGCTCATGCCCAGTGTCTCCCTGCTGTTGCCCCCCACCCCACGCTCATGCCCCGTGTCACCCTGCTGTTGCCCCCCAACCTCCGCTCATGCCCCGTGTCTCCCTGCTGTTGCCCCCACCCCCGCTCATGCCCCGTGTCTCTATCCTGTTGCCCCTCCACCCCCCGCTCATGCCCTGTGTCTCTCTCCTGTTCCCCCACCCGCCGCTCATGCGCCGTATCTCTCACCCGTTACCCCCCACCCCCCGCTCATGCCCCGTGTCTCCCTGCTGTTACCCCCCCACCCCCCACCCCCCTCTCATGCCCCATGTCTCTCTCCTGTTGCCCCCCAACCCCCGGTCATGCCCCGTGTCTTCCTGCTGTTGCCCCCACCCCCCCGCTCATGGCCTGTGTCTCTCTCCTGTTACCCCCCAGCCCCCGCTCATGCCCCGTGTCTCCCTGCTGTTGCCCCCCACCCCCCGCTCATGCCCCGTGTCTCTCTCCTGTTCCCCCAAACCCCGCTCTTGCCTCATGTCTCCCCTGTTCCCCCCACCCCCCGCTCATGCCCCGTGTCTCCCTGCTGTTGCCCCTCCACCCCCGCTCATGCCCCGTATCTCTCTCCTGTTACCCCCCACCCCCCTCTGATGCCCTGTGTCTCTCTCCTGTTACCTCCCACCCCCCTCTCATGCCCCAGTGTCTCTCACCTGTTGCCCCCCATCCCCCGCTCATGCCCCGTGTCACCCTGCTGTTGCCCCCCACCCCCGCTCATGCCCAGTGTCTCTCTACTGTTACCCCCCACCCACCTCTCAGGCCTCGTGTCTCCCTGCTGTTGCCCCCCACCTCCGCTCATGCCCTGTGCCTCTCTCCTGTTGCCCCTCCACCCCCCGCTCATGCCCTGTGTCTCCCTGCCGTTGCCCCCCACCCCCCGCTCATGCACTGTGTCTCTCCCCTGTTACCCCCCACCCCCGCTCATGCCCAGTGTCTCCGTGCTGTTGCCCCCCACCCCGCGCTCATGCTCCGTGTCTCCCTGCTGTTGCCCCCAAACCCCGCTCATGCCCCGTGTCTCCCTGCTGTTGCCCCCCACCCCCGCTCATGCCCCGTGTCTCCCTGCTGTTCCCCCCACCCCCGCTCATGTGCCGTGTCTCTCACCTGTTGCCCCCCACCCCCCGCTCATGCCCTGTGTCTCCCTGCTGTTACCCCCACCCCCTCTCATGCCCCATGTCTCCCTGCTGTTGCCCTCCACCCCCGCTCATGCCCGGTGTCTCTCTCTTGTTGCCCCCCAACCCCCGCTCATGCCCCGTGTCTCCCTGCTGTTGCCCCCACCCCCCGCTCATGCAACGTGTCTCTCTCCTGTTACCCCACAGCCCCCGGTCATGCCCCGTGTCTCCCTGCTGTTGCCCCCCACCCCCTGCTCATGCCCTGTGTTTCTCTCCTGTTCCCCCCAACCCCCGCTCATGCCTCGTGTCTCCCCTGTTCCCCCCCGCCCCCCGCTCATGCCCTGTGTCTCCCTGCTGTTGCCCCCACCCCCGCTCATGCCCCGTGTCTCTCCCCTGTTACCCCCACCCCCGCTCATGCCCCGTGTCTCCCTGCTGTTGCCCCCCACCCCCCGGTCATGCCCCGTGTCTCCCTGCTGTTGCCCTCATCCCCTCTCATGCCCCGTATCTCCCTGCTGTTGCCCCTCACCCCCCGCTCATGCCCCGTATCTCTCTCCTGTTATCCCCCACCCCCTCTCATGCCCCATGTCTCCCTCGTGTTCCCCCCACCCTCCGCTCATGCCCCGTGTCTCCCTGCTGTTGCCCTCCACCCCCTGCTCATGCCCCGTGTCTCTCTCCTGTTACCCCCATGCCCCGGTCATGCCCCGTGTCTCCCTGCTGTTGACCCCCACCCCCTATGTCTCTCTCCTGTTACCTCCCACCCCCCGCTCATGCCCCGTGTCTCCCTGCTGTTGCCCCACACCCCCCGCTCATGCTCTGTGTCTCTCTCCTGTTACCTCCCAGCCCCCTCTCATGCCCCGTGTCTCTCTCCTGTTCCCTCCGATCATGCCCTGTGTCTCCCTGCTGTTGCCCCCACCCCCGCTCATGCCCTGTGTCTCTCTCCTGTTACCTCCCACCCCTGCTCATGCCCTGTGTCTCCCTGCTGTTGCCCCACACCCCCCGCTCATGCCCTGTGTCTCCCTGCTGTTGCCCCCCCACCCCCAACTCATGCCCCGTGTCTCTCTCCTGTTACCTCCACGCCCCAGTCATGCCCCGTGTCTCCCTGCTGTTGCCCTGCACCCTCCGCTCATGCCCTGTGTCTCTCTCCTGTTCCCCCAACCCCCGCTCATGCTGTGTCTCTCTCCTGTTACCCCCAGCCCCCTCTCATGCCCTGTGTCTCTCTCCTGTTGCCCTCCACCCCCGGTCATGCCCTGTGTCTCCCTGCTGTTGCCCCCCACCCATTCCCCGTGTCTCTCTCCTGTTACCCCCCACCCCCGGTCATGCCCCGTGTCTCCCTGCTGTTGCCCCCCACCCCCTGCTCATGCCCCGTGTCTCTCTCCTGTTCCCCCCACCCCCGCTCATGCCCCACAAACCCCGCTCATGCTCTGTGTCCCTCTCCTGTTACCCCCAGCCCCCTCTCATGCCCTGTGTCTCTCTCCTGTTGCCCTCCACCCCCGGTCATGCCCTGTGTCTCCCTGCTGTTGCCCCCCCACCCCCAACTCATGCCCCGTGTCTCTCTCCTGTTACCTCCACGCCCCAGTCATGCCCCGTGTCTCCCTGCTGTTGCCCTGCACCCTCCGCTCATGCCCTGTGTCTCTCTCCTGTTCCCCCACCCCCCGCTCATGCGCCGTGTCTCTCACCTGTTACCCCCCACCCCCGCTCATGCCCCGTGTCTCCCTGCTGTTACCCCCCCACCCCCTCTCATGCCCCATGTCTCCCTCCTGTTGCCCCCCACCCTCGCTCATGCCCGTGTCTCTCTCCTGTTGCCCCCCAACCCGCGGTCATGCCCCGTGTCTCCCTGCTGTTGCCCCCCACCCCCCGCTCATGCCCTGTGTCTCTCTCCTGTTACCCCCCACCCCCCGGTCATGTCCCGTGTCTCCCTGCTGCTGCCCCCCACCCCCCGCTCATGCCCCGTGTCTCTCTCCTGTTCCCCCAACCCCCGCTCATGCCTCATGTCTCCCCTGTCCCCCCCCCACCCCCGCTCATGCCCCGTGTCTCCCTGCTGTTGCCCCCACCCCCGCTCATGCCCCGTGTCTCTCTACTGTTACCCCCCACCGAACCTCTCAGGCCCCGTGTCTCCCTGCTGTTGCCCCCCACATCCGCTCATGCCCTGTGTCTCTCTCCTGTTGCCCCTCCAACCCCTGCTCATGCCACATGTCTCCCTGCTGTTGCCCTCATCCCCTCTCATGCCCCGTATCTCCCTGCTGTTGCCCCTCACCCCCCGCTCATGCCCCGTATCTCTCTCCTGTTATCCCCCACCCCCTCTCATGCCCCATGTCTCCCTCGTGTTCCCCCCACCCTCCGCTCATGCCCCGTGTCTCCCTGCTGTTGCCCTCCACCCCCTGCTCATGCCCCGTGTCTCTCTCCTGTTACCCCCATGCCCCGGTCATGCCCCGTGTCTCCCTGCTGTTGACCCCCACCCCCTATGTCTCTCTCCTGTTACCTCCCACCCCCCGCTCATGCCCCGTGTCTCCCTGCTGTTGCCCCACACCCCCGCTCATGCTCTGTGTCTCTCTCCTGTTACCTCCCAGCCCCCTCTCATGCCCCGTGTCTCTCTCCTGTTCCCTCCGATCATGCCCTGTGTCTCCCTGCTGTTGCCCCCACCCCCGCTCATGCCCTGTGTCTCTCTCCTGTTACCTCCCACCCCTGCTCATGCCCTGTGTCTCCCTGCTGTTGCCCCACACCCCCCGCTCATGCCCTGTGTCTCCCTGCTGTTGCCCCCCCACCCCCAACTCATGCCCCGTGTCTCTCTCCTGTTACCTCCACGCCCCAGTCATGCCCCGTGTCTCCCTGCTGTTGCCCTGCACCCTCCGCTCATGCCCTGTGTCTCTCTCCTGTTCCCCCAACCCCCGCTCATGCTGTGTCTCTCTCCTGTTACCCCCAGCCCCCTCTCATGCCCTGTGTCTCTCTCCTGTTGCCCTCCACCCCCGGTCATGCCCTGTGTCTCCCTGCTGTTGCCCCCCACCCATTCCCCGTGTCTCTCTCCTGTTACCCCCCACCCCCGGTCATGCCCCGTGTCTCCCTGCTGTTGCCCCCCACCCCCTGCTCATGCCCCGTGTCTCTCTCCTGTTCCCCCCACCCCCGCTCATGCCCCACAAACCCCGCTCATGCTCTGTGTCCCTCTCCTGTTACCCCCAGCCCCCTCTCATGCCCTGTGTCTCTCTCCTGTTGCCCTCCACCCCCGGTCATGCCCTGTGTCTCCCTGCTGTTGCCCCCCCACCCCCAACTCATGCCCCGTGTCTCTCTCCTGTTACCTCCACGCCCCAGTCATGCCCCGTGTCTCCCTGCTGTTGCCCTGCACCCTCCGCTCATGCCCTGTGTCTCTCTCCTGTTCCCCCACCCCCCGCTCATGCGCCGTGTCTCTCACCTGTTACCCCCCACCCCCGCTCATGCCCCGTGTCTCCCTGCTGTTACCCCCCCACCCCCTCTCATGCCCCATGTCTCCCTCCTGTTGCCCCCCACCCTCGCTCATGCCCGTGTCTCTCTCCTGTTGCCCCCCAACCCGCGGTCATGCCCCGTGTCTCCCTGCTGTTGCCCCCCACCCCCCGCTCATGCCCTGTGTCTCTCTCCTGTTACCCCCCACCCCCCGGTCATGTCCCGTGTCTCCCTGCTGCTGCCCCCCACCCCCCGCTCATGCCCCGTGTCTCTCTCCTGTTCCCCCAACCCCCGCTCATGCCTCATGTCTCCCCTGTCCCCCCCCACCCCCGCTCATGCCCCGTGTCTCCCTGCTGTTGCCCCCACCCCCGCTCATGCCCCGTGTCTCTCTACTGTTACCCCCCACCGAACCTCTCAGGCCCCGTGTCTCCCTGCTGTTGCCCCCCACATCCGCTCATGCCCTGTGTCTCTCTCCTGTTGCCCCTCCAACCCCTGCTCATGCCACATGTCTCCCTGCTGTTGCCCTCCACCCCCGCTCATGCCCTGTGTCTCTCTCGTTGCCCCCAACCCCCGCTCATGCCCCCCACCCCCCCGCTCATGCCCCGTGTCTCTCTCCTGTTACCCCCCACCCCCCGGTCATGCCCTGTGTCTCCCTGCTGTTGCCCCCCACCCCGCTCATGCCCTGTGTCTCTCTCCTGTTCCCCCCAACCCCCGCTCATGCCTCGTGTCTCCCCTGTTTTCCCCCCCACCCCCCGCTCATGCCCTGCGTCTCCCTGCTGTTGCCCCCCACCCCCGCTCATGCCCCGTGTCTCTCCCCTGTTACCCCCGCTCATGCCCCGTGTCTCCCTGCTGTTGCCCCCACCCCCCGGTCATGCCCCGTGTCTCCCTGCTGTTGCCCCATCCCCTCTCATGCCCCGTGTCTCCCTGCTGTTGCCCCTCACCCCCCGCTCATGCCTTGCGTCTCCCTGCTGTTGCCCCCCACCCCCGCTCATGCCCCGTGTCTCTCCCCTGTTACCCCCACCCCCCGCTCATGCCCCGTGTCTCCCTGCTGTTGCCCCCACCCCCCGGTCATGCCCCGTGTCTCCCTGCTGTTGCCCCATCCCCTCTCATGCCCTGTGTCTCCCTGCTGTTACCCCTCACCCCCCGCTCATGCCCCGTGTCTCTCTCCTGTTATCCCCCACCCCCTCTCCTGCCCCATGTCTCCCTCGTGTTCCCCCCACCCCCCGGTCATGCCCTGTGTCTCCCTGCTGTTGCCCCCCACCCATGCCCGTGTCTCTCTCCTGTTCCCACCAACCCCTGCTCATGCCTTGTGTCTCCCCTGTTCCCCCCCACCCCCCGCTCATGCCCTGTGTCTCCCTGCTGTTGCCCCCCACCCCCTGCTCATGCCCCGTGTCTCTCTCCTGTTACCTCCCATGCCCCGGTCATGCCCCGTGTCTCCCTGCTGTTGACCCCCACCCCCGCTCATGCCCCGTGTCTCTCCCCTGTTACCCCCACCCGCCGCTCATGCCCCGTGTCTCCCTGCTGTTGCCCCCACCCCCCGGTCATGCCCCGTGTCTCCCTGCTGTTGCCCCATCCCCTCTCATGCCCCGTGTCTCCCTGCTGTTGCCCCTCACCCCCCGCTCATGCCCTGCGTCTCCCTGCTGTTGCCCCCCACCCCCGCTCATGCCCCGTGTCTCTCTCCTGTTCCCTCCGATCATGCCCTGTGTCTCCCTGCTGTTGCCCCCCACCCCCGCTCATGCCCCGTGTCTCTCCCCTGTTACCCCCACCCGCCGCTCATGCCCCGTGTCTCCCTGCTGTTCCCCCCACCCCCCGGTCATGCCCCGTGTCTCCCTGCTGTTGCCCCATCCCCTCTCATGCCCCGTGTCTCCCTGCTGTTGCCCCTCACCCCCCGCTCATGCCCTGCGTCTCCCTGCTGTTGCCCCCCACCCCCGCTCATGCCCCGTGTCTCTCCCCTGTTACCCCCACCCCCGCTCATGCCCCGTGTCTCCCTGCTGTTGCCCCCACCCCCGGTCATGCCCCGTGTCTCCCTGCTGTTGCCCCATCCCCTCTCATGCCCCGTGTCTCCCTGCTGTTGCCCCTCACCCCCCGCTCATGCCCTGTGTCTCTCTCCTGTTATCCCCCACCCCCTCTCATGCCCCATGTCTCCCTCGTGTTCCCCCCACCCCCCGGTCATGCCCTGTGTCTCCCTGCTGTTGCCCCCCACCCATGCCCCGTGTCTCTCTCCTGTTCCCCCAACCCCTGCTCATGCCTCGTGTCTCCCCTGTTCCCCCCCACCCCCCGCTCATGCCCTGTGTCTCCCTGCTGTTGCCCCCCACCCCCTGCTCATGCCCCGTGTCTCTCTCCTGTTACCTCCCATGCCCCGGTCATGCCCCGTGTCTCCCTGCTGTTGACCCCCACCCCCCGCTCATGCCCTGTGTCTCTCTCCTGTTACCTCCCACCACCCGCTCATGCCCCGTGTCTCCCTGCTGTTGCCCAACACCCCCCACTCATGCTCTGTCTCTCTCTCCTGTTACCCCCCAGCCCCCTCTCATGCCCCGTGTCTCTCTCCTGTTCCCTCCGATCATGCCCTGTGTCTCCCTGCTGTTGCCCCCACCCCCGCTCATGCCCTGTGTCTCTCTCCTGTTACCTCCCACCCCCCACTCATGCCCCGTGTCTCCCTGCTGTTGCCCCACACCCCCCGCTCATGCTCTGTGTCTCTCTCCTGTTACCCCCAGCCCCCTCTCATGCCCTGTGTCTCTCTCCTGTTGCCCCCACCCCGCGCTCATGCTCCGTGTCTCCCTGCTGTTGCCCCCAAACCCCGCTCATGCCCCGTGTCTCCCTGCTGTTGCCCCCCACCCCCCGCTCATGCCCCGTGTCTCCCTGCTGTTGCCCCCACCCCCGCTCATGCCCCTTGTCTCTCTCCAGTTCCCCCCACCCCCGCTCATGTGCCGTGTCTCTCACCTGTTGCCCCCCACCCCCCGCTCATGCCCTGTGTCTCCCTGCTGTTACCCCCACCCCCTCTCATGCCCCATGTCTCCCTGCTGTTGCCCTCCACCCCCGCTCATGCCCAGTGTCTCCCTGCTGTTGCCCTCCACCCCCGCTCATGCCCCGTGTCTCTCTTGTTGCCCCCCAACCCCCGTTCATGCCCCGTGGGACTCCCTGCTGTTGCCCCCCACCCCCCGCTCATGCCCTGTGTCTCGCTCCTGTTCCCCCAACCCCCGCTCATGCCTCGTGTCTCCCCTGTTTTACCCCCCACCCCCCGCTCATGCCCTGCGTCTCCCTGCTGTTGCCCCCCACCCCTGCTCATGCCCCGTGTCTCCCTGCTGTTGCCCCCATCCCCTCTCATGCCCCGTGTCTCCCTGCTGTTGCCCCCATCCCCTCTCATGCCCCGTGTCTCCCTGCTGTTGCCCCTCACCCCCGCTCATGCCCCGTGTCTCTCTCGTTATCCCCCACCCCCCGCTCATGCCCCGTGTCTCCCTGCTGTTGCCCCCACCCCCGCTCATGCCCCTTGTCTCTCTCCAGTTCCCCCCACCCCCGCTCATGTGCCGTGTCTCTCACCTGTTGCCCCCCACCCCCCGCTCATGCCCCGTGTCTCCCTGCTGTTACCCCCACCCCCTCTCATGCCCCATGTCTCCCTGCTGTTGCCCTCCACCCCCGCTCATGCCCCGTGTCTCTCTTGTTGCCCCCCAACCCCCGCTCATGCCCCGTGTCTCCCTGCTGTTGCCCCCCACCCCCCGCTCATGCCCTGTGTCTCTCTCCTGTTCCCCCCAACCCCCGCTCATGCCTCGTGTCTCCCCTGTTTTCCCCCCCACCCCCGCTCATGCCCTGCGTCTCCCTGCTGTTGCCCCCCACCCCTGCTCATGCCCCGTGTCTCTCCCCTGTTACCCCCACCCCCCGCTCATGCCCCGTGTCTCCCTGCTGTTGCCCCCACCCCCCGGTCATGCCCCGTGTCTCCCTGCTGTTGCCCCCATCCCCTCTCATGCCCCGTGTCTCCCTGCTGTTGCCCCCATCCCCTCTCATGCCCCGTGTCTCCCTGCTGTTGCCCCTCACCCCCGCTCATGCCCCGTGTCTCTCTCCTGTTATCCCACACCCCCCGCTCATGCCCCGTGTCTCCCTGCTGTTGCCCCCACCCCCGCTCATGCCCCTTGTCTCTCTCCAGTTCCCCCCACCCCCGCTCATGTGCCGTGTCTCTCACCTGTTGCCCCCCACCCCCCGCTCATGCCCCGTGTCTCCCTGCTGTTACCCCCACCCCCTCTCATGCCCCATGTCTCCCTGCTGTTGCCCTCCACCCCCGCTCATGCCCCGTGTCTCTCTTGTTGCCCCCCAACCCCCGCTCATGCCCCGTGTCTCCCTGCTGTTGCCCCCCACCCCCCGCTCATGCCCTGTGTCTCTCTCCTGTTCCCCCCAACCCCCGCTCATGCCTCGTGTCTCCCCTGTTTTCCCCCCCCACCCCCGCTCATGCCCTGCGTCTCCCTGCTGTTGCCCCCCACCCCTGCTCATGCCCCGTGTCTCTCCCCTGTTACCCCCACCCCCCGCTCATGCCCCGTGTCTCCCTGCTGTTGCCCCCACCCCCCGGTCATGCCCCGTGTCTCCCTGCTGTTGCCCCCATCCCCTCTCATGCCCCGTGTCTCCCTGCTGTTGCCCCCATCCCCTCTCATGCCCCGTGTCTCCCTGCTGTTGCCCCTCACACCCCGCTCATGCCCCGTGTCTCTCTCCTGTTATCCCCCACCCCCTCTCATGCCCCATGTCTCCCTCGTGTTCCCCCCACCCCCGGTCATGCCCTGTGTCTCCCTGCTGTTGCCCCCCCACCCATGCCCCGTGTCTCTCTCCTGTTCCCCCAACCCCCGCTCATGCCTCGTGTCTCCCCTGTTCCCCCCCACCCCCCGCTCATGCCCTGTGTCTCCCTGCTGTTGCCCCCCCACCCCCTGCTCATGCCCCATGTCTCTCTCCTGTTACCCCCCATGCCCCGGTCATGCCCCGTGTCTCCCTGCTGTTGACCCCCACCTCACTCATGCCCTGTGTCTCTCTCCTGTTACCTCCCACCCCCGCTCATGCCCTGTGTCTCTCTCCTGTTACCTCCCACCCCCCGCTCATGCCCCGTGTCTCTCTCCTGTTACTCCCCAGCCCCCTCTCATGCCCCGTGTCTCTCTCCTGTTCCCTCCGATCATGCCCTGTGTCTCCCTGCTGTTGCCCCCACCCCCCGCTCATGCCCTGTGTCTCTCTCCTTTTACCTCCCACCCCCCGCTCACGCCCCGTGTCTCTCTCCTGTTACCTCCCACCCCCGCTCATGCCCTGTGTCTCTCTCCTGTTACCTCCCACCCCCCGCTCATGCCCCGTGTCTCTCTCCTGTTACTCCCCAGCCCCCTCTCATGCCCCGTGTCTCTCTCCTGTTCCCTCCGATCATGCCCTGTGTCTCCCTGCTGTTGCCCCACACCCCCCGCTCATGCTCTGTGTCTCTCTCCTGTTGCCCTCCACCCCCCGGTCATGCCCTGTGTCTCCCTGCTGTTGCCCCCCACCCATGCCCCGTGTCTCTCTCCTGTTCCCCCCACCCCCCGCTCATGCCCCGTGTCTCCCTGCTGTTGCCCCACAAACCCTGCTCATGCTGTGTCCCTCTCCTGTTACCCCCAGCCCCCCTCATGCCCTGTGTCTCTCTCCTGTTGCCCTCCACCCTTCGGTCATGCCCTGTGTCTCCCTGCTGTTGCCTCTCCACCCCCCACTCATGCCCCGTGTCTCTCTCCTGTTACCTCCACGCCCCAGTCATGCCCCGTGTCTCCCTGCTGTTGCCCTGCACCCTCCGCTCATGCCCTGTGTCTCTCTCCTGTTCCCCCACCCCCCGCTCATGCACCGTGTCTCTCACCTGTTACCCCCTTCCCCCGCTCATGCCCCGTGTCTCCCTGCTGTTACCCCCCCACCCCCACCCCCTCTCATGCCCCATGTGTCCCTGCTGTTGCCCCCCACCCTAACTCATGCCCCGTGTCTCTCTCCTGTTGCCCCCCAACCCGCGGTCATGCCCCGTGTCTCCCTGCTGTTGCCCCCCACCCCGCGGTCATGCCCCGTGTCTCCCTGCTGTTGCCCCCACAACCCCCCGCTCATGCCCTGTGTCTCTCCTGTTACCCCCCACCCCCTGGTCATGTCCCATGTCTCCCTGCTGTTGCTCCCCACCCCCCTCTCATGCCCCATGTCTCCTTCGTGTTCCCCCCACCCCCCGGTCATGCCCTGTGTCTCCCTGCTGTTGCCCCCCACCCATGCCCCGTGTCTCTCTCCTGTTCCCCACAACCCCTGCTCATGCCTCGTGTCTCCCCTGTTACCCCCACCCCCCGCTCATGCCCCGTGTCTCCCTGCTGTTGCCCCCCACCCCCCGGTCTTGCCCCGTGTCTCTCTACTGTTACCCCCCACTCCCCGCTCATGCCCCGTGTCTCCCTGCTGTTGCCCCCCACCCCCCGCTCATGCCCCGTGTCTCTCCCCTGTTACCCCCACCCCCTGCTCATGCCCAGTGTCTCCCTGCTGTTGCCCCCCACCCCACGCTCATGCCCCGTGTCACCCTGCTGTTGCCCCCCAACCTCCGCTCATGCCCCGTGTCTCCCTGCTGTTGCCCCCACCCCCGCTCATGCCCCGTGTCTCTATCCTGTTGCCCCTCCACCCCCCACTCATGCCCTGTGTCTCTCTCCTGTTCCCCCACCCGCCGCTCATGCGCCGTATCTCTCACCCGTTACCCCCCACCCCCCGCTCATGCCCCGTGTCTCCCTGCTGTTACCCCCCCACCCCCCACCCCCCTCTCATGCCCCATGTCTCTCTCCTGTTGCCCCCCAACCCCCGGTCATGCCCCGTGTCTTCCTGCTGTTGCCCCCACCCCCCCGCTCATGGCCTGTGTCTCTCTCCTGTTACCCCCCAGCCCCCGCTCATGCCCCGTGTCTCCCTGCTGTTGCCCCCCACCCCCCGCTCATGCCCCGTGTCTCTCTCCTGTTCCCCCAAACCCCGCTCTTGCCTCATGTCTCCCCTGTTCCCCCCACCCCCCGCTCATGCCCCGTGTCTCCCTGCTGTTGCCCCTCCACCCCCGCTCATGCCCCGTATCTCTCTCCTGTTACCCCCCACCCCCCTCTGATGCCCTGTGTCTCTCTCCTGTTACCTCCCACCCCCCTCTCATGCCCCAGTGTCTCTCACCTGTTGCCCCCCATCCCCCGCTCATGCCCCGTGTCACCCTGCTGTTGCCCCCCACCCGCTCATGCCCAGTGTCTCTCTACTGTTACCCCCCACCCACCTTCTCAGCCCCGTGTCTCCCTGCTGTTGCCCCCCACCTCCGCTCATGCCCTGTGCCTCTCTCCTGTTGCCCCTCCACCCCCCCGCTCATGCCCTGTGTCTCCCTGCCGTTGCCCCCCACCCCCGCTCATGCACTGTGTCTCTCCCCTGTTACCCCCCACCCCCGCTCATGCCCAGTGTCTCCGTGCTGTTGCCCCCCACCCCGCGCTCATGCTCCGTGTCTCCCTGCTGTTGCCCCCAAACCCCGCTCATGCCCCGTGTCTCCCTGCTGTTGCCCCCCACCCCCGCTCATGCCCCGTGTCTCCCTGCTGTTCCCCCCACCCCCGCTCATGTGCCGTGTCTCTCACCTGTTGCCCCCCACCCCCGCTCATGCCCTGTGTCTCCCTGCTGTTACCCCCACCCCCTCTCATGCCCCATGTCTCCCTGCTGTTGCCCTCCACCCCGCTCATGCCCGGTGTCTCTCTCTTGTTGCCCCCCAACCCCCGCTCATGCCCCGTGTCTCCCTGCTGTTGCCCCCACCCCCCGCTCATGCAACATGTCTCTCTCCTGTTACCCCACAGCCCCCGGTCATGCCCCGTGTCTCCCTGCTGTTGCCCCCCACCCCCTGCTCATGCCCTGTGTTTCTCTCCTGTTCCCCCAACCCCCGCTCATGCCTCGTGTCTCCCCTGTTCCCCCCGCCCCCCGCTCATGCCCTGTGTCTCCCTGCTGTTGCCCCCACCCCCGCTCATGCCCCGTGTCTCTCCCCTGTTACCCCCACCCCCGCTCATGCCCCGTGTCTCCCTGCTGTTGCCCCCCACCCCCCCGGTCATGCCCCGTGTCTCCCTGCTGTTGCCCTCATCCCCTCTCATGCCCCTATCTCCCTGCTGTTGCCCCTCACCCCCCGCTCATGCCCCGTATCTCTCTCCTGTTATCCCCCACCCCCTCTCATGCCCCATGTCTCCCTCGTGTTCCCCCCACCCTCCGCTCATGCCCCGTGTCTCCCTGCTGTTGCCCTCCACCCCCTGCTCATGCCCCGTGTCTCTCTCCTGTTACCCCCATGCCCCGGTCATGCCCCGTGTCTCCCTGCTGTTGACCCCCACCCCTATGTCTCTCTCCTGTTACCTCCCACCCCCCGCTCATGCCCCGTGTCTCCTGCTGTTGCCCCACACCCCCCGCTCATGCTCTGTGTCTCTCTCCTGTTACCTCCCAGCCCCCTCTCATGCCCCGTGTCTCTCTCCTGTTCCCTCCGATCATGCCCTGTGTCTCCCTGCTGTTGCCCCCACCCCGCTCATGCCCTGTGTCTCTCTCCTGTTACCTCCCACCCCTGCTCATGCCCTGTGTCTCCCTGCTGTTGCCCCACACCCCCCGCTCATGCCCTGTGTCTCCCTGCTGTTGCCCCCCCACCCCCAACTCATGCCCCGTGTCTCTCTCCTGTTACCTCCACGCCCCAGTCATGCCCCGTGTCTCCCTGCTGTTGCCCTGCACCCTCCGCTCATGCCCTGTGTCTCTCTCCTGTTCCCCCAACCCCCGCTCATGCTGTGTCTCTCTCCTGTTACCCCCAGCCCCCTCTCATGCCCTGTGTCTCTCTCCTGTTGCCCTCCACCCCCGGTCATGCCCTGTGTCTCCCCTGCTGTTGCCCCCCCACCCATTCCCCGTGTCTCTCTCCTGTTACCCCCCACCCCCGGTCATGCCCCGTGTCTCCCTGCTGTTGCCCCCACCCCCTGCTCATGCCCCGTGTCTCTCTCCTGTTCCCCCCACCCCCGCTCATGCCCCACAAACCCCGCTCATGCTCTGTGTCCCTCTCCTGTTACCCCCAGCCCCCTCTCATGCCCTGTGTCTCTCTCCTGTTGCCCTCCACCCCCGGTCATGCCCTGTGTCTCCCTGCTGTTGCCCCCCCACCCCCAACTCATGCCCCGTGTCTCTCTCCTGTTACCTCCACGCCCAGTCATGCCCCGTGTCTCCCTGCTGTTGCCCTGCACCCTCCGCTCATGCCCTGTGTCTCTCTCCTGTTCCCCCACCCCCCGCTCATGCGCCGTGTCTCTCACCTGTTACCCCCCACCCCCGCTCATGCCCCGTGTCTCCCTGCTGTTACCCCCCCACCCCCTCTCATGCCCCATGTCTCCCTCCTGTGCCCCCCACCCTCGCTCATGCCCGTGTCTCTCTCCTGTTGCCCCCCAACCCGCGGTCATGCCCCGTGTCTCCCTGCTGTTGCCCCCCACCCCCCGCTCATGCCCTGTGTCTCTCTCCTGTTACCCCCCACCCCCGGTCATGTCCCGTGTCTCCCTGCTGCTGCCCCCCACCCCCCGCTCATGCCCCGTGTCTCTCTCCTGTTCCCCCAACCCCCGCTCATGCCTCATGTCTCCCCTGTCCCCCCCCACCCCCGCTCATGCCCCGTGTCTCCCTGCTGTTGCCCCCACCCCCGCTCATGCCCCGTGTCTCTCTACTGTTACCCCCCACCGAACCTCTCAGGCCCCGTGTCTCCCTGCTGTTGCCCCCCACATCCGCTCATGCCCTGTGTCTCTCTCCTGTTGCCCCTCCAACCCCTGCTCATGCCACATGTCTCCCTGCTGTTGCCCTCATCCCCTCTCATGCCCCGTATCTCCCTGCTGTTGCCCCTCACCCCCCGCTCATGCCCCGTATCTCTCTCCTGTTATCCCCCACCCCCTCTCATGCCCCATGTCTCCCTCGTGTTCCCCCCACCCTCCGCTCATGCCCCGTGTCTCCTGCTGTTGCCTCCACCCCCTGCTCATGCCCCGTGTCTCTCTCCTGTTACCCCCATGCCCCGGTCATGCCCCGTGTCTCCCTGCTGTTGACCCCCACCCCCTATGTCTCTCTCCTGTTACCTCCACCCCCCGCTCATGCCCCGTGTCTCCCTGCTGTTGCCCCACACCCCCCGCTCATGCTCTGTGTCTCTCTCCTGTTACCTCCCAGCCCCTCTCATGCCCCGTGTCTCTCTCCTGTTCCCTCCGATCATTGCCCTGTGTCTCCCTGCTGTTGCCCCCACCCCGCTCATGCCCTGTGTCTCTCTCCTGTTACCTCCCACCCCTGCTCATGCCCTGTGTCTCCCTGCTGTTGCCCCACACCCCCCGCTCATGCCCTGTGTCTCCCTGCTGTTGCCCCCCCACCCCCAACTCATGCCCCGTGTCTCTCTCCTGTTACCTCCACGCCCCAGTCATGCCCCGTGTCTCCCTGCTGTTGCCCTGCACCCTCCGCTCATGCCCTGTGTCTCTCTCCTGTTCCCCCAACCCCCGCTCATGCTGTGTCTCTCTCCTGTTACCCCCAGCCCCCTCTCATGCCCTGTGTCTCTCTCCTGTTGCCCTCCACCCCCGGTCATGCCCTGTGTCTCCCTGCTGTTGCCCCCCACCCATTCCCCGTGTCTCTCTCCTGTTACCCCCCACCCCCGGTCATGCCCCGTGTCTCCCTGCTGTTGCCCCCCACCCCCTGCTCATGCCCCGTGTCTCTCTCCTGTTCCCCCCACCCCCGCTCATGCCCCACAAACCCCGCTCATGCTCTGTGTCCCTCTCCTGTTACCCCCAGCCCCCTCTCATGCCCTGTGTCTCTCTCCTGTTGCCATCCACCCCCGGTCATGCCCCTGTGTCTCCCTGCTGTTGCCCCCCCACCCCCAACTCATGCCCCGTGTCTCTCTCCTGTTACCTCCACGCCCCAGTCATGCCCCGTGTCTCCCTGCTGTTGCCCTGCACCCTCCGCTCATGCCCTGTGTCTCTCTCCTGTTCCCCCACCCCCCGCTCATGCGCCGTGTCTCTCACCTGTTACCCCCCACCCCCGCTCATGCCCCGTGTCTCCCTGCTGTTACCCCCCACCCCCTCTCATGCCCCATGTCTCCCTCCTGTTGCCCCCCACCCTCGCTCATGCCCGTGTCTCTCTCCTGTTGCCCCCCAACCCGCGGTCATGCCCCGTGTCTCCCTGCTGTTGCCCCCCACCCCCCGCTCATGCCCTGTGTCTCTCTCCTGTTACCCCCACCCCCCGGTCATGTCCCGTGTCTCCCTGCTGCTGCCCCCCACCCCCCGCTCATGCCCCCGTGTCTCTCTCCTGTTCCCCCAACCCCCGCTCATGCCTCATGTCTCCCCTGTCCCCCCCCACCCCCGCTCATGCCCCGTGTCTCCCTGCTGTTGCCCCCACCCCCGCTCATGCCCCGTGTCTCTCTACTGTTACCCCCCACCGAACCTCTCAGGCCCGTGTCTCCCTGCTGTTGCCCCCCACATCCGCTCATGCCCTGTGTCTCTCTCCTGTTGCCCCTCCAACCCCTGCTCATGCCACATGTCTCCCTGCTGTTGCCCTCCACCCCCGCTCATGCCCTGTGTCTCTCTCGTTGCCCCCAACCCCCGCTCATGCCCCCCACCCCCCGCCTCATGCCCCGTGTCTCTCTCCTGTTACCCCCCACCCCCCGGTCATGCCTGTGTCTCCCTGCTGTTGCCCCCCACCCCGCTCATGCCCTGTGTCTCCTCCCTGTTCCCCCCAACCCCCGCTCATGCCTCGTGTCTCCCCTGTTTTCCCCCCCACCCCCCGCTCATGCCCTGCGTCTCCCTGCCTGTTGCCCCCCACCCCCGCTCATGCCCCGTGTCTCTCCCCGTTACCCCCGCTCATGCCCCGTGTCTCCCTGCTGTTGCCCCCACCCCCCGGTCATGCCCCGTGTCTCCCTGCTGTTGCCCCATCCCTCTCATGCCCCGTGTCTCCCTGCTGTTGCCCCTCACCCCCCGCTCATGCCTTGCGTCTCCCTGCTGTTGCCCCCCACCCCCGCTCATGCCCCGTGTCTCTCCCCTGTTACCCCCACCCCCCGCTCATGCCCCGTGTCTCCCTGCTGTTGCCCCCACCCCCCGGTCATGCCCCGTGTCTCCCTGCTGTTGCCCCATCCCCTCTCATGCCCTGTGTCTCCCTGCTGTTGCCCCTCACCCCCCGCTCATGCCCCGTGTCTCTCTCCCTGTTATCCCCCACCCCCTCTCATGCCCCATGTCTCCCTCGTGTTCCCCCCCACCCCCCGGTCATGCCCTGTGTCTCCCTGCTGTTGCCCCCCACCCATGCCCGTGTCTCTCTCCTGTTCCCACCAACCCCTGCTCATGCCTTGTGTCTCCCCTGTTCCCCCCACCCCCCGCTCATGCCCTGTGTCTCCCTGCTGTTGCCCCCCACCCCCTGCTCATGCCCGTGTCTCTCTCCTGTTACCTCCCATGCCCCGGTCATGCCCCGTGTCTCCTGCTGTTGACCCCCACCCCCGCTCATGCCCCGTGTCTCTCCCCTGTTACCCCCACCCGCCGCTCATGCCCCGTGTCTCCCTGCTGTTGCCCCCACCCCCGGTCATGCCCCGTGTCTCCCTGCTGTTGCCCCATCCCCTCTCATGCCCCGTGTCTCCCTGCTGTTGCCCCTCACCCCCCGCTCATGCCCTGCGTCTCCCTGCTGTTGCCCCCCACCCCCGCTCATGCCCCGTTGTCTCTCTCCTGTTCCCTCCGATCATGCCCTGTGTCTCCCTGCTGTTGCCCCCCACCCCCGCTCATGCCCCGTGTCTCTCCCCTGTTACCCCCACCCGCCGCTCATGCCCCGTGTCTCCCTGCTGTTCCCCCCACCCCCCGGTCATGCCCCGTGTCTCCTGCTGTTGCCCCATCCCCTCTCATGCCCCGTGTCTCCCTGCTGTTGCCCCTCACCCCCCGCTCATGCCCTGCGTCTCCCTGCTGTTGCCCCCCACCCCCGCTCATGCCCCGTGTCTCTCCCCTGTTACCCCCACCCCCCGCTCATGCCCCGTGTCTCCCTGCTGTTGCCCCCACCCCCGGTCATGCCCCGTGTCTCCCTGCTGTTGCCCCATCCCTCTCATGCCCCGTGTCTCCCTGCTGTTGCCCCTCACCCCCCGCTCATGCCCTGTGTCTCTCTCCTGTTATCCCCCACCCCCTCTCATGCCCCATGTCTCCCTCGTGTTCCCCCCACCCCCCGGTCATGCCCTGTGTCTCCCTGCTGTTGCCCCCCCACCCATGCCCCGTGTCTCTCTCCTGTTCCCCCAACCCCTGCTCATGCCTCGTGTCTCCCCTGTTCCCCCCCACCCCCCGCTCATGCCCTGTGTCTCCCTGCTGTTGCCCCCCACCCCCTGCTCATGCCCGTGTCTCTCTCCTGTTACCTCCCATGCCCCGGTCATGCCCCGTGTCTCCCTGCTGTTGACCCCCACCCCCGCTCATGCCCTGTGTCTCTCTCCTGTTACCTCCCACCACCCGCTCATGCCCCGTGTCTCCCTGCTGTTGCCCAACACCCCCCACTCATGCTCTGTCTCTCTCTCCTGTTACCCCCCAGCCCCCTCTCATGCCCCGTGTCTCTCTCCTGTTCCCTCCGATCATGCCCTGTGTCTCCCTGCTGTTGCCCCCACCCCCGCTCATGCCCTGTGTCTCTCTCCTGTTACCTCCCACCCCCCACTCATGCCCCCGTGTCTCCCTGCTGTTGCCCCACACCCCCCGCTCATGCTCTGTGTCTCTCTCCTGTTACCCCCTCCCCCTCTCATGCCCTGTGTCTCTCTCCTGGTTGCCCCCACCCCGCGCTCATGCTCCGTGTCTCCCTGCTGTTGCCCCCAAACCCCGCTCATGCCCCGTGTCTCCCTGCTGTTGCCCCCCACCCCCCGCTCATGCCCCGTGTCTCCCTGCTGTTGCCCCCACCCCCGCTCATGCCCCTTGTCTCTCTCCAGTTCCCCCCACCCCCGCTCATGTGCCGTGTCTCTCACCTGTTGCCCCCCACCCCCCGCTCATGCCCTGTGTCTCCCTGCTGTTACCCCCACCCCCTCCATGCCCCATGTCTCCCTGCTGTTGCCCTCCACCCCCGCTCATGCCCAGTGTCTCCCTGCTGTTGCCCTCCACCCCCGCTCATGCCCCGTGTCTCTCTTGTTGCCCCCCAACCCCCGTTCATGCCCCTGGGACTCCCTGCTGTTGCCCCCCACCCCCCGCTCATGCCCTGTGTCTCGCTCCTGTTCCCCCAACCCCCGCTCATGCTTCGTGTCTCCCTGGTTTACCCCCACCCCCCGCTCATGCCCTGCGTCTCCCTGCTGTTGCCCCCCCACCCCTGCTCATGCCCCGTGTCTCCCTGCTGTTGCCCCCATCCCCTCTCATGCCCCGTGTCTCCCTGCTGTTGCCCCCATCCCTCTCTCATGCCCCGTGTCTCCCTGCTGTTGCCCCTCACCCCCGCTCATGCCCCGTGTCTCTCTCGTTATCCCCCACCCCCCGCTCATGCCCCGTGTCTCCCTGCTGTTGCCCCCACCCCCGCTCATGCCCCTTGTCTCTCTCCAGTTCCCCCCACCCCCGCTCATGTGCCGTGTCTCTCACCTGTTGCCCCCCACCCCCCGCTCATGCCCCGTGTCTCCCTGCTGTTACCCCCACCCCCCTCTCATGCCCCATGTCTCCCTGCTGTTGCCCTCCACCCCCGCTCATGCCCCGTGTCTCTCTTGTTGCCCCCCAACCCCCGCTCATGCCCCGTGTCTCCCTGCTGTTTGCCCCCCACCCCCCGCTCATGCCCTGTGTCTCTCTCCTGTTCCCCCCAACCCCCGCTCATGCCTCGTGTCTCCCCTGTTTTCCCCCCACCCCCGCTCATGCCCTGCGTCTCCCTGCCTGTTGCCCCCCACCCCTGCTCATGCCCCGTGTCTCTCCCCTGTTACCCCCACCCTGCTGTTGCCCCCACCCCCCGGTCATGCCCCGTGTCTCCCTGCTGTTGCCCCCATCCCCTCTCATGCCCCGTGTCTCCCTGCTGTTGCCCCCATCCCCTCTCATGCCCCGTGTCTCCCTGCTGTTGCCCCTCACCCCCGCTCATGCCCCGTGTCTCTCCCCTGTTACCCCCACCCCCCGCTCATGCCCCGTGTCTCCCTGCTGTTGCCCCCACCCCCCGGTCATGCCCCGTGTCTCCCTGCTGTTGCCCCCATCCCCTCTCATGCCCCGTGTCTCCCTGCTGTTGCCCCCATCCCCTCTCATGCCCCGTGTCTCCCTGCTGTTGCCCCTCACACCCCGCTCATGCCCCGTGTCTCTCTCCTGTTATCCCCCACCCCCTCTCATGCCCCATGTCTCCCTCGTGTTCCCCCCACCCCCGGTCATGCCCTGTGTCTCCCTGCTGTTGCCCCCCCACCCATGCCCCGTGTCTCTCTCCTGTTCCCCCAACCCCCGCTCATGCCTCGTGTCTCCCCTGTTCCCCCCCACCCCCCGCTCATGCCCTGTGTCTCCCTGCTGTTGCCCCCCCACCCCCTGCTCATGCCCCATGTCTCTCTCCTGTTACCCCCCATGCCCCGGTCATGCCCCGTGTCTCCCTGCTGTTGACCCCCACCTCACTCATGCCCTGTGTCTCTCTCCTGTTACCTCCCACCCCCGCTCATGCCCTGTGTCTCTCTCCTGTTACCTCCCACCCCCCGCTCATGCCCCGTGTCTCTCTCCTGTTACTCCCCAGCCCCCTCTCATGCCCCGTGTCTCTCTCCTGTTCCCTCCGATCATGCCCTGTGTCTCCCTGCTGTTGCCCCCACCCCCCGCTCATGCCCTGTGTCTCTCTCCTTTTACCTCCCACCCCCCGCTCACGCCCCGTGTCTCTCTCCTGTTACCTCCCACCCCCGCTCATGCCCTGTGTCTCTCTCCTGTTACCTCCCACCCCCCGCTCATGCCCCGTGTCTCTCTCCTGTTACTCCCCAGCCCCCTCTCATGCCCCGTGTCTCTCTCCTGTTCCCTCCGATCATGCCCTGTGTCTCCCTGCTGTTGCCCCACACCCCCCGCTCATGCTCTGTGTCTCTCTCCTGTTGCCCTCCACCCCCCGGTCATGCCCTGTGTCTCCCTGCTGTTGCCCCCCACCCATGCCCCGTGTCTCTCTCCTGTTCCCCCCACCCCCCGCTCATGCCCCGTGTCTCCCTGCTGTTGCCCCACAAACCCTGCTCATGCTGTGTCCCTCTCCTGTTACCCCCAGCCCCCCTCATGCCCTGTGTCTCTCTCCTGTTGCCCTCCACCCTTCGGTCATGCCCTGTGTCTCCCTGCTGTTGCCTCTCCACCCCCCACTCATGCCCCGTGTCTCTCTCCTGTTACCTCCACGCCCCAGTCATGCCCCGTGTCTCCCTGCTGTTGCCCTGCACCCTCCGCTCATGCCCTGTGTCTCTCTCCTGTTCCCCCACCCCCCGCTCATGCACCGTGTCTCTCACCTGTTACCCCCTTCCCCCGCTCATGCCCCGTGTCTCCCTGCTGTTACCCCCCCACCCCCACCCCCTCTCATGCCCCATGTGTCCCTGCTGTTGCCCCCCACCCTAACTCATGCCCCGTGTCTCTCTCCTGTTGCCCCCCAACCCGCGGTCATGCCCCGTGTCTCCCTGCTGTTGCCCCCCACCCCGCGGTCATGCCCCGTGTCTCCCTGCTGTTGCCCCCCCAACCCCCCGCTCATGCCCTGTGTCTCTCCTGTTACCCCCCACCCCCTGGTCATGTCCCGTGTCTCCCTGCTGTTGCTCCCCACCCCCCTCTCATGCCCCATGTCTCCTTCGTGTTCCCCCCACCCCCCGGTCATGCCCTGTGTCTCCCTGCTGTTGCCCCCCACCCATGCCCCGTGTCTCTCTCCTGTTCCCCACAACCCCTGCTCATGCCTCGTGTCTCCCCTGTTCCCCCCCACCCCCCGCTCATGCCCTGTGTCTCCCTGCTGTTGCCCCCCACCCCCTGCTCATGCCCCGTGTCTCTCTCCTGTTACCTCCCATGCCCCGGTCATGCCCCGTGTCTCCCTGCTGTTGACCCCCCACCCCCCGCTCATGCCCCGTGTCTCTCTCCTGTTACCTCCCACCCCCCGCTCATGCCCCGTGTCTCCCTGCTGTTGCCCAACACCCCCCACTCATGCTCTGTCTCTCTCTCCTGTTACCCCCCAGCCCCCTCTCATGCCCCGTGTCTCTCTCCTGTTCCCTCTGATCATGCCCTGTGTATCCCTGCTGTTGCCCCCACCCCCCGCTCATGCCCTGTGTCTCTCTCCGGTTACCTCCCACCCCCCGCTCATGCCCTGTGTCTCCCTGCTGTTGCCCCACACCCCCCGCTCATGCTGTGTCTCTCTCCTGTTACCCCCAGCCCCCTCTCATGCCCTGTGTCTCTCTCCTGTTGCCCTCCACCCCCCGGTCATGCCCTGTGTCTCCCTGCTGTTGCCCCCGCTCATGCACTGTGTCTCTCCCCTGTTACCCCCCCACCCCCGCTCATGCCCAGTGTCTCCGTGCTGTTGCCCCCCACCCCGCGCCCATGCTCCGTGTCTCCCTGCTGTTGCCCTCAAACCCCGCTCATGCCCCGTGTCTCCCTGCTGTTGCCCCCCACCCCCCGCTCATGCCCCGTGTCTCCCTGCTGTTGCCCCCACCCCCGCTCATGCCTAGCCTCTCTCCAGTTCCCCCCACCCCGCTCATGTTCCGTGTCTCTCACCTGTTGCCCCCCACCCCCTGCTCATGCCCCGTGTCTCCCTGCTGTTACCCCCACCCCTCTCATGCCCCATGTCTCCCTGCTGTTGCCCTCCACCCCCGCTCATGCCCCGTGTCTCTCTTGTTGCCCCCCAACCCCCGCTCATGCCCCGTGTCTCCCTGCTGTTGCCCCCCACCCCCGCTCATGCCCTGTGTCTCTCTCCTGTTCCCCCCAACCCCCGCTCATGCCTCGTGTCTCCCCTGTTTTCCCCCCCACCCCCCGCTCATGCCCTGCGTCTCCCTGCTGTTGCCCCCACCCCTGCTCATGCCCCGTGTCTCTCCCCTGTTACCCCCACCCCCCGCTCATGCCCCGTGTCTCCCTGCTGTTGCCCCCACCCCCCGGTCATGCCCCGTGTCTCCCTGCTGTTGCCCCCATCCCCTCTCATGCCCCGTGTCTCCCTGCTGTTGCCCCTCACCCCCCGCTCATGCCCCGTGTCTCTCTCCTGTTATCCCCACCCCCTCTCATGCCCCATGTCTCCCTCGTGTTCCCCCCACCCCCCGGTCATGCCCTGTGTCTCCCTGCTGTTGACCCCCCACCCATGCCCCGTGTCTCTCTCCTGTTCCCCCAACCCCTGCTCATGCCTCGTGTCTCCCCTGTTCCCCCCCACCCCCCGCTCATGCCCTGTGTCTCCCTGCTGTTGCCCCCCCACCCCCTGCTCATGCCCCGTGTCTCTCTCCTGTTACCCCCCATGCCCCGGTCATGCCCCGTGTCTCCCTGCTGTTGACCCCCACCTCACTCATGCCCTGTGTCTCTCTCCTGTTACCTCCCACCCCCCGCTCATGCCCTGTGTCTCTCTCCTGTTACCTCCCACCCCCCGCTCATGCCCCGTGTCTCTCTCCTGTTACTCCCCAGCCCCCTCTCATGCCCCGTGTCTCTCTCCTGTTCCCTCCGATCATGCCCTGTGTCTCCCTGCTGTTGCCCCCACCCCCCGCTCATGCCCTGTGTCTCTCTCCTTTTACCTCCCACCCCCGCTCATGCCCCGTGTCTCCCTGCTGTTGCCCCACACCCCCCGCTCATGCTCTGTGTCTCTCTCCTGTTGCCCTCCACCCCCCGGTCATGCCCTGTGTCTCCCTGCTGTTGCCCCCACCCATGCCCTGCCCCTGTCCTCTCCTGTTACCCCCCACCCCTGGTCATGCCCCGTGTCTCCCTGCTGTTGCCCCCCACCCCCTGCTCATGCCGCGTGTCTCTCTCCTGTTCCCCCCACCCCCCGCTCATGCCCCGTGTCTCCCTGCTGTTGCCCCACAAACCCTGCTCATGCTGTGTCCCTCTCCTGTTACCCCCAGCCCCCCCTCATGCCCTGTGTCTCTCTCCTGTTGCCCTCCACCCCCGGTCATGCCCTGTGTCTCCCTGCTGTTGCCCCCTCCCACCCCCCACTCATGCCCTGTGTCTCTCTCCTGTTACCTCCACGCCCCAGTCATGCCCCGTGTCTCCCTGCTGTTGCCCTGCACCCTCCGCTCATGCCCTGTGTCTCTCTCCTGTTCCCCCACCCCCGCTCATGCGCCGTGTCTCTCACCTGTTACCCCCCATCCCCCGCTCATGCCCCGTGTCTCCCTGCTGTTACCCCCCCACCCCACCCCCTCTCATGCCCCATGTCTCCCTGCTGTTGCCCCCCACCCTCACTCATGCCCCGTGTCTCTCTCCTGTTGCCCCCCAACCCGCGGTCATGCCCCGTGTCTCCCTGCTGTTGCCCCCCAACCCGCGGTCATGCCCCGTGTCTCCCTGCTGTTGCCCCCCCCCCCCCCGCTCATGCCCTGTGTCTCTCTCCTGTTACCCCCCACCCCCGGTCATGTCCCGTGTCTCCCTGCTGTTGCCCCCCACCCCCGCTCATGCCCCGTGTCTCCCTGCTGTTGCCCCCCACCCCCGCTCATGCCCCGTGTCTCTCTCCTGTTGCCCCCCCAACCCCCGGTCATGCCCCGTGTCTCCCTGCTGTTGCCCCCACCCATGCCCCGTGTCTCTCTCCTGTTCCCCCTCAACCCCCGCTCATGCCTCGTGTCTCCCCTGTTCCCCCCCACCCCCGCTCATGCCCCGTGTCTCCCTGCTGTTGCCCCCCACCCGGGCTCATGCCCCGTGTCTCTCTCCTGTTACCCCCCCACCCCCCTCTCATGCCCTGTGTCTCTCTCCTGTAGCCCCCCACTCCCCGGTCATGCCCCGTGTCTCCCTGCTGTTGCCCCCCACCCCTGGTCATGCCCCGTGTCTCTCCCGTTACCCCCACCCCCCGCTCGTGCCCCGTGTCTCCCTGCTGTTACCCCAACCCCCCGCTCATGCCCCGTGTCTCCCTGCTGTTGCTGCCCACCCCCGGTCATGCCCCGTGTCTCCCCGCTGTTGCCCCCACCCCTCTCATGCCCCATGTCTCCCTGCTGTTGCCCCCCACTCCCCGCTCATGCCCCGTGTCTCTCTCCTGTTACCCCCCACCCCCTCTCATGCCCCAGGTCTCCCTCGTGTTCCCCCCCACCCCACCCCCTGCGCATGCCCTTTCTCTTCCTGCTGTTGCCCCACCCCCTGCTCATGCCCCGTGTCTCTCTCCTGTTACCTCCCACCCCCTCTCATGCCCCGTGTCTCCCTCGTGTTCCCCCCACCCCCGCTCATGCCCCGTGTCTCCCTGCTGTTACCCCCCACCCCCTCTCATGCCCCATGTCTCCCTCCTGTTGCCCCCCACCCTCGCTCATGCCCGTGTCTCTCTCCTGTTGCCCCCCAACCCGCGGTCATGCCCCGTGTCTCCCTGCTGTTGCCCCCCACCCCCCGCTCATGCCCTGTGTCTCTCTCCTGTTACCCCCCACCCCCCGGTCATGTCCCGTGTCTCCCTGCTGCTGCCCCCCACCCCCCGCTCATGCCCCGTGTCTCTCTCCTGTTCCCCCAACCCCCGCTCATGCCTCATGTCTCCCCTGTCCCCCCCCCCACCCCCGCTCATGCCCCGTGTCTCCCTGCTGTTGCCCCCACCCCCGCTCATGCCCCGTGTCTCTCTACTGTTACCCCCCACCCACCTCTCAGGCCCCGTGTCTCCCTGCTGTTGCCCCCCACATCCGCTCATGCCCTGTGTCTCTCTCCTGTTGCCCCTCCAACCCCGCTCATGCCACATGTCTCCCTGCTGTTGCCCTCCCACCCCCGCTCATGCCCCGTGTCTCTCTCGTTGCCCCCCAACCCCCGCTCATGCCCCCACCCCCCCGCTCATGCCCCGTGTCTCTCTCCTGTTACCCCCCACCCCCGGTCATGCCCTGTGTCTCCCTGCTGTTGCCCCCCACCCCCCGCTCATGCCCTGTGTCTCTCTCCTGTTCCCCCCAACCCCCGCTCATGCCTCGTGTCTCCCCTGTTTTCCCCCCCACCCCCCGCTCATGCCCTGCGTCTCCCTGCTGTTGACCCCCACCCCCGCTCATGCCCCGTGTCTCTCCCCTGTTACCCCGCTCATGCCCCGTGTCTCCCTGCTGTTGCCCCACCCCCGGTCATGCCCCGTGTCTCCCTGCTGTTGCCCCATCCCCTCTCATGCCCCGTGTCTCCCTGCTGTTGCCCCTCACCCCCCGCTCATGCCTTGCGTCTCCCTGCTGTTGCCCCCCACCCCCGCTCATGCCCCGTGTCTCTCCCCTGTTACCCCCACCCCCCGCTCATGCCCCGTGTCTCCCTGCTGTTGCCCCCACCCCCGGTCATGCCCCGTGTCTCCCTGCTGTTGCCCCCATCCCCTCTCATGCCCTGTGTCTCCCTGCTGTTGCCCCTCACCCCCCGCTCATGCCCCGTGTCTCTCTCCTGTTATCCCCCACCCCCTCTCATGCCCCATGTCTCCCTCGTGTTCCCCCCACCCCCCGGTCATGCCCTGTGTCTCCCTGCTGTTGCCCCCCACCCATGCCCGTGTCTCTCTCCTGTTCCCACCAACCCCTGCTCATGCCTTGTGTCTCCCCTGTTCCCCCCCACCCACCGCTCATTCCCTGTGTCTCCCTGCTGTTGCCCCCCACCCCCTGCTCATGCCCCGTGTCTCTCTCCTGTTACCTCCCATGCCCCGGTCATGCCCCTGGCCTCCCTGCTGTTGACCCCCACCCCCGCTCATGCCCCGTGTCTCTCCCCTGTTACCCCCACCCGCCGCTCATGCCCCGTGTCTCCCTGCTGTTGCCCCCACCCCCCGGTCATGCCCCGTGTCTCCCTGCTGTTGCCCCATCCCCTCTCATGCCCCGTGTCTCCCTGCTGTTGCCCCTCACCCCCCGCTCATGCCCTGCGTCTCCCTGCTGTTGCCCCCCACCCCCGCTCATGCCCCGTGTCTCTCTCCTGTTCCCTCCGATCATGCCCTGTGTCTCCCTGCTGTTGCCCCCCACCCCCGCTCATGCCCCGTGTCTCTCCCCTGTTACCCCCACCCGCCGCTCATGCCCCGTGTCTCCCTGCTGTTGCCCCCACCCCCCGGTCATGCCCCGTGTCTCCCTGCTGTTGCCCCATCCCCTCTCATGCCCCGTGTCTCCCTGCTGTTGCCCCTCACCCCCCGCTCATGCCCTGCGTCTCCCTGCTGTTGCCCCCCACCCCCGCTCATGCCCCGTGTCTCTCCCCTGTTACCCCCACCCCCCGCTCATGCCCCGTGTCTCCCTGCTGTTGCCCCCACCCCCTCTCATGCCCCATGTCTCCCTGCTGTTGCCCCCCACTCCCCGCTCATGCCCCGTGTCTCTCTCCTGTTACCCCCCACCCCCTCTCATGCCCCAGGTCTCCCTCGTGTTCCCCCCCCACCCCCTGCGCATGCCCTTTCTCTTCCTGCTGTTGCCCCACCCCCTGCTCATGCCCCGTGTCTCTCTCCTGTTACCTCCCACCCCCTCTCATGCCCCGTGTCTCCCTCGTGTTCCCCCCACCCCCGCTCATGCCCCGTGTCTCCCTGCTGTTACCCCCCCACCCCCTCTCATGCCCCATGTCTCCCTCCTGTTGCCCCCCACCCTCGCTCATGCCCGTGTCTCTCTCCTGTTGCCCCCCAACCCGCGGTCATGCCCCGTGTCTCCCTGCTGTTGCCCCCCACCCCCTGCTCATGCCCTGTGTCTCTCTCCTGTTACCCCCCACCCCCCGGTCATGTCCCGTGTCTCCCTGCTGCTGCCCCCCACCCCCCGCTCATGCCCCGTGTCTCTCTCCTGTTCCCCCAACCCCCGCTCATGCCTCATGTCTCCCCTGTCCCCCCCCACCCCCGCTCATGCCCCGTGTCTCCCTGCTGTTGCCCCCACCCCCGCTCATGCCCCGTGTCTCTCTACTGTTACCCCCCACCCACCTCTCAGGCCCCGTGTCTCCCTGCTGTTGCCCCCCACATCCGTTCATGCCCTGTGTCTCTCTCCTGTTGCCCCTCCAACCCCCGCTCATGCCACATGTCTCCCTGCTGTTGCCCTCCACCCCCGCTCATGCCCCGTGTCTCTCTCGTTGCCCCCCAACCCCCGCTCATGCCCCCCACCCCCCCGCTCATGCCCCGTGTCTCTCTCCTGTTACCCCCCACCCCCCGGTCATGCCCTGTGTCTCCCTGCTGTTGCCCCCCACCCCCCGCTCATGCCCTGTGTCTCTCTCCTGTTCCCCCCAACCCCCGCTCATGCCTCGTGTCTCCCCTGTTTTCCCCCCCACCCCCGCTCATGCCCTGTGTCTCTCTCCTGTTCCCCCCAACCCCCGCTCATGCCTCGTGTCTCCCCTGTTTTCCCCCCCACCCCCGCTCATGCCCTGCGTCTCCCTGCTGTTGCCCCCCACCCCCGCTCATGCCCCGTGTCTCTCCCCTGTTACCCCCGCTCATGCCCCGTGTCTCCCTGCTGTTGCCCCCACCCCCCGGTCATGCCCCGTGTCTCCCTGCTGTTGCCCCATCCCCTCTCATGCCCCGTGTCTCCCTGCTGTTGCCCCTCACCCCCCGCTCATGCCTTGCGTCTCCCTGCTGTTGCCCCCCACCCCCGCTCATGCCCCGTGTCTCTCCCCTGTTACCCCCACCCCCCGCTCATGCCCCGTGTCTCCCTGCTGTTGCCCCCACCCCCCGGTCATGCCCCGTGTCTCCCTGCTGTTGCCCCATCCCCTCTCATGCCCTGTGTCTCCCTGCTGTTGCCCCTCACCCCCCGCTCATGCCCCGTGTCTCTCTCCTGTTATCCCCCACCCCCTCTCATGCCCCATGTCTCCCTCGTGTTCCCCCCACCCCCCGGTCATGCCCTGTGTCTCCCTGCTGTTGCCCCCCACCCATGCCCGTGTCTCTCCCCTGTTCCCACCAACCCCTGCTCATGCCTTGTGTCTCCCCTGTTCCCCCCCACCCCCCGCTCATTCCCTGTGTCTCCCTGCTGTTGCCCCCCACCCCCTGCTCATGCCCCGTGTCTCTCTCCTGTTACCTCCCATGCCCCGGTCATGCCCCGTGTCTCCCTGCTGTTGACCCCCACCCCCGCTCATGCCCCGTGTCTCTCCCCTGTTACCCCCACCCGCCGCTCATGCCCCGTGTCTCCCTGCTGTTGCCCCCACCCCCCGGTCATGCCCCGTGTCTCCCTGCTGTTGCCCCATCCCCTCTCATGCCCCGTGTCTCCCTGCTGTTGCCCCCCACCCCCGCTCATGCCCCGTGTCTCTCTCCTGTTCCCTCCGATCATGCCCTGTGTCTCCCTGCTGTTGCCCCCCACCCCCGCTCATGCCCCGTGTCTCTCCCCTGTTACCCCCACCCGCCGCTCATGCCCCGTGTCTCCCTGCTGTTGCCCCCACCCCCCGGTCATGCCCCGTGTCTCCCTGCTGTTGCCCCATCCCCTCTCATGCCCCGTGTCTCCCTGCTGTTGCCCCTCACCCCCCGCTCATGCCCTGCGTCTCCCTGCTGTTGCCCCCCACCCCCGCTCATGCCCCGTGTCTCTCCCCTGTTACCCCCACCCCCCGCTCATGCCCCGTGTCTCCCTGCTGTTGCCCCTTCCCCTCTCATGCCCCGTGTCTCCCTGCTGTTGCCCCTCACCCCCCGCTCATGCCCCGTGTCTCTCTCCTGTTATCCCCCACCCCCTCTCATGCCCCATGTCTCCCTCGTGTTCCCCCCACCCCCCGGTCATGCCCTGTGTCTCCCTGCTGTTGCCCCCCACCCATGCCCCGTGTCTCTCTCCTGTTCCCCCAACCCCTGCTCATGCCTCGTGTCTCCCCTGTTCCCCCCCCGCTCATGCCCTGTGTCTCCCTGCTGTTGCCCCCCACCCCCTGCTCATGCCCCGTGTCTCTCTCCTGTTACCTCCCATGCCCCGTGTCTCCCTGCTGTTGACCCCCACCCCCGCTCATGCCCTGTGTCTCTCTCCTGTTACCTCCCACCCCCCGCTCATGCCCCGTGTCTCCCTGCTGTTGCCCAACACCCCCCACTCATGCTCTGTCTCTCTCTCCTGTTACCCCCCAGCCCCCTCTCATGCCCCGTGTCTCTCTCCTGTTCCCTCCGATCATGCCCTGTGTATCCCTGCTGTTGCCCCCACCCCCCGCTCATGCCCTGTGTCTCTCTCCTGTTACCTCCCACCCCCCGCTCATGCTCCGTGTCTCCCTGCTGTTGCCCCACACCCCCCGCTCATGCTCTGTGTCTCTCTCCTGTTACCCCCAGCCCCCTCTCATGCCCTGTGTCTCTCTCCTGTTGCCCTCCACCCCCCGGTCATGCCCTGTGTCTCCCTGCTGTTGCCCCCCGCTCATGCACTGTGTCTCTCCCCTGTTACCCCCCCACCCCCGCTCATGCCCAGTGTCTCCGTGCTGTTGCCCCCACCCCGAGCTCATGCTCCGTGTCTCCCTGCTGTTGCCCCCAAACCCCGCTCATGCCCCGTGTCTCCCTGCTATTGCCCCCCACCCCCCGCTCATGCCCCGTGTCTCCCTGCTGTTGCCCCACCCCCGCTCATGCCCCTTGTCTCTCTCCAGTTCCCCCCACCACCGCTCATGTGCCGTGTCTCTCACCTGTTGCCCCCCGCTCATGCCCTGTGTCTTCCTGCTGTTACCCCCACCCCCTCTCATGCCCCATGTCTCCCTGCTGTTGCCCTCCACCCCCGCTCATGCCCCGTGTCTCTCTTGTTGCCCCCCAACCCCCGCTCATGCCCCGTGTCTCCCTGCTGTTGCCCCCCACCCCCCGCTCATGCCCTGTGTCTCGCTCCTGTTCCCCCCAACCCCCGCTCATGCCTCGTGTCTCCCCTGTTTTACCCCCCACCCCCCGCTCATGCCCTGCGTCTCCCTGCTGTTGCCCCCCACCCCTGCTCATGCCCCGTGTCTCTCCCCTGTTACCCCCACCCCCCGCTCATGCCCCGTGTCTCCCTGCTGTTGCCCCCACCCCCCGCTCATGCCCCGTGTCTCCCTGCTGTTGCCCCCATCCCCTCTCATGCCCCGTGTCTCCCAGCTGTTGCCCCCATCCCCTCTCATGCCCCGTGTCTCCCTGCTGTTGCCCCTCACCCCCGCTCATGCCCCGTGTCTCTCTCCTGTTATCCCCCACCCCCCGCTCATCCCCCGTGTCTCCCTGCTGTTGCCCCCACCCCCGCTCATGCCCCTTGTCTCTCTCCAGTTCCCCCCACCCCCGCTCATGTGCCGTGTCTCTCACCTGTTGCCCCCCACCCCCCGCTCATGCCCCGTGTCTCCCTGCTGTTACCCCCACCCCCTCTCATGCCCCATGTCTCCCTGCTGTTGCCCTCCACCCCCGCTCATGCCCCGTGTCTCTCTTGTTGCCCCCCAACCCCCGCTCATGCCCCGTGTCTCCCTGCTGTTGCCCCCCACCCCCCGCTCATGCCCTGTGTCTCTCTCCTGTTCCCCCCAACCCCCGCTCATGCCTCGTGTCTCCCCTGTTTCCCCCCCCACCCCCCGCTCATGCCCTGCGTCTCCCTGCTGTTGCCCCCCACCCCTGCTCATGCCCCGTGTCTCTCCCCTGTTACCCCCACCCCCCGCTCATGCCCCGTGTCTCCCTGCTGTTGCCCCCACCCCCCGGTCATGCCCCGTGTCTCCCTGCTGTTGCCCCCATCCCCTCTCATGCCCCGTGTCTCCCTGCTGTTGCCCCCATCCCCTCTCATGCCCCGTGTCTCCCTGCTGTTGCCCCTCACCCCCCGCTCATGCCCCGTGTCTCTCTCCTGTTATCCCCAACCCCCTCTCATGCCCCATGTCTCCCTCGTGTACCCCCCACCCCCCGGTCATGCCCTGTGTCTCCCTGCTGTTGCCCCCCCACCCATGCCCCGTGTCTCTCTCCTGTTCCCCCAACCCCCGCTCATGCCTCGTGTCTCCCCTGTTCCCCCTCACCCCCCGCTCATGCCCTGTGTCTCCCTGCTGTTGCCCCCCCACCCCCTGCTCATGCCCCATTTCTCTCTCCTGTTACCCCCCATGCCCCGGTCATGCCCCGTGTCTCCCTGCTGTTGACCCCCACCTCACTCATGCCCTGTGTCTCTCTCCTGTTACCTCCCACCCCCGCTCATGCCCTGTGTCTCTCTCCTGTTACCTCCCACCCCCCGCTCATGCCCCGTGTCTCTCTCCTGTTACTCCCCAGCCCCCTCTCATGCCCCGTGTCTCTCTCCTGTTCCCTCCGATCATGCCCTGTGTCTCCCTGCTGTTGCCCCCACCCCCCGCTCATGCCCTGTGTCTCTCTCCTTTTACCTCCCACCCCCCGCTCATGCCCCGTGTCTCCCTGCTGTTGCCCCACACCCCCCGCTCATGCTCTGTGTCTCTCTCCTGTTGCCCTCCACCCCCCGGTCATGCCCTGTGTCTCCCTGCTGTTGCCCCCCACCCATGCCCCGTGTCTCTCTCCTGTTACCCCCCACCCCCGGTCATGCCCCGTGTCTCCCTGCTGTTGCCCCCCACCCCCTGCTCATGCCCCGTGTCTCTCTCCTGTTCCCCCCACCCCCCGCTCATGCCCCGTGTCTCCCTGCTGTTGCCCCACAAACCCTGCTCATGCTGTGTCCCTCTCCTGTTACCCCCAGCCCCCCCTCATGCCCTGTGTCTCTCTCCTGTTGCCCTCCACCCTTCGGTCATGCCCTGTGTCTCCCTGCTGTTGCCCCTCCACCCCCCACTCATGCCCCGTGTCTCTCTCCTGTTACCTCCACGCCCCAGTCATGCCCCGTGTCTCCCTGCTGTTGCCCTGCACCCTCCGCTCATGCCCTGTGTCTCTCTCCTGTTCCCCCACCCCCCGCTCATGCGCCGTGTCTCTCACCTGTTACCCCCATCCCCCGCTCATGCCCCGTGTCTCCCTGCTGTTACCCCCCCACCCCCACCCCCTCTCATGCCCCATGTGTCCCTGCTGTTGCCCCCCACCCTCACTCATGCCCCGTGTCTCTCTCCTGTTACCTCCCACCCCCTCTCATGCCCCGTGTCTCCCTCGTGTTCCCCCCACCCCCGCTCATGCCCCGTGTCTCCCTGCTGTTACCCCCCCACCCCCTCTCATGCCCCATGTCTCCCTCCTGTTGCCCCCCACCCTCGCTCATGCCCGTGTCTCTCTCCTGTTGCCCCCCAACCCGCGGTCATGCCCCGTGTCTCCCTGCTGTTGCCCCCCACCCCCTGCTCATGCCCTGTGTCTCTCTCCTGTTACCCCCCACCCCCCGGTCATGTCCCGTGTCTCCCTGCTGCTGCCCCCCACCCCCCGCTCATGCCCCGTGTCTCTCTCCTGTTCCCCCAACCCCCGCTCATGCCTCATGTCTCCCCTGTCCCCCCCACCCCCGCTCATGCCCCGTGTCTCCCTGCTGTTGCCCCCACCCCCGCTCATGCCCCGTGTCTCTCTACTGTTACCCCCCACCCACCTCTCAGGCCCCGTGTCTCCCTGCTGTTGCCCCCCACATCCGTTCATGCCCTGTGTCTCTCTCCTGTTGCCCCTCCAACCCCCGCTCATGCCACATGTCTCCCTGCTGTTGCCCTCCACCCCCGCTCATGCCCCGTGTCTCTCTCGTTGCCCCCCAACCCCCGCTCATGCCCCCCACCCCCCCGCTCATGCCCCGTGTCTCTCTCCTGTTACCCCCCACCCCCCGGTCATGCCCTGTGTCTCCCTGCTGTTGCCCCCCACCCCCCGCTCATGCCCTGTGTCTCTCTCCTGTTCCCCCCAACCCCCGCTCATGCCTCGTGTCTCCCCTGTTTTCCCCCCCACCCCGCTCATGCCCTGTGTCTCTCTCCTGTTCCCCCCAACCCCCGCTCATGCCTCGTGTCTCCCCTGTTTTCCCCCCCACCCCCGCTCATGCCCTGCGTCTCCCTGCTGTTGCCCCCCACCCCCGCTCATGCCCCGTGTCTCTCCCCTGTTACCCCCGCTCATGCCCCGTGTCTCCCTGCTGTTGCCCCCACCCCCCGGTCATGCCCCGTGTCTCCCTGCTGTTGCCCCATCCCCTCTCATGCCCCGTGTCTCCCTGCTGTTGCCCCTCACCCCCCGCTCATGCCTTGCGTCTCCCTGCTGTTGCCCCCCACCCCCGCTCATGCCCCGTGTCTCTCCCCTGTTACCCCCACCCCCCGCTCATGCCCCGTGTCTCCCTGCTGTTGCCCCCACCCCCCGGTCATGCCCCGTGTCTCCCTGCTGTTGCCCCATCCCCTCTCATGCCCTGTGTCTCCCTGCTGTTGCCCCTCACCCCCCGCTCATGCCCCGTGTCTCTCTCCTGTTATCCCCCACCCCCTCTCATGCCCCATGTCTCCCTCGTGTTCCCCCCACCCCCCGGTCATGCCCTGTGTCTCCCTGCTGTTGCCCCCCACCCATGCCCGTGTCTCTCCCCTGTTCCCACCAACCCCTGCTCATGCCTTGTGTCTCCCCTGTTCCCCCCCACCCCCCGCTCATTCCCTGTGTCTCCCTGCTGTTGCCCCCCACCCCCTGCTCATGCCCCGTGTCTCTCTCCTGTTACCTCCCATGCCCCGGTCATGCCCCGTGTCTCCCTGCTGTTGACCCCCACCCCCGCTCATGCCCCGTGTCTCTCCCCTGTTACCCCCACCCGCCGCTCATGCCCCGTGTCTCCCTGCTGTTGCCCCCACCCCCCGGTCATGCCCCGTGTCTCCCTGCTGTTGCCCCATCCCCTCTCATGCCCCGTGTCTCCCTGCTGTTGCCCCCCACCCCCGCTCATGCCCCGTGTCTCTCTCCTGTTCCCTCCGATCATGCCCTGTGTCTCCCTGCTGTTGCCCCCCACCCCCGCTCATGCCCCGTGTCTCTCCCCTGTTACCCCCACCCGCCGCTCATGCCCCGTGTCTCCCTGCTGTTGCCCCCACCCCCCGGTCATGCCCCGTGTCTCCCTGCTGTTGCCCCATCCCCTCTCATGCCCCGTGTCTCCCTGCTGTTGCCCCTCACCCCCCGCTCATGCCCTGCGTCTCCCTGCTGTTGCCCCCCACCCCCGCTCATGCCCCGTGTCTCTCCCCTGTTACCCCCACCCCCCGCTGATGCCCCGTGTCTCCCTGCTGTTGCCCCTTCCCCTCTCATGCCCCGTGTCTCCCTGCTGTTGCCCCTCACCCCCCGCTCATGCCCCGTGTCTCTCTCCTGTTATCCCCCACCCCCTCTCATGCCCCATGTCTCCCTCGTGTTCCCCCCACCCCCCGGTCATGCCCTGTGTCTCCCTGCTGTTGCCCCCCACCCATGCCCCGTGTCTCTCTCCTGTTCCCCCCAACCCCTGCTCATGCCTCGTGTCTCCCCTGTTCCCCCCCGCTCATGCCCTGTGTCTCCCTGCTGTTGCCCCCCACCCCCTGCTCATGCCCCGTGTCTCTCTCCTGTTACCTCCCATGCCCCGTGTCTCCCTGCTGTTGACCCCCACCCCCCGCTCATGCCCTGTGTCTCTCTCCTGTTACCTCCCACCCCCCGCTCATGCCCCGTGTCTCCCTGCTGTTGCCCAACACCCCCCACTCATGCTCTGTCTCTCTCTCCTGTTACCCCCCAGCCCCCTCTCATGCCCCGTGTCTCTCTCCTGTTCCCTCCGATCATGCCCTGTGTATCCCTGCTGTTGCCCCCACCCCCCGCTCATGCCCTGTGTCTCTCTCCTGTTACCTCCCACCCCCCGCTCATGCCCCGTGTCTCCCTGCTGTTGCCCCACACCCCCCGCTCATGCTCTGTGTCTCTCTCCTGTTACCCCCAGCCCCCTCTCATGCCCTGTGTCTCTCTCCTGTTGCCCTCCACCCCCCGGTCATGCCCTGTGTCTCCCTGCTGTTGCCCCCCGCTCATGCACTGTGTCTCTCCCCTGTTACCCCCCCACCCCCGCTCATGCCCAGTGTCTCCGTGCTGTTGCCCCCACCCCGCGCTCATGCTCCGTGTCTCCCTGCTGTTGCCCCCAAACCCCGTTCATGCCCCGTGTCTCCCTGCTATTGCCCCCCACCCCCCGCTCATGCCCCGTGTCTCCCTGCTGTTGCCCCACCCCCGCTCATGCCCCTTGTCTCTCTCCAGTTCCCCCCACCACCGCTCATGTGCCGTGTCTCTCACCTGTTGCCCCCCGCTCATGCCCTGTGTCTTCCTGCTGTTACCCCCACCCCCTCTCATGCCCCATGTCTCCCTGCTGTTGCCCTCCACCCCCGCTCATGCCCCGTGTCTCTCTTGTTGCCCCCCAACCCCCGCTCATGCCCCGTGTCTCCCTGCTGTTGCCCCCCACCCCCCGCTCATGCCCTGTGTCTCGCTCCTGTTCCCCCCAACCCCCGCTCATGCCTCGTGTCTCCCCTGTTTTACCCCCCACCCCCCGCTCATGCCCTGCGTCTCCCTGCTGTTGCCCCCCACCCCTGCTCATGCCCCGTGTCTCTCCCCTGTTACCCCCACCCCCCGCTCATGCCCCGTGTCTCCCTGCTGTTGCCCCCACCCCCCGCTCATGCCCCGTGTCTCCCTGCTGTTGCCCCCATCCCCTCTCATGCCCCGTGTCTCCCAGCTGTTGCCCCCATCCCCTCTCATGCCCCGTGTCTCCCTGCTGTTGCCCCTCACCCCCGCTCATGCCCCGTGTCTCTCTCCTGTTATCCCCCACCCCCCGCTCATCCCCCGTGTCTCCCTGCTGTTGCCCCCACCCCCGCTCATGCCCCTTGTCTCTCTCCAGTTCCCCCCACCCCCGCTCATGTGCCGTGTCTCTCACCTGTTGCCCCCCACCCCCCGCTCATGCCCCGTGTCTCCCTGCTGTTACCCCCACCCCCTCTCATGCCCCATGTCTCCCTGCTGTTGCCCTCCACCCCCGCTCATGCCCCGTGTCTCTCTTGTTGCCCCCCAACCCCCGCTCATGCCCCGTGTCTCCCTGCTGTTGCCCCCCACCCCCCGCTCATGCCCTGTGTCTCTCTCCTGTTCCCCCCAACCCCCGCTCATGCCTCGTGTCTCCCCTGTTTCCCCCCCCACCCCCCGCTCATGCCCTGCGTCTCCCTGCTGTTGCCCCCCACCCCTGCTCATGCCCCGTGTCTCTCCCCTGTTACCCCCACCCCCCGCTCATGCCCCGTGTCTCCCTGCTGTTGCCCCCACCCCCCGGTCATGCCCCGTGTCTCCCTGCTGTTGCCCCCATCCCCTCTCATGCCCCGTGTCTCCCTGCTGTTGCCCCCATCCCCTCTCATGCCCCGTGTCTCCCTGCTGTTGCCCCTCACCCCCCGCTCATGCCCCGTGTCTCTCTCCTGTTATCCCCAACCCCCTCTCATGCCCCATGTCTCCCTCGTGTACCCCCCACCCCCCGGTCATGCCCTGTGTCTCCCTGCTGTTGCCCCCCCACCCATGCCCCGTGTCTCTCTCCTGTTCCCCCAACCCCCGCTCATGCCTCGTGTCTCCCCTGTTCCCCCCCACCCCCCGCTCATGCCCTGTGTCTCCCTGCTGTTGCCCCCCCACCCCCTGCTCATGCCCCATTTCTCTCTCCTGTTACCCCCCATGCCCCGGTCATGCCCCGTGTCTCCCTGCTGTTGACCCCCACCTCACTCATGCCCTGTGTCTCTCTCCTGTTACCTCCCACCCCCGCTCATGCCCTGTGTCTCTCTCCTGTTACCTCCCACCCCCCGCTCATGCCCCGTGTCTCTCTCCTGTTACTCCCCAGCCCCCTCTCATGCCCCGTGTCTCTCTCCTGTTCCCTCCGATCATGCCCTGTGTCTCCCTGCTGTTGCCCCCACCCCCCGCTCATGCCCTGTGTCTCTCTCCTTTTACCTCCCACCCCCCGCTCATGCCCCGTGTCTCCCTGCTGTTGCCCCACACCCCCCGCTCATGCTCTGTGTCTCTCTCCTGTTGCCCTCCACCCCCCGGTCATGCCCTGTGTCTCCCTGCTGTTGCCCCCCACCCATGCCCCGTGTCTCTCTCCTGTTACCCCCCACCCCCGGTCATGCCCCGTGTCTCCCTGCTGTTGCCCCCCACCCCCTGCTCATGCCCCGTGTCTCTCTCCTGTTCCCCCCACCCCCCGCTCATGCCCCGTGTCTCCCTGCTGTTGCCCCACAAACCCTGCTCATGCTGTGTCCCTCTCCTGTTACCCCCAGCCCCCCCTCATGCCCTGTGTCTCTCTCCTGTTGCCCTCCACCCTTCGGTCATGCCCTGTGTCTCCCTGCTGTTGCCCCTCCACCCCCCACTCATGCCCCGTGTCTCTCTCCTGTTACCTCCACGCCCCAGTCATGCCCCGTGTCTCCCTGCTGTTGCCCTGCACCCTCCGCTCATGCCCTGTGTCTCTCTCCTGTTCCCCCACCCCCCGCTCATGCGCCGTGTCTCTCACCTGTTACCCCCATCCCCCGCTCATGCCCCGTGTCTCCCTGCTGTTACCCCCCCACCCCCACCCCCTCTCATGCCCCATGTGTCCCTGCTGTTGCCCCCCACCCTCACTCATGCCCCGTGTCTCTCTCCTGTTGCCCCCCAACCCGCGGTCATGCCCCGTGTCTCCCTGCTGTTGCCCCCCACCCCGCGGTCATGCCCCGTGTCTCCCTGCTGTTGCCCCCCCACTCCCCCGCTCATGCCCTGTGTCTCTCTCCTGTTACCCCCCACCCCCCGGTCATGTCCCGTGTCTCCCTGCTGTTGCTCCCCACCCCCCTCTCATGCCCCATGTCTCCTTCGTGTTCCCCCCACCCCCCGGTCATGCCCTGTGTCTCCCTGCTGTTGCCCCCCACCCATGCCCCGTGTCTCTCTCCTGTTCCCCCCAACCCCTGCTCATGCCTCGTGTCTCCCCTGTTCCCCCCCACCCCCCTGCTCATGCCCCGTGTCTCTCTCCTGTTACCTCCCATGCCCCGGTCATGCCCCGTGTCTCCCTGCTGTTGACCCCCACCCCCCGCTCATGCCCCGTGTCTCTCTCCTGTTACCTCCCTCCCCCCGCTCATGCCCCGTGTCTCCCTGCTGTTGCCCAACACCCCCCACTCATGCTCTGTCTCTCTCTCCTGTTACCCCCCAGCCCCCTCTCATGCCCCGTGTCTCTCTCCTGTTCCCTCCGATCATGCCCTGTGTATCCCTGCTGTTGCCCCCACCCCCCGCTCATGCCCTGTGTCTCTCTCCTGTTACCTCCCACCCCCCGCTCATGCCCCGTGTCTCCCTGCTGTTGCCCCACACCCCCCGCTCATGCTCTGTGTCTCTCTCCTGTTACCCCCAGCCCCCTCTCATGCCCTGTGTCTCTCTCCTGTTGCCCTCCACCCCCCGGTCATAGCCTGTGTCTCCCTGCTGTTGCCCCCCGCTCATGCACTGTGTCTCTCCCCTGTTACCCCCCCACCCCCGCTCATGCCCAGTGTCTCCGTGCTGTTGCCCCCCACCCCGCGCCCATGCTCCGTGTCTCCCTGCTGTTGCCCCCAAACCCCGCTCATGCCCCGTGTCTCCCTGCTGTGTCCCCCCACCCCCCGCTCATGCCCCGTGTCTCCCTGCTGTTGCCCCCACCCCCGCTCATGCCTAGTCTCTCTCCAGTTCCCCCCACCCCCGCTCATGTGCCGTGTCTCTCACCTGTTGCCCCCCCACCCCCTGCTCATGCCCCGTGTCTCCCTGCTGTTACCCCCACCCCCTCTCATGCCCCATGTCTCCCTGCTGTTGCCCTCCACCCCCGCTCATGCCCCGTGTCTCTCTTGTTGCCCCCCAACCCCCGCTCATGCCCCGTGTCTCCCTGCTGTTGCCCCCCACCCCCCGCTCATGCCCTGTGTCTCTCTCCTGTTCCCCCCAACCCCCGCTCATGCCTCGTGTCTCCCCTGTTTTCCCCCCCACCCCCCGCTCATGCCCTGCGTCTCCCTGCTGTTGCCCCCCACCCCTGCTCATGCCCCGTGTCTCTCCCCTGTTACCCCCACCCCCCGCTCATGCCCCGTGTCTCCCTGCTGTTGCCCCCACCCCCCGGTCATGCCCCGTGTCTCCCTGCTGTTGCCCCCATCCCCTCTCATGCCCCATGTCTCCCTCGTGTTCCCCCCACCCCCCGGTCATGCCCTGTGTCTCCCTGCTGTTGCCCCCCCACCCATGCCCCGTGTCTCTCTCCTGTTCCCCCAACCCCCGCTCATGCCTCGTGTCTCCCCTGTTCCCCCCCACCCCCCGCTCATGCCCTGTGTCTCCCTGCTGTTGCCCCCCCACCCCCTGCTCATGCCCCGTGTCTCTCTCCTGTTACCCCCCATGCCCCGGTCATGCCCCGTGTCTCCCTGCTGTTGACCCCCACCTCACTCATGCCCTGTGTCTCTCTCCTGTTACCTCCCACCCCCCGCTCATGCCCTGTGTCTCTCTCCTGTTACCTCCCACCCCCCGCTCATGCCCCGTGTCTCTCTCCTGTTACTCCCCAGCCCCCTCTCATGCCCCGTGTCTCTCTCCTGTTCCCTCCGATCATGCCCTGTGTCTCCCTGCTGTGGCCCCCACCCCCCGCTCATGCCCTGTGTCTCTCTCCTTTTACCTCCCACCCCCCGCTCATGCCCCGTGTCTCCCTGCTGTTGCCCCACACCCCCCGCTCATGCTCTGTGTCTCTCTCCTGTTGCCCTCCACCCCCCGGTCATGCCCTGTGTCTCCCTGCTGTTGCCCCCCACCCATGCCCCGTGTCTCTCTCCTGTTACCCCCACCCCCGGTCATGCCCCGTGTCTCCCTGCTGTTGCCCCCCACCCCCTGCTCATGCCCCGTGTCTCTCTCCTGTTCCCCCCACCCCCCGCTCATGCCCCGTGTCTCCCTGCTGTTGCCCCACAAACCCTGCTCATGCTGTGTCCCTCTCCTGTTACCCCCAGCCCCCCTCATGCCCTGTGTCTCTCTCCTGTTGCCCTCCACCCCCGGTCATGCCCTGTGTCTCCCTGCTGTTGCCCCTCCACCCCCCACTCATGCCCCGTGTCTCTCTCCTGTTACCTCCACGCCCCAGTCATGCCCCGTGTCTCCCTGCTGTTGCCCTGCACCCTCCGCTCATGCCCTGTGTCTCTCTCCTGTTCCCCCACCCCCCGCTCATGCGCCGTGTCTCTCACCTGTTACCCCCCATCCCCTGCTCATGCCCCGTGTCTCCCTGCTGTTACCCCCCCACCCCACCCCTCTAATGCCCCATGTCTCCCTGCTGTTGCCCCCCACCCTCACTCATGCCCCGTGTCTCTCTCCTGTTGCCCCCCAACCCGCGGTCATGCCCAGTGTCTCCCTGCTGTTGCCCCCCCACCCCCCCGCTCATGCCCTGTGTCTCTCTCCTGTTACCCCCCACCCCCCGGTCATGTCCCGTGTCTCCCTGCTGTTGCCCCCCACCCCCCGCTCATGCCCCGTGTCTCCCTGCTGTTGCCCCCCACCCCCGCTCATGCCCCGTGTCTCTCTCCTGTTGCCCCCCCAACCCCCGGTCATGCCCCGTGTCTCCCTGCTGTTGCCCCCACCCATGCCCCGTGTCTCTCTCCTGTTCCCCCTCAACCCCCGCTCATGCCTCGTGTCTCCCCTGTTCCCCCCCCACCCCCCGCTCATGCCCCGTGTCTCCCTGCTGTTGCCCCCCACCCGGGCTCATGCCCCGTGTCTCTCTCCTGTTACCCCCCCACCCCCCTCTCATGCCCTGTGTCTCTCTCCTGTAGCCCCCCACTCCCCGGTCATGCCCCGTGTCTCCCTGCTGTTGCCCCCCACCCCTGGTCATGCCCCGTGTCTCTCCCCTGTTACCCCCACCCCCTGCTCGTGCCCCGTGTCTCCCTGCTGTTACCCCAACCCCCCGCTCATGCCCCGTGTCTCCCTGCTGTTGCTGCCCACCCCCGGTCATGCCCCGTGTCTCCCCGCTGTTGCCCCCACCCCCTCTCATGCCCCATGTCTCCCTGCTGTTGCCCCCCACTCCCCGCTCATGCCCCGTGTCTCTCTCCTGTTACCCCCCACCCCCTCTCATGCCCCAGGTCTCCCTCGTGTTCCCCCCCCACCCACTGCGCATGCCCTTTCTCTTCCTGCTGTTGCCCCACCCCCTGCTCATGCCCCGTGTCTCTCTCCTGTTACCTCCCACCCCCTCTCATGCCCCGTGTGTCCCTCGTGTTCCCCCCACCCCCGCTCATGCCCCGTGTCTCTCTCCTGTTACCTCCCACCCCCGCTCATGCCCCGTGTCTCCCTGCTGTTGCCCCACAAACCCCGCTCATGCCGTGTCTCCCTGCTGTTGCCCCCCAGCCCCCACTCATGCCCCGTGTCTCTCTCCTGTTACCCCCCACGCTCCGGTCATGCCCCGTGTCTCCCTGCTGTTGCCCCACACCCCCACTCATGCCCCGTTTCTCTCTCCTGTTCCCCCCCACCCCCCGCTCATGCCCCGTGTCTCTCACTGTTAGGCGGAAACCTGTGCAGTTCCCTCTGGGACCACTGCAAAAGATTTAGGACTACAGGTGTTTGGCAGTAAACCCACTTGGTAGCAGTCTGCACCACACAGATTCACTGTTGGTAGCTGTGGCTGAGCAGTCAGACTTCTCTCAAGAAGAGTTAAGCAGTATGTGGAGTATACAAGATAGGGTAATTCTTTACAGTAAGACAAGCAAACACTCAACGAGGCTCAGTGTAAAGATATTAAGGTATTTATTTATAACGGAACATCTATAAAAAAAACACTATGGCACTATCACGGCAAACAAATCAATCACAATTACTCTATGAAGAAGAAACCATCAATCCCCCTAGCAATATGTCGACAAGTCTAGGTTTTACCGGCACCACTTATTTACAGACAGAGGTGTATGCCTCAACCTAGATGGAACTCTAATATTAGTTAGGACGGGAGAGAAAAAATAAGCAGGTTACGAAATCAACACAGTTCAATACTTTGCGGGAAAAATGCAAGGCAAAAAGGCAAGAACCACAATAGATCATAAAGTTCAGAGGCCAGGCCCACTTGGAGAGAGGCAAGTCGATATGTCCCAAAAGTCTCTAGTAGAAATGCGTTCGAGTCTTTGTAGAAAATTGTTATCGGCAGATTGAACTAGTTCAGAACTACGTGAGAAAGCTTGGAGGCGACCCAACAGAAAGGAGAGGATTAAGACACCTCACTCGAACCGATCGAAAGGGAAGCCAGGCGGACACGGTACCTTGTTGTGGAGGGCAGCTCCGGCGGGGGCAGTTGTTCCTGGTGGTGGATGCACGTCGGGTCTTTGCCAAGAGTAGAGATGATCTCATCGTCGAAGAAAAGTGAAGTCCGGTGCACCACCAGGGAAGAGACCAGCCGCGGAGTGCTCCGTCACAAGGCACCACCTTTTGGTCGCGGTACATGGGTAGTGGCTATCCGGTTGCCGAGGTGCTCTGCACGGGCAATTCGACCACTGCGTCCTGAGGCGAATAAAAAGCAAAGGAGACTGGTTGTTCCCACCATCCAGGGGAAGAGACTCTCCGGCAGGGAGATCTCCTCTGTCGTTGGGAAGTGGTGAGTCGGTTCCGCAGGGCTCCACCGGAGGTGTCGTTGTGCAGGTCGGCTCAGCGTTACCCTCGTCGGATTCTTAGGTCCTGTGGCGACTTCTGAAGATCCAGTCCCAAAAGCCCTGCTTTTATGCAGAAAACCCCCATTCATTCAGCCTAGCTGTCAATCAACACATGCTAAGTGGTGAGCGGGGAGGCTCACCACTTGGGCCAATCACTCCAGAGTGCGACCGGAGTTGGCAAGGCAACTCGGTCCAGGGTGCCTAAACCCCCTCCCACACCCCTGTGGTAACCCAGACAGAATGGCACCACTTTGGAGGGTCTTTGTACAGAGCCCGCCAAAAGTGGAACAAAGGGCTCGACCTTTGGTTTAGGAGTCATAGAGACGAACACAGACGCCATTTTACAAACCGAGTTCTGGCAGAAAATACCATCCGATAAACTTATTTAAGATAAGTAGATCAGTGGTACGTTAGAGATTAACGAGAAAAAGTATCAATCTCCAACAATGGGACGAATCCCATAGGGTTATGTTCGGGGTCGAACATAACAAGTAGTTTCCACTGCCACCAGCCAAAACTCGTCAAGGGGGGACGGGACAGTGCCCCCTCGAATAACAGATCCAGGAGTAATCGAATTACCCCTACAAGTACGTCCACAAATAGATGGTTTGTACTAGTTCTGTTAGTAAATTTAGGTCTAGTAAAGCCAATGGTGACTTTACATGCCAAGGGGAGACAGTAGTCAGTCCCCGGGTATGGAGTCTATGGTGGAGGTCCGCTAGGACGCCCCAGTGTTACGGCACGTAGGGTGCGGTGTAACACACATAGAAAAACATATGAGACCCTATGGAGTAAAAGACCCCATAGCCCATAGAACACTTTGGGCCTCATTCCGAGTATGGCGGTAAGGGATAGCGGCCACCGCTAACGAGAGCGGTGGCGGTAATCCCTTACCGCCATACTCCGAGTTCCCTTTGCGCCATGGAGGTTTTAACACCTGCTTTTAGCAGGTGTTAAAAACCATGGCGCTAAGGGACCTTGATGTTAATTAACGCCACCGTAATTTACGGTGGCGTAATTAACGCCTTCCCCACTCCCATTATGCCCTATGGGGCAAGAATGGGAATGGGGAAGGGTAAATGGGGATTGGGGAATTACCGCCCCGCCAACCTTGGAATGGGGCGGTAATTTCCGCCATCCACCAAGGCGCTGCCGGTCCGGGTACGGCGTCAACCAAGGCGTTAATAGCGCCATTGGTTAGCGCCGTACTCGGAATGAGGCCCATTGACATTCAAAGGAATTACACACATACATGTCCAAGAGTGGGAGGAAAAGAGTCTCACTCTTGGCAGGATGGAAAAAACAAACTCCAGAAATCCAGCAAAGCTGCTGGGGGACTCACTAGGTTTGGAAATTCAGCCTAAACAGAGAATTCTCCCTAACACTCGCCCCCCCCCAGACTAAGGGACAGGAGGATTTAATCCACTCCTGGATGAATCTCATACCTCTAGTCGATGACATACATCCTAGAGAGACCATCAGCATTTTGGTGGTGACACCCTGACCTGTGCTCAATGGTGAAATCAAACCCTTGCAGGCAGATCGACCATCTCAATAGTTTTGGGTTTTCCCCTTTCATTTGCATTAACCATCTCAAGGGTTGGTGGTCAGTCTGAATGACAAAAGTAGAACCATACAAGTACGGCCTAAACTTCTTCAGAGCCCACACGATAGCAAAGCACTCTTTCGATTGTTGCCCACCTTGTTTCAGGATCCTTCAGCTTGCGTCTGATGAAGCAAACGGGGTGCTCCCTACCTTTCCCATCCAGTTGACTGAGTACGGCACCTATTCCTACATTTGAAGCATCTGTCTGCACAATGAAGTGTTGACGGTAATCAGGAGCTCTGAGTACTGGGGCTTGGCAAAGAGCCTTTTTCAGGTTTTCAAAAGCCTGATGGCACTCCTCGTTCCATCTAACCTTCTTAGGAAATTTGGGCGAGGAGATGACATTCAGTGGAGAAGCTATGGTCCCATAGTTCTCTATGAAATTCCTGTAATACCCAGTGAGGCCTAGGAAGGCTCTCACTTGGGTTTGAGTAGTCGGTGTTGTCCAATTTTGCACAGCTTCAATCTTACTGTGCAAAGGCCTTATTTCTCCACCTCCTACCTCATGTCCAAGATAGACTACTTTACTCTGTCCAATTTGGCATTTACTCGCCTTTATGGTGTATGGTCAGATTGGCTCGTCCAAGAGCCTGCAAAACATCTCTCAGGTGGGTTACATGTTCTTCCCAGGAATTGCTGAACACTGCGATGTCATCCAAGTATGCCATGCAGAAGTCCTCCATCCCATTCAGAACCTGGTTTACCATCCGTTGAAATGTAGCAGGTGCATTCTTCAGTCCGAAAGGCATTACCTTAAACTGGTATAAGCCAACGGGGGTAGAAAATGCAGTTTTCTCCTTGGCATGGTCTGTCAGGGCTATCTGCCAATAGCCTGACGTCAAGTCAAATGTGCTGAGGAACTTGGCGGCGCCAAGTTTATCCACCAACTCATCTGTTCTTGGCAAAGGGTGGGCATCAGTCTTGGTGACTGCATTAAGAGCTCTATAATCCACGCAGAATCTAAGTTCTTTAGATCCGGCCTTTGGTACTAACACGACTGGGCAAGACCATGGACTAGTAGAGGGCTCTATTACCCCGAGATCAAGCATCTTGATGACCTCACCTTTGATGTGGGTTTGTACGTTCTCTGACATTCTGGTGAAAGCGAGAACAGAGAGGCAAACTGATTCAACATAGATTTGCACTCTTCTTGTTGCTCGGGTGTCAGATTGGAGGAGAGATTTACTCCTTCAATTTTTTCATCTAAAGGTAAGCCTCTGAGGAGATCCGGAAGAGCTTCACTCTCTTCTTCTTCCTCGGATGATGCTAGAAGCAACGCTCCTACATCAGGTTGTGAGACATACGCTTTAAGTCGGTTGGTGTGGAAGACTGTCGGAGCCTCCTTGGGATTGCCCAAGTCCACCAGATAGTTAACCTCTCCGAGTTTACCCACGACTCGGAAGGGTCCCATCCACTTATCTGCCTTGTTGGGATCATAACGAGAACGAGCTGGTCTTGAGCAAACTCAACCATGTTAGCCTTTTGATCGTGCCAGTGCTTGACCAATGCTTGTCCAGCTTTCAAGTTATCGCTTGCTTCCGTCATCATGTGCGACATTCTCCTCCGGAGACCTATCACGTAGTCAGTCACTCTGACTGGCTTGGGGGAAGGAGCACTCTCCAACCCCTCCTTAATCAGGGCCAATGGACCTCTGACGGTATGACCATAGAGAAGCTCGAAGGGAGAGTAACCTACTCCCTCCTGAGGGACTTCTCTATAAGCAAAGAGAAGGCATGGCAGTAGAAGGTCCCACTTCCACTTAAGGGGTTCTTCTAAAGCACCTATCATGCTCTTCATGGTTTGGTTGAACCGTTCTACCAACCCATTGGTTTGTGGGTGGTAAGCTGTTGAGAACTTGTAAGTAACTCCACAGGTTTTCCACATGGCTTTCATGTAGTGGGATATAAAGTTTGACCCCCTGTCAGAGATTACTTTCTTAGGAAACCCGACCCTAGTAAAAATACCAAGGAGGGCCTTAGCCACAGCCGGAGCTGTAACAGTCCTCATAGGAATTGCCTCAGGATACCTAGTAGCATGGTCTACTACAACAAGTATAAACCTGTTGCCTGAGGAGGTTGGAGGATCAAGGGGACCAACAATGTCAATCCCTACTCTCTCAAATGGGACTCCCATGACTGGGAGAGGCACTAAAGGTGCCACATTCTTGGAGACAAACTTTCCAGAGGTCTGGCAGGTGTGGCAGCTCCTGCAGTGTTTTTCCACTTCGGCCCCCATCTTTGGCCAATAGAAGTAGAGAGAGAGCCTTTCCTTAGTCTTCTTGAAACTCAAGTGACCAGCCAAAGGGATCTCGTGGGCTAACTGCAAGAACTGTGGTCTGTTCTCTTGGGGTACTACAAGTCGTTTGTAGTCTCCAGGTGCAGACTTGGTCGGTTCACTGTAGAAGAGGCCATCTTCCCAGTGCAACCTGTATTTCCCAGGCTCTTGCCCTTCAGCCTGAGCTTCTGCCTGGTGGCGAAGACCTTCCAGAGTTGGACAGTCCCTCTGTCCCTTACTGAAGTCTGCCCTGCTGGGTCCACCTTCTGCCAGTAAAGACTGCAGCTCAGGATGGTCAGCAGGATCCAGATCTCCAATGAGTTCCTGTCCTTCTGTTGGGGAGAAGCTGGACCCCCACCAGGGCAGTGGGGGGCCAGCAGCCATACCCTCACCAGCTATGGGAGACCCCAACACCTCCCATATGGCCCCCAGAAATGCAACAGAGTCCCAAGCAGGCAGCAGCATGTTCCAAACTGCGTTTATTTCTGGGCAGCAAAAAAGAAAAAAACACGCAGAGAATCGTGCACATCGAGAGTTCAGGCGCCGTCTCCCCCGGGCCTGGCTTGGAAGCAAGCTTTATAATCACACTGCATGCTGACCTCACAGAATTGGATCAGTTCCCAGAAACCTAGCTCCTCCTGCTATTGGCTGCTAAGTGATAGGTTACCTATGTAGCCCTTATAGAGAGCCTGACAAATGGATGTTAGCCTTTTGCGTCAGTGGGTTGGTTTAGCTGTGCCAGCCCCCATTACCTAATTCTAACTTGTTACATTTTGACTTTGTTCCCATAACTTTTTAGCTGAAGCAAGCAGTTTGCACTTGAGCTCTGAGCGCTGAATGGCTGGGCTGATCCATTCTTGTTACAATTATGTTTCAAATGTTGTGCGAGTCCTTGAGAAAATGTCTTTCTTTCCCAGAAAGAAAAAAAAACACACTGGGTTGCCGTGGTTTATTCGCATTTGTGGAGAATTAAAAATGTTTGTCTGCAGAAAGCAATCTTATCTTGAATGTGCGACCTTGGCAGCTCGGGGGTTTTGCGAGGAACATTGCTGAAGGCTTCTGCAGCCAGTGCTCAGTGAGAGAAATGAACTTAGCTGTAACTTTCCTGAAACATGGCTTTACACTGTGCAATTAGACCATGTTAATTCATATAGGCATTTGCAAGCCTTTAAACAGGGATTTTTGTGTTTGTAGATTCTGATATTGCAGCATTGATTCTAATGTAGCATGGAAGTTACACTGTTGGTGAAGTGGGTGTGTTTCAGCATATTTGTCACCCATGGGTGCGCTGGGGCCTGGTTCAAATGATAAGTGCGCTCCTTGTTCTTCCTGCTGTTCTTCTGTATATGCGCCTGGGGTGAGGGGGCATGGGTTTGATCTCGATTTTCCCTCTTCAGTCCCCCCTCTGGTCGACTTTGTCGACCACACCACCAAGCAACATTCACCTCCTTCCGGTCTGCATATCTTTGTCAATTCCTTGAAGTGTCCATAATTTTTTGCATTGTTGTTGATGAACAGTACATATAGGAGTGTTCTCCTTCTGTGTTCCACCACACTCACTTCCCTTCGTACTTCCTCTGATCACAGGGAGTGGCCACCTTTATTACTGCTGGAACCATGTTGCACACTGCTATCTTCTCCCTTAGTCCGGCTCTTCCTTTCACCATGTCTCTTATTTGCATTCCGATGACTTCTTCTGTTGTTCTCTTACATCTTGCAATGTATCTCTATCTTGCACAATGATGCTGTGCTCGGTACTAGTCCTTCCGTTATCACCTTCAATCAACCAGGCAGTCATGATGTCATCCATTACCATGCAAGCACTAGCTAGTTCTTTGCTTTCTCTTTTCAGATGCATTTTTGCTGATCATTCTTTAGTATGCTGGTACTTCACCCAATTATTCTTCTGTCTCGCTCGAGAAGTAATTCCCCCCTCTTTTTACTCCTCTTTCTGTTTCTCTTCTTCCGTTGTTTTCCATCTTGGTGAATGTGTCATTCTTCACATCTTCCTTGGTCATCACCAACAAGGGCATGCTGATGCACACCAACGAACACTCTCCTCCCCAATTCAGTGGTAGTTTCTCTTGATCTTTGGGTGCATGTGCTCAATAGTAGTCCATAAGCAGTGATGTTCCTGCTCTCATCTCGCAACTTCTCTCAACCTTCTTGCATCCAGCATGATTGTCCACTTCTTGTCACTGTTGTGCTGGTAACATAACGCTGGTACCTTAACAGTATACGTCCTTCTTCATTCTCCACCCAAGTGACTATCTTCCCTCTTGTGTCTCACTCCGTTAGGCACTTATCATATTTTTGTCTCTTTTATTTTATTTTTTCTTCTCTCTTTGTTTTTCTTTCTTCTTTTATTATTTATTTATTTATTTTTTCTTTTGTTTTTTTTTTTCTCTTGCAGCTTGCTCACTGGTGCATTTGCTCGTTGTTTCTTCTCTCTCTGGTCACTTTCCACATACAGTTGTTCTCCAATTAGCTGCTTTATGTTATCATCTTCCATAGGGGATTACCCCCCTTTTTTTTATCAATCTCAATGTTGCTGTCTTCCCTTGCAATCTTCTTCGCACCTTGGCATACATGGGCGTCGTGCTCTGCTGTAGTAATTTCTGTTGTAATCAATTCTCTTCCGGCATATGTTAAAGAACAGTCAGGACAGCTCTCTCCAGTGGTGTCCCTACCCATTTTGTACATGTGTGCATGTTGTTGGTCACTTCTACTATGTGTGTTATATGTATGTTTTACTCCCTTTGTGTCTGCCCTTTACTCTCCTTACTTTAACAGCAGCTTTTCCTCACCCACTGACGCCGTAACTCTTCCTGCTTAGGTTAGGGAATGTTAGCAGGGGATACAGCGGTAATGCTCACTATTACATATAATTTTCAAATTACCACCCCCATTATTTCGTTCATCATTAATAGTCCCATCGTGAAGGTAAACGTCCTTATTTGCGTGCCCATAACCACTTACGCTGCTGGGTCCTTGCAGCTGATGAGATATGATATGATATGGCATTTGTAACGCGCCTATACACAAGTGTTTCAAGGCGCGACGAGGCAGGGAGGGGGGAACAAGGGGAAGACAGACAACGATCCTACTAGGCCAGGTGTCATTCAGACCGCGCAAGTGCAGGGGTAGGGGGAAGGGAAAAAGTGCAAGGGGAAGGGGGCGAGTGCAGTACAAATAAGTAGAATAGAAATAAAATATTAAATGAGGCAAGTGCAAGGTAAGTGCAGACAAGTGCTAGGGGGGGGGGCTGTAGTGATACAGAGACAGTCCGGCAGTGCAGGGGTTGCCAGGGAGGCAGTGCAAGTGAAGAGTGACTGGGCCCAGGACCGAGGTCGGTGAGAGTGGCCCAGTTGCAGAATCAGTGCAGTGTTGGTGAAGAATTTAGCAGGGGAGAGGGAGAGAGAAAGCAGAAGTGAAGAGGAAGGTTTTGAGGTGCTTCCGGAACCGGAGATGGTTCTCCTCAAGTAAAGTTGCCTTTAAAGTTGCCCGCCTGAAAATCGCAAGAAAGGCGTTAATACGTTAGTACTTGTTAGTAACCTCAAGCTCCGCGAACTAAACAATCACTAAGGGCAAAAATCAAACCTCCCCCTGGACATTTCGTGTTTTCAAAATTTCTCAATATGGGTAGGGAAAATCTTGGGCTGTTTATTCAATGGAAGCAAGGAAATATACTTCAGGGAAACATGCTCCAAGGGGTCTGAAGTTCTTGATAGGGTGGGCAATTGAGTGGGGAATGCTTCACGATGTTTTAATCAGTAGGCCTCACAGTTTCTAATGGAAGATAATATTAAGGAAATTTCCTACACATTTCTAACAGCATACATACGCAACAACCTGCATGTGCGGGGAAAAGAGAAGGAACAAAACAGTGTTACAGCTGTAGGTGCACAAAATGTAATATGAAACTCAATTAAACTTTGGAAATGCGTGTGTCAGTCCCTATTCTAGTTGGTAGTGTGCGTTGGACCATAGGATGGCCATGTTTCCATAACTCGGGAGTGTTCGTGCTATTTTGTAGTTCATGAAAATCTCTTGCGTTGGCCCTGTTGATCATTGCTCCCTCGTTGCCAGGGTGGCCACCGCTTTGTAGGGCTTGACGCCTCACACATCTAACAAAGTCTGTCAGGAGGGGAAAATGTCCCACTGTAGTCCATAGCCATTGGGTGTTGGTTGTCCGTTGTCTTCAGGCCTGCCCTGGGTCCTTTATATCTGGCAAGAAATGAAATGGAAGCGCTTGAGACCTGAGAATTTACATATTCTTCAATTTCTTGACCTAACCTTTCTGCACTACTCTCACACTATTCAGTGTCCTAGTGGGAGGAGCCAATGGTACACCTATGCACCATCCTGTCACCACCTGGTGGCATTCAATGGCGGTCTGACTGTAAATTGTAACACAATTCGAAATGTACCCAAAAAATGGGTAGGCACTTAATTTATGTGAAGATACTCATTACACACTTGGATCATATATACGCAATTTAGGTGCTAGTGTACAAATGGGCCTTTGGATCTTTATATTTACTGTGCTTTTGTTGTAAGCTATTTATAGTGCGTGCCTTTGTCCCGTGGGGCATCAGGCACTGACAAGCTAAATAGGGAAACATCAGGGTGGTAAATTTGTCATATAGGGTGGCTGTGTTTCTAAATTAAGTGCACCATGTTACTTAGTTAAGATAATCGCAGGGTTTTTAAATCTTTTTTTTTCTATGGCGCCTCTCTCAACTTCTCAGGGCGTGTCTCGCAGTGAACTGCAGGCACTTTAAGCTGGTACTAATGAAATTTGCTACCAATTATTCGCTACCTGTCTCTCCCCCCTCTTTTGTATTTATTTATTTATTTACTTCCTCTTTTCCCGCTCATGCCCCGTGTCTCCCTGCTGTTGCCCCACACCCCCACCCATGCTCTGTGTCTCTCTCCTGTTACCCCCCAGCCCCCTCTCATGCCCCGTGTGTCTCTCCTGTTCCCTCCGATCATGCCCTGTGTCTCCCTGCTGTTGCCCCCACCCCCCGCTCCACCCCCCGCTCATGCCCTGTGTCTCTCTCCTGTCACCTCCCACCCCCCGCTCATGCCCCGTGTCTCCCTGCTGTTGCCCCACACCCCCCGCTCATGCTCTGTGTCTCCCTCCTGTTACCCCCAGCCCCCTCTCATGCCCTGTGTCTCTCTCCTGTTGCCCTCCACCCCCCGGTCATGCCCTGTGTCTCCCTGCTGTTGCCCCCCACCCATGCCCCGTGTCTCTCTCCTGTTCCCTCCAACCCCCGCTCATGCCTCGTGTCTCCCCTGTTCCCCCCACCCCCCGCTCATGCCCTGTGTCTCCCTGCTGTTGCCCCCCACCCCCGCTCATGCCCCGTGTCTCTCCCCTGTTACCCCACCCCCTGCTCATGCCCTGTGTCTCCCTGCTGTTGCCCCCCCACCCCCTGGTCATGCCCCGTGTCTCCCTGCTGTTGCCGCCATCCCCTCTCATGCCCCCGTGTCTCCCTGCTGTTGCCCCTCACCCCCCGCTCATGCCCCGTGTCTCTCTCCTGTTATCCCCCACCCCCTCTCATGCCCCGTGTCTCCCTGCTGTTGCCCCACACCCCCCATCCATGCTCTGTGTCTCTCTCCTGTTACCCCCCAGCCCCCTCTCATGCCCCGTGTCTCTCTCCTGTTCCCTCCGATCATGCCCTGTGTCTCCCTGCTGTTGCCCCCACCCCCCGCTCATGCCCTGTGTCTCTCTCCTGTTACCTCCCACCCCCCGCTCATGCCCCGTGTCTCCCTGCTGTTGCCCCACACCCCCCATCCATGCTCTGTGTCTCTCTCCTGTTACCCCCCAGCCCCCTCTCATGCCCCGTGTCTCTCTCCTGTTCCCTCCGATCATGCCCTGTGTCTCCCTGCTGTTGCCCCCACCCCCCGCTCATGCCCTGTGTCTCTCTCCTGTTACCTCCCACCCCCCGCTCATGCCCCGTGTCTCCCTGCTGTTGCCCCACACCCCCCGCTCATGCTCTGTGTCTCTCTCCTGTTACCCCCAGCCCCCTCTCATGCCCTGTGTCTCTCTCCTGTTGCCCTCCACCCCCCGGTCATGCCCTGTGTCTCCCTGCTGTTGCCCCCCACCCATGCCCCGTGTCTCTCTCCTGTTACCCCCCACCCCCCGCTCATGCCCCGTGTCTCCCTGCTGTTACCCCACAAACCCCGCTCATGCTGTGTCCCTCTCCTGTTACCCCCAGCCCCCTCTCATGCCCTGTGTCTCTCTCCTGTTGCCCTCCACCCCCCGGTCATGCCCTGTGTCTCCCTGCTGTTGCCCCCTCACCCCCCACTCATGCCCCGTGTCTCTCTCCTGTTACCTCCACGCCCCAGTCATGCCCCGTGTCTCCCTGCTGTTGCCCTGCACCCTCCGCGCATGCCCTGTGTCTCTCTCCTGTTCCCCCACCCCCCACTCATGCGCCGTGTCTCTCACCTGTTACCCCCCACCCCCCGCTCATGCCCCGTGTCTCCCTGCTGTTACCCCCCACCCCCACCCCCTCTCATGCCCCATGTCTCCCTGCTGTTGCCCCCCACCCTCACTCATGCCTTGTGTCTCTCTCCTGTTACCCCCTACCCCCGGTCATGTCCCGTGTCTCCCTGCTGTTGCCCCCCACCCCCCGCTCATGCCCCGTGTCTCTCTCCTGTTCCCCCAACCCCCGCTCATGCCTCATGTCTCCCCTGTTCCCCCCCACCCCCGCTCATGCCCCGTGTCTCCCTGCTGTTGCCCCCCACCCCCGCTCATGCCCCGAGTCTCTCTCCTGTTACCCCCACCCCCCTCTGATGCCCTGTGTCTCTCCTGTTACCTCCCACCCCCCTCTCATGCCCCCGTGTCTCCCTTCTGTTGCCCCCCACCCCCCGCTCATGCCCCGTGTCTCTCTCCTGTTACCCTCCAACCCCCTCTCATGCCCCGTGTCTCCCTGCTGTTTCCCCCCACCCCCTGCTCATGCCCCGTGTCTCTCCTGTTGCCCCCACCCCCCGGTCATGCCCTGTGTCTCCCTGCTGTTGCCCCCCAACCCCCGCTCATGCCCTGTGTCTCTCTCCTGTTACCCCCCACCCCCGCTCATGCCCCGTGTCTCCCTGCTGTTGCCCCACACCCGCCGCTCATGCTCCGTGTCTCTCTCCTGTTACCCCCCCAGCCCCCTCTCATGCCCTGTGTCTCTCTCCTGTTGCCCTCCACCCCCGGTCATGCCCTGTGTCTCTCTGCTGTTGCCCCCCACTACCCACTCATGCCCTGTGTCTCTCTCCTGTTACCCCCCACGCCCCGGGCAGGCCCCGTGTCTCCCTGCTGTTCCCCCGCACCCCCCACTCATGCCCTGTGTCTCTCTCCTGTTCCCCCACCCCCCACTCATGCTCCGTGTCTCTCTCCTGTTACCCCCCACCCCCTCCTCATGCCCCGTGTCTCCCTGCTGTTGCCCCCCCACCCCCCACTCATGCCCCGTGTCTCCCTGCTGTTGCTCCCCACCCCCGCTCATGCCCCGTGTCTCTCTCCTGTTGCCCCCCCAACCCCCGGTCATGCCCCGTGTCTCCCTGCTGTTGCCCCCACCCATGCCCCGTGTCTCTCTCCTGTTCCCCCTCAACCCCCGCTCATGCCTCGTGTCTCCCCTGTTCCCCCCCACCCCCCGCTCATGCCCCGTGTCTCCCTGCTGTTGCCCCCCACCCGGGCTCATGCCCCGTGTCTCTCTCCTGTTACCCCCCACCCCCCTCTCATGCCCTGTGTCTCTCTCCTGTACCCCCCTACTCCCCGGTCATGCCCCGTGTCTCCCTGCTGTTGCCCCCCACCCCCGGTCATGCCCCTTGTCTCTCCCCTGTTACCCCCACCCCCGCTCATGCCCCGTGTCTCCCTGCTGTTACCCCAACCCCCCGCTCATGCCCCGTGTCTCCCTGCTGTTGCTGCCCACCCCTGGTCATGCCCCGTGTCTCCCTGCTGTTGCCCCCACCCCCTCATGCCCCATGTCTCCCTGCTGTTGCCCCCCACTCCCCGCTCATGCCCCGTGTCTCTCTCCTGTTACCCCCCACCCCCTCTCATGCCCCATGTCTCCCTCGTGTTCCCCCCACCCCCGCGCATGCCCTGTGTCTTCCTGCTGTTGCCCCACCCCCTGCTCAAGCCCCGTGTCTCTCTCCTGTTACCTCCCACCCCCTCTCATGCCCCGTGTCTCCCTCGTGTTCCCCCCACCCCCGCTCATGCCCCGTGTCTCCCTTCTGTTGCCACCCACCCATGCCTCGTGTCTCCCTCCTGGTCCCCCCCGCTCATGTCCCATGTCTCTCTCCTGTTACCTCCCACCCCCGCTCATGCCCCGTGTCTCCCTGCTGTTGCCCCACAAACCCCGCTCATGCCGTGTCTCCCTGCTGTTGCCCCCCAGCCCCCACTCATGCCCCCTGTCTCTCTCCTGTTACCCCCCACGCTCCGGTCATGCCCCGTGTCTCCCTGCTGTTGCCCCGTACCCCCCACTCATGCCCCGTTTCTCTCTCCTGTTCCCCCCCACCCCCTGCTCATGCCCCGTGTCTCTCACTGTTAGGCGGAAACCTGTGCAGTTCCCTCTGGGACCACTGCAAAAGATTTAGGACTACAGGTGTTTGGCAGTAAACCCACTTGGTAGCAGTCTGCACCACACAGATTCACTGTTGGTAGCTGTGGCTGAGCAGTCAGACTTCTCTCAAGAAGAGTTAAGCAGTATGTGGAGTATACAAGATAGGGTAACTCTTTACAGTAAGACAAGCAAACACGCAACGAGGCTCAGTGTAAAGATATTAAGGTATTTATTTATAACGGAACATCTATAAAAAAACACTATGGCACTATCACGGCAAACAAATCAATCACAATTACTCTATGAAGAAGAAACGATCAATCCCCCTAGCAATATGTCGACAAGTCTAGGTTTTACCCGCACCACTTATTTACAGACAGTGGTGTATGCCTCAACCTAGATGGCACTCTAATATTAGTTAGGCCGGGAGAGAAAAAATAAGCAGGTTATGAAATCAACACAGTTCAATACTTTGCGGGAAAAATGCAAGGCAAAAAGGCAAGAACCACAATAGATCATAAAGATCAGAGGCCAGGCCCACTCGGAGAGAGGCAAGGCGATATGTCCGAAAAGTCTCTAGTAGAAATGCGTTCGAGTCTTTGTAGAAAATTGTTATCGGCAGATTGAACTAGTTCAGAACTACGTGAGAAAGCTTGGAGGCGACCCAACGGAAAGGAGATGATTAAGACACCTCACTCGAACCGATCGAAAGGGAAGCCAGGCGGACACGGTACCTTGTTGTGGAGGGCAGCTCCGGCGGGGGCAGTTGTTCCTGGTGGTGGATGCACGTCGGGTCTTTGCCAAGAGTAGAGATGATCTCATCGTCGAAGAAAAGTGAAGTCCGGTGCACCACCAGGGAAGAGACCAGCCGCGGAGTGCTCCGTCACAAGGCACCACCTTTTGGTCGCGGTACATGGGTAGTGGCTATCCGGTTGCCGAGGTGCTCTGCACGGGCAATTCGACCACTGCGTCCTGAGGCGAATAAAAAGCAAAGGAGACTGGTTGTTCCCACCAGCCAGGGGAAGAGACTCTCCGGCAGGGAGATCTCCTCTGTCGTTGGGAAGTGGTGAGTCGGTTCCGCAGGGCTCCACCGGAGGTGTCGTTGTGCAGGTCGGCTCAGCGTTACCCTCGTCGGATTCTTAGGTCCTGTGGCGACTTCTGAAGATCCAGTCCCAAAAGCCCTGCTTTTATGCAGAAAACCCCCATTCATTCAGCCTAGATGTCAATCAACACATGCTAAGTGGTGAGCGGGGAGGCTCACCACTTGGGCCAATCACTCCAGAGTGCGACCGGAGTTGGCAAGGCAACTCGGTCCAGGGTGCCTAAACCCCCTCCCACACCCCTGTGGTAACCCAGACAGAATGGCACCACTTTGGAGGGTCTTTGTACAGAGCCCGCCAAAAGTGGAACAAAGGGCTCGACCTTTGGTTTAGGAGTCACAGAGACGAACACAGACGCCATTTTACAAACCGAGTTCTGGCAGAAAATACCATCCGATAAACTTATTTAAGATAAGTAGATCGGTGGTAAGTTAGAGATTAACGAGAAAAAGTATCAATCTCCAACAATGGGACGAATCCCATAGGGTTATGTTCGGGGTCAAACATAACAAGTAGTTTCCACTGCCACCAGCCAAAACTCGTCGAGGGGGGACGGGACAGTGCCCCCTCGAATAACAGATCCAGGAGTAATCGAATTACCCCAACTAGTACGTCCACAATAAGATGGTTTGTACTAGTTCTGTTAGTAAATTTAGGTCTAATAAAGCCAATGGTGACTTTACATGCCAAGGGGAGACAGTAGTCAGTCCCCGGGTATGGAGTCTATGGTGGAGGTCTGCTAGGACGCCCCAGTGTTACGGCACGTAGGGTGCGGTGTAACACACATAGAAAAACATATGAGACCCTATGGAGTAAAAGACCCCATAGCCCATAGAACACATTGACATTCAAAGGAATTACACACATACATGTCCAAGAGTGGGAGGAAAAGAGTCTCACTCTTGGCAGGATGGAAAAAACAAACTCCAGAAATCCAGCAAAGCTGCTGGGGGACTCACTCAGGAAATTCAGCCTAAACAGAGAATTCTCCCTAACACTCGCCCCCCCCCCCCCAGACTAAGGGACAGGAGGATTTAATCCACTTCTGGATGAATCTCATACCTGTAGTCGATGACATACATCCTAGAGAGACCATCAGCATTTTGGTGGTGACACCCTGACCTGTGCTCAATGGTGAAATCAAACCCTTGCAGGCAGATCGACCATCTCAATAGTTTTGGGTTTTCCCCTTTCATTTGCATTAACCATCTCAAGGGTTGGTGGTCAATCTGAATGACAAAAGTAGAACCATACAAGTACGACCTAAACTTCTTCAGAGCCCACACGATAGCAAAGCACTCTTTCGATTGTTGCCCACCTTGTTCCAGGATCCTTCAGCTGCGTCTGATGAAGCAAACGGGGTGCTCCCTACCTTTCCCATCCAGTTGACTGAGTACGGCACCTATTCCTACATTTGAAGCATCTGTCTGCACAATGAAGTGTTGGCGGTAATCAGGAGCTCTGAGTACTGGGGCTTGGCAAAGAGCCTTTTTCAGGTTTTCAAAAGCCTGATGGCACTCCTCGTTCCATCTAACCTTCTTAGGAAATTTGGGCGAGGAGATGACATTCAGTGGAGAAGCTATGGTCCCATAGTTCTCTATGAAATTCCTGTAATACCCAGTGAGGCCTAGGAAGGCTCTCACTTGGGTTTGAGTAGTCTGTGTTGTCCAATTTTGCACAGCTTCAATCTTACTGTGCAAAGGCCTTATTTCTCCACCTCCTACCTCATGTCCAAGATAGACTACCTTACTCTGTCCAATTTGGCATTTACTCGCCTTTATGGTGTATGGTCAGATTGGCTCGTCCAAGAGCCTGCAAAACATCTCTCAGGTGGGTTACATGTTCTTCCCAGGAATTGCTGAACACTGCGATGTCATCCAAGTATGCCATGCAGAAGTCCTCCATCCCATTCAGAACCTGGTTTACCATCCGTTGAAATGTAGCAGGTGCATTCTTCAGTCCGAAAGGCATTACCTTAAACTGGTATAAGCCAACGGGGGTAGAAAATGCAGTTTTCTCCTTGGCATGGTCTGTCAGGGCTATCTGCCAATAGCCTGACGTCAAGTCAAATGTGCTGAGGAACTTGGCGGCGCCAAGTTTATCCACCAACTCATCTGTTCTTGGCAAAGGGTGGGCATCAGTCTTGGTGACTGCATTAAGAGCTCTATAATCCACGCAGAATCTAAGTTCTTTAGATCCGGCCTTTGGTACTAACACGACTGGGCAAGACCATGGACTAGTAGAGGGCTCTATTACCCCGAGATCAAGCATCTTGATGACCTCACCTTTGATGTGGGTTTGTACGTTCTCTGACATTCTGGTGAAAGCGAGAACAGAGAGGCAAACTGATTCAACATAGATTTGCACTCTTCTTGTTGCTCGGGTGTCAGATTGGAGGAGAGATTTACTCCTTCAATTTTTTCATCTAAAGGTAAGCCTCTGAGGAGATCCGGAAGAGCTTCACTCTCTTCTTCTTCCTCGGATGATGCTAGAAGCAACGCTCCTACATCAGGTCGTGAGACATACGCTTTAAGTCGGTTGGTGTGGAAGACTGTCGGAGCCTCCTTGGGATTGCCCAAGTCCACCAGATAGTTAACCTCTCCGAGTTTACCCACGACTCGGAAGGGTCCCATCCACTTATCTTGCAAGGCCCTCTGCCTTGTTGGGATCATAACGAGAACGAGCTGGTCTTGAGCAAACTCAACCATGTTAGCCTTTTGATCATGCCAGTGCTTGACCAATGCTTGTCCAGCTTTCAAGTTATCGCTTGCTTCCGTCATCATGTGCGACATTCTCCTCCGGAGACCTATCACGTAGTCAGTCACTCTGACTGGCTTGGGGGAAGGAGCACTCTCCAACCCCTCCTTAATCAGGGCCAATGGACCTCTGACGGGATGACCATAGAGAAGCTCGAAGGGAGAGTAACCTACTCCCTCCTGAGGGACTTCTCTATAAGCAAAGAGAAGGCATGGCAGTAGAAGGTCCCACTTCCACTTAAGGGGTTCTTCTAAAGCACCTATCATGCTCTTCATGGTTTGGTTGAACCGTTCTACCAACCCATTGGTTTGTGGGTGGTAAGCTGTTGAGAACTTGTAAGTAACTCCACAGGTTTTCCACATGGCTTTCATGTAGTGGGATATAAAGTTTGACCCCCTGTCAGAGATTACTTTCTTAGGAAACCCGATCCTAGTAAAAATACCAAGGAGGGCCTTAGCCACAGCCAGAGCTGTAACAGTCCTCATAGGAATTGCCTCAGGATACCTAGTAGCATGGTCTACTACAACAAGTATAAACCTGTTGCCTGAGGAGGTTGGAGGATCAAGGGGACCAACAATGTCAATCCCTACTCTCTGAAATGGGACTCCCACGACTGGGAGAGGCACTAAAGGTGCCACATTCTTGGAGCCAACCTTACCAGAGGTCTGGCAGGTGTGGCAGCTCCTGCAGTGTTTTTCCACTTCGGCCCCCATCTTTGGCCAACAGAAGTAGAGAGAGAGAGCCTTTCCTTAGTCTTCTTGAAACTCAAGTGACCAGCCAAAGGGATCTTGTGGGCTAACTGCAAGAACTGTGGTCTGTTCTCTTGGGGTACTACAAGTCGTTTGTAGTCTCCAGGTGCAGACTTGGTCGGTTCACTGTAGAAGAGGCCATCTTCCCAGTGCAACCTGTATTTCCCAGGCTCTTGCCCTTCAGCCTGAGCTTCTGCCTGGTGGCGAAGACCTTCCAGAGTTGGACAGTCCCTCTGTCCCTTACTGAAGTCTGCCCTGCTGGGTCCACCTTCTGCCAGTAAAGACTGCAGCTCAAGATGGTCAGCAGGATCCAGATCTCCAATGAGTTCCTGTCCTTCTGTTGGGGAGAAGCTGGACCCCCACCAGGGCAGTGGGGGGCCAGCAGCCATACCCTCGCCAACTATGGGAGACCCCAACACCTCCCATATGGCCCCCAGAAATGCAACAGAGTCCCAAGCAGGCAGCAGCATGTTCCAAACTGCGTTTATTTCTGGGCAGAAAAAAAGAAAAAACACGCAGAGCATCGTGCACATCGAGAGTTCAGGCGCCGTCTCCCCCGGGCCTGGCTTGCAAGCCAGCTTTATAATCACACTGCAGGCTGACCTCACAGAACTGGATCAGTTCCCAGAAACCTAGCTCCTCCTGCTATTGGCTGCTAAGTGATAGGTTACCTATGTAGCCCTTATAGAGAGCCTGACAATTGGATGTTAGCCTTTTGCGTCAGTGGGTTGGTTTAGCTGTGCCAGCCCCCATTACCTAATTCTAACTTGTTACATTATGACTTTGTTCCCATAACTTTTTAGCTGAAGCAAGCAGTTTGCACTTGAGCTCTGAGCGCTGATTGGCTGGGCTGATCCATTCTTGTTACAATTATGTTTCAAATGTTATGCGAGTCCTTGAGAAAATGTCTTTCTTTCCCAGAAAGAAAAAAAAGCACACTGGGTTGCCGTGGTTTATTCGCATTTGTGGAGAATTAAAAATGTTTGTCTGCAGAAAGCAATCTTATCTTGAATGTGCGACCGTGGCAGCTCGGGGGTTTTGCGAGGAACATTGCTGAAGGCTTCTGCAGCCAGTGTTCAGTGAGAGAAATGAACTTGGCTGTACTTTTCCTGAAACATGGCTTTACACTGTGCAATTAGACCATGTTAATTCATATAGGCATTTGCAAGCCTTTAAACAGGGATTTTTGTGTTTGTAGATTCTGATATTGCAGCATTGATTCTAATGTAGCATGGAAGTTGCACTGTTGGTGAAGTGGGTGTGTTTCAGCATATTTGTCACCCATGGGTGCGCTGGGGCCTGGTTCAAATGATAAGTGCGCTCCTTGTTCTTCCTGCTGTTCTTCTGTATATGCGCCTGGGGTGAGGGGGCATGGGTTTGATCTCGATTTTCCCTCTTCAGTCCCCCCTCTGGTCGACTTTGTCGACCACACCACCAAGCAGCATTCACCTCCTTCCGGTCTGCATATCTTTGTCAATTCCTTGAAGTGTCCATAATTTTTTGCATTGTTGTTGATGAACAGTACATATAGGAGTGTTCTCCTTCTGTGTTCCACCACACTCACTTCCCTTCGTACTTCCTCTGATCACAGGGAGTGGCCACCTTTATTACTGCTGGAACCATGTTGCACACTGCTATCTTCTCCCATAGTCCGGCTCTTCCTTTCACCGTGTCTCTTATTTGCATTCCGATGACTTCTTCTGTTGTTCTCTTACATCTTGCAATGTATCTCTATTTTGCACAATGATGCTGTGCTCGGTACTAGTCCTTCCGTTATCACCTTCAATCAACCAGGCAGTCATGATGTCATCCATTACCATGCAAGCACTAGCTAGTTCTTTGCTTTCTCTTTTCAGATGCATTTTTGCTGATCATTCTTTAGTATGCTGGTACTTCACCCAATTATTCTTCTGTCTCACTCGAGAAGTAATTCCCCCCTCTTTTTACTCCTCTGTCTGTTTCTCTTCTTCCGTTGTTTTCCATCTTGGTGAATGTGTCATTCTTCACATCTTCCTTGGTCATCACCAACAAGGGCATGCTGATGCACACCAATGAACACTCTCCTCCCCAATTCAGTGGTAGTTTCTCTTGATCTTTGGATGCATGTGCTCAATAGTAGTCCATAAGCAGTGATGTTCCTGCTCTCATCTCGCAACTTCTCTCAACCTTCTTGCATCCAGAATGATTGTCCACTTCTTGTCACTGTTGCGCTGGTAACATAACGCTGGTACCTTAACAGTATACGTCCTTCTTCATTCTCCACCCAAGTGACTATCTTCCCTCTTTTGTCTCACTCCGTTAGGCACTTATCATATTTTTGTCTCTTTTATTTTTTCTTCTCTCTTTTTGTTTTTCTTTCTTCTTTTATTATTTATTTATTTATTTTTTCTTTTTTTTTTTTTCTCTTGCAGCTTGCTCACTGGTGCATTTGCTCGTTGTTTCTTCTCTCTCTGGTCACTTTCCACATACAGTTGTTCTCCAATTAGCTGCTTTATGTAATCATCTTCCATAGGGGATTACCCCCCCTTTTTTTTATCAATCTCAATGTTGCTGTCTTCCCTTGCAATCTTCTTCGCACCTTGGCATACATGGGCATCGTGCTCTGCTGTAGTAATTTCTGTTGTAATCAATTCTCTTCCGGCATATGTTAAAGAACAGTCAGGACAGCTCTCTCCAGTGGTGTCCCTACCAATTTTGTACATGTGTGCATGTTGTTGGTCACTTCTACTATGTGTGTTATGTGTATGTTTTACTCCCTTTGTGTCTGCCCTTTACTCTCCTTACTTTAACAGCAGCTTTTCCTCACCCACTGACGCCGTAACTCTTCCTGCTTAGGTTAGGGAATGTTAGCAGGGGATACAGCGGTAATGCTCACTATTACATATAATTTTCAAATTACCACCCCCATTATTTCGTTCATCATTAATAGTCCCATCGTGAAGGTAAAAGTCCTTATTTGCGTGCCCATAACCACTTACGCTGCTGGGTCCTTGCAGCTGATGAGATATGATATGATATGATATGGCATTTGTAACGCGCCTATACACAAGTGTTTCAAGGCGCGACGAGGCAGGGAGGGGGGAACAAGGGGAAGACAGACAACAATCCTACTAGGCCAGGTGTCATTCAGACCGTGCAAGTGCAGGGGTAGGGGGAAGGGAAAAAGTGCAAGGGGAAGGGGGGGAGTGCAGTACAAATAAGTAGAATAGAAATAAAATATTAAATAAATAGGGCCAGCTGGTGGCAAGTGCAAGGTAAGTGCAGACAAGTGCTGGGGGGGGGCTGTAGTGATACAGAGACAGTCCCGCAGTGCAGGGGTTGCCAGGGAGGCAGTGCAAGTGAAGAGTGACTGGGCCCAGGACCGAGGTCGGTGAGAGTGGCCCAGTTGCAGAATCAGTGCAGTGTTGGTGAAGAATGTAGCAGGGGAGAGGGAGAGAGAAAGCAGAAGTGAAGAGGGAGGTTTTGAGGTGCTTCCGGAACCGGAGATGGTTCTCCTCAAGTAAAGTTGCCTTTAAAGTTGCCCGCCTGAAAATCGCAAGAAAGGCGTTAATACGTTAGTACTTGTTAGTAACCTCAAGCTCCGCGAACTAAACAATCACTAAGGGCAAAAATCAAACCTCCCCCTGGACATTTCGTGTTTTCAAAATTTCTCAATATGGGTAGGGAAAATCTTGGGCTGTTTATTCAATGGAAGCAAGGAAATATACTTCAGGGAAACATGCTCTAAGGGGTCTGAAGTTCTTGATAGGGTGGGCAATTGAGTGGGGAATGTTTCACGATGTTTTAATCAGTAGGCCTCACAGTTTCTAATGGAAGATAATATTAAGGAAATTTCCTACACATTTCTAACAGCATACATACGCAACAACCTGCATGTGCGGGGAAAAGAGAAAGAACAAAACAGTGTTACAGCTGTAGGTGCACAAAATGTAATATGAAACTCAATTAAACTTTGGAAATGCGTGTGTCAGTCCCTATTCTAGTTGGTAGTGTGCGTTGGACCATAGGATGGCCATGTTTCCCTAACTCGGGAGTGTTCGTGCTATTTTGCAGTTCATGAAAATCTCTTGCGTTGGCCCTGTTGATCGTTGCTCCCTCGTTGCCAGGGTGGCCACCGCTTTGTAGGGCTTGACGCCTCACACATCTAACAAAGTCTGTCAGGAGGGGAAAATGGCCCACTGTAGTCCATAGCCATTGGGTGTTGGTTGTCCGTTGTCTTCAGGCCTGCCCTGGGTCCTTTATATCTGGCAAGAAATGAAATGGAAGCGCTTGAGACCTGAGAATTTACATATTCTTCAATTTCTTGACCTAACCTCTCTGCACTACTCTCACACTATTCAGTGTCCTAGTGGGAGGAGCCAATGGTACACCTATACACCATCCTGTCACCACCTGGTGGCGTTCAATGGCGGTCTGACTGTAAATTGTTACACAATTCGAAATGTACCCAAAAAATGGGTAGGCACTTAATTTATGTGAAGATACTCATTACACACTTGGATCATATATACGCAATTTAGGTGCTAGTGTACAAATCGGCCTTTGGATCTTTATATTTACTGTGCTTTTGTTGTAAGCTATTTATAGTGCGTGCCTTTGTCCCGTGGGGCATCAGGCACTGACAAGCTAAATAGGGAAACATCAGGGTGGTAAATGTGTCATATAGGGTGGCTGTGTTTCTAAATTAAGTGCACCATGTTACTTAGTTAAGATAATCGCAGGGTTTTTAAATCTTTTTTTTTCTATGGCTCCTCTCTCAATTTCTCAGGGCGTGTCTCGCAGTGAACAGCAGGCACTTTAAGCTGGTACTAATGAAATTTGCTACCAATTATTCGCTACCTGTCTCTCCCCCCTCTTTTGTATTTATTTATTTATTTACTTCCTCTTTTCTTTCAAACCCAACCGTCACAATTTACTCCCATTCTCTCTATCCCTCCCCATGTCCACTTGTTAAACCCTACCTACTCTGTTAATTACTCATTTAGTCTAGTATTTTATTACTCCACTACTTTAATTACTGTTACATTTAAACAATATATTTATCCCCCATTATCTGCTCTCAAATTTTAATACAACCATCATTCTCCAGTTCGTGCAGCAATGACCTCTTTCCCTATGTGTGTTGGCTAATGCATTTGTGCCAGTGCTATTTTCAAAAGTGCTAGTGGCATTACCACTTGCTCTGTTATTTTGTCGCCAAATTAATTCTGTTGGGAACATGGATCATCCACCCTTTACCCCTATTTCTCTCCTCCTGTGGTGAACTGTCAATGAAATGTAGGCCTCCCCCCTCAAGTGCACCTTCTTCCACCTTGTGTGTCTCATTTAATTGTTCTGTGTTAATCGTGTATTCATGAGACCAGTCTCCTCACTGAAAGATGTGTGCTCAAAATGTAGCTAAATGTACTCTCTTGTGATGCACTATCATTATGCACCCCCCTCTGTACCGTGTACCCCCATTATGCTTAAACAATCTTCCTTACTTTCAACATGTGTATGCCTGGTGTTTAACAAGTTATGGATTTCTCTGTTAATAAGGTGGTCATATCCACATCGCTCATGATGTCACAAATGTCTCTTCCCTAATGCATGGCCTAGTCGCCCCACTGTCACCCAGAAAAGAAAATGTTTTGATACCTATCACCACCCCTATGCAATTGTCCTCTGCATTATTGAGTGTGCGTGAGTGTGTGTGTCGGCACGCGTCTCGCCCGCTCTGTCGGGGAGGTGGAGCATGAGTGTGTGTGGCAGAGTGAGTCAAATCAAGTTTGTCTTGGGCTGTCCTATTAGCGGTTTAATGTCAATCTATGTCCTTTGAAAGGTTTGTTTCCCATCAGGAAGACCCCTCCTAGTCATGTAACCGGTACCATTGCTATTGTGTCAGTGTTCTGTATGGGTGCTGGCTGCTGTGCAGTGCCCCTGTGTTGTGATTCTTGTCAGTCCTGGGGTAGTGGTGCTGTCATTTGTTGTGTCTGTACATGTAGTGGTGACAGTGCCTGCGTTGGTGCTTGTGGTGTCTGCTGAAATCATCCCGTCCTGCCCCATGTGTCCTCCCCACATGGGCGGTGCATATTGTGGTGGTTGTTGACACTGCTATTGTGATTCTTGTGCGTGTGTATTGAAGCTGTTTTTAACTGCCCCTCCCATTGCATACTTTAATAATTTATTTTGTGCCTACTTGTCCTCATCTGCCTTTCTCTGCCCCTGCGTTTTCTTGCCGCAATCTACAATGCACACAGTCAATGTCTAGCGCGCTATCATTCCTTCCTCCCTTCCATAACCCCATGCATGCTGCACCACCCCTTACTGATCCTCTATCATGTTTGGCTGTGCTGTCTCGTTCAGTCCTTCTCTCCTCCTCCAATCCCTTTCTTCCCTTTCCAGTTCGCCCTCTCTGTTGCTATTGTTACTCCTTGCACCTCCCCCATTATCTTCCCTTTAAATTTAATTCCTCTGTACCTGTGCCTTCAAATCTGCTTCCATGCACTGCAGCCCTTCCTTGCTCACTCCTGTGCTGCTAGTGGGTTGTTCTGCACCTTCCTGTTTGTTCGCTTTAGTATATTGTGATTGTGTGTGTGTGTGTGTGTGGTGTTTAAATGTCCTTCTGCTGTTTTCAGTTCTCTCATGCAATGCATTCCTTGCTTACCATCTGTGTCATCAAATATTACACTCACAGAGGTTCAGAAGAGTGAGTCCCCTCTTCCCTCTGCTCGTGCTGGTTCAGCATCAGCTGACCCCTCGCATCTTCCCTTTCCTTCGTGCACACAGTTCAACTGTAGCCATGTGCTTTTAAAGCTATTCCCGTGTAAGTGCTGTGTAAGTGTGTCCTTAGCGATTGCTGCACGCTTCTGGAGAAGCCGCCTATGAGCAGTCATGGTCTTTTTTAATTTACCTTCAGTACTTTTGAATCTTTGCACACTATGTTTTACTGACTTATTTCGGCATGGAAGCTGTGTGCTACACAACAGGTGAAGGGGAGTCATTTCTGTATTGTGTGATACATTTTACCTCTATTCAATTTGAAAATTTCGATAGTCCGCTGTTCAGGGAGCAAAAGTTAGAAGATAATTGAACATTTTTCAACTTCTGTGAGCCTTCTTGGCTCCGCACCTTAGCCAGTGCACTCCACATGCAGCCCATCTTCACCAAACCATTGCCTTCTCCGGCACACCCCCACAATCTTGCGCATGTGTCTTCCACACACCGCCTCTGGGTCACCTATTCTCCAAATCCAAAACCACACCACTATCTCCTCACCATCAAAACTCTGTGTCCTATGCATCAATCTGAAGGTGACGTCACCAAATTAAAAACACAGTGCAAATGAACAGACAAATGTGCATACACAGAACAATAACCCATTTCTCCCAACCCCACAAAAATCCCAAAATAAAACCCCACAATCCTCACAGCTGTCTTCCTGTCTCAACTGGAACAAGGTAAACTACAATAAAAACTCTTATAATTGGACTGCACACGCTGCGTCGCCTCACGTGTGATACGCTCCTCACCAGGGGACCTTAACCAGCCAACTATCTTCCGCACTCGGGAACAATCTAGCTACCTCCTGCCGGGAACCATCATCCACTCACTGAACTAAAACGCTCAATTAGCAGGGAACCTCATCTACTCATTGATCTATAACGTCAATTCATAGGAAATCCAGACCCCGTACATGAAATCACCATCCAGACCAATCAGCGCGGCACTCCTGTTCTATATGTAGGGAGTCACTTCCCCGCCCAATAAGCTCAAAAACACAAGAAGGGACCACTGCCACCGCCCCAGTCCCAACTACAATTCACGTGCCGATCACCACCAATGCGCTGAATTTTGCGACAATGTACAATCACCCACCATCCAATTTACAATGCCTCCCCCAGTTTCTACCCAAACAAAAGAACTTAACATTTCTGCAACATACTGATCAACAATGCATCATAATAATTTAAACATTCCCCCCCTCAAAGCCCATGTTGCTGGTTGACTTACATTTCCTATGCTGCACTGGCACTTGCTCTGCTGCTGGACACCCCCTCAAGGCGCTTCACCGGACCCCTTCTCCTGCAGGGCTCTCACCTGCCCTCAACCGGGGTATTTCCAAGTGGCCCCCGATGCCTTTAGCCGGTTACGCGTTTTCCGGTGGTCTTCAGGTGCAGGCGAGGGTCCCACAGCTTCCTTGAGTCGGCGGCAGGGAGTTCAGTTCAACGCAGGGCTTGCGCAGGCAGTGCTCATTCACCCATGTTACAATGAGCAATGAGCCTCACAGAGGGCACCAACTTGTTGGGGAGAAGCTGGACCCCCACCAGGGCAGTGGGGGGCCAGCAGCCATACCCTCACCAGCTATGGGAGACCCCAACACCTCCCATATGGCCCCCAGAAATGCAACAGAGTCCCAAGCAGGCAGCAGCATGTTCCAAACTGCGTTTATTTCTGGGCAGCAAAAAAGAAAAAAACACGCAGAGCATCGTGCACATCGAGAGTTCAGGCGCCGTCTCCCCCGGGGCTGGCTTGCAAGCCAGCTTTATAATCACACTGCAGGCTGACCTCACAGAATTGGATCAGTTCCCAGAAACCTAGCTCCTCCTGCTATTTGCTGCTAAGTGATAGGTTACCTATGTAGCCCTTATAGAGAGCCTGACAATTGGATGTTAGCCTTTTGCGTCAGTGGGTTGGTTTAGCTGTGCCAGCCCCCATTACCTAATTCTAACTTGTTACATTATGACTTTGTTCCCATAACTTTTTAGCTGAAGCAAGCAGTTTGCACTTGAGCTCTGAGCGCTGATTGGCTGGGCTGATCCATTCTTGTTACAATTATGTTTCAAATGTTATGCAAGTCCTTGAGAAAATGTCTTTCTTTCCCAGAAAGAAAAAAAAAACACACTGGGTTGCCGTGGTTTATTCGCATTTGTGGAGAATTAAAAATGTTTGTCTGCAGAAAGCAATCTTATCTTGAATGTGCGACCTTGGCAGCTCGGGGGTTTTGCGAGGAACATTGCTGAAGGCTTCTGCAGCCAGTGTTCAGTGAGAGAAATGAACTTGGCTGTACTTTTCCTGAAACATGGCTTTACACTGTGCAATTAGACCATGTTAATTCATATAGGCATTTGCAAGCCTTTAAACAGGGATTTTTGTGTTTGTAGATTCTGATATTGCAGCATTGATTCTAATGTAGCATGGAAGTTGCACTGTTGGTGAAGTGGGTGTGTTTCAGCATATTTGTCACCCATGGGAGCGCTGGGGCCTGGTTCAAATGATAAGTGCGCTCCTTGTTCTTCCTGCTGTTCTTCTGTATATGCGCCTGGGGTGAGGGGGCATGGGTTTGATCTCGATTTTCCCTCTTCACTTCCATTAGCTCTTCCTCAGAGTCTAATTCTACCACACAGGGTTGTACCTCCCTCTCAGCCTCGGCTGGAGGTGGAGTTACGGGTGTAACTTTGGACAACCGCGGGGAAGTCCGTGTTAGCTGCACGGGAATGCTGGCTGCTGGTTTCGGGATAGAAGTCTTAGGTTTCCCTTTCGCTTCGATTTCTTGGAGACAGCGGCCGACAATTTCAGTGGAGCAGGAGTGATTACCTTCTTCATCATCTCCTGGAGAGTACCGCGCATGGTCCTCTCTCTTGCGGGTCTGGTTAGCTCCTGTAACCGTTTACTAGGAGGTCTGGGAGTATGCGATACAACTCTGTGAGAGTTTTCAAATCGTTACCCAACAGTACGCGTCCTGGTACCTCACTCTGTATGCTGACAGGTATCTTCACAGTCATGTCGTTACACCGGATGAGAACTGGTAATTGGGGAATCATCTGCACAGGCCCTCCAGCTAACTTGGTGAGGCGTTTGAGTGCCTTAGCAACATCCTCAGTCTGAAAAAATGATTTATCCACCGCAGTTATGCTGGCCCTAGTGTCCCTAATGGCAGGAGTCTCCTGACCATTCACCTGGACACTGTCCTTATAATACTCTTTAGTATTATCGGGGATAGAATTATAGACATCTAAATTCTGTTGTTCCCACAACCCCAGAGATACTAAAGAAACGCTGGCTGAGACACCAGTGGGTTCGTCAGCTAGCAGTAGAAAGTTTCCACTTGCCATTTGGACTTCCTCCTCTAGAGCGAAGGCTAAGGAGACAAGCTGGACCCCTGAAGGTTTACCCTTACATCTGGGATCTCCTTTCACGTGGTCAGTCGAGCCACAAACAAAGCATTTACCGAATGCTTTCTGGAATGGTGGCTTGTTCTGACCTCCTTCCGGTTTGGCACCAGAAGACACACTATTCTGCTGAGGTTTTCCTTGTGGCTTACCCTTCTGGTTTTGTTTGGGGCCCTCTTTGGAATTTGAGCTATTAGAATTCTCTTTTGAGTCTTTTTTAGGCTGTTTTCCCTCATCCTTTTTCTGAGTTGCCCCAGAATCCTTATGAGTAGCCCTGTTGGCAACCCATAAGTCAGCAGCCTTAGCTAGCCTCCGGGAATCCAATTCTTTCGAATCAGCCAAGTGCTGTCTGAGCTCAGGAGAACAGGCATCATAAATAGACTCCAACATAAAATGATTCCCCATACCCTCATAAGTGTTCACTTTGTAACCCTTAATCCATCCCTCTAAGTTTTTCAACCCTTCACTCACCCAGGTAGCCCAAGGGGTACCATCATGCTTTTTGAGGGTTCTAAACCTCTTAAGATACTGGGAAGGGGTCTTCCCGAATCTAGCTATCAAAGCTAGCTTCACACTTTCGTAATCCGTCTTATCCGCCTCCCCCAATTCCATTACCACATCAGTCGCAACAGGAGAGAGCCTAGAGAACAACCAGGGAAGCAAAGCATTCCCGGTGATGTCCTGGAGCCCATGATTGTACTCAAACAGTTTCAACCAATCCAACACCTCCAATCTCGGTTCATACATACCCACTAATTCCTTCGGTATCCGGGGTCTTTTGGGACTGGAGCTCCTAGAGGAACCAGAGGAGAGAGAAGCATTTTCCATAGACAACTTTTTTCATCTCTAACTCGTGATTAAGTTCTATTTCCCTGAGTCTTAACTCAGCTTGCTCTGCCTGGGCATTCATCCGTCTGAACTCGAGCTCTTGGTTTCGTTCAGATTGAGCCAAGAACCGTTTGTATTCTAATTCGAGCTTCATTTTTTCAAGTTCAAAATAAGCAGGGTTACTTGTGGGACCTGGTATGGGCCCCGTAGGCACAGCTGGTAAGGCAGGTAGAGGAGCAGGGGAGACAGTTTTGTTAGCCTCTCCGTCCTCGTCAGCCTCTTCATTGCTATCATCAGAATTACGATTTAGATCAACACCATCACTGTTATCTATATTTGCTGGAGAGATTGGTTCCTCTGAACCAGTACCTAGACTTTGGTTCGCCAGCAATCTCTCTATTAGTTCTAACTTCTTGCCTCTTACAGGAAGATTCTCTTGCCTACAGAGAGCTCGCAAACTCTCAGTATTTTCACCTGACAAGGACTCTTGACTGTAAGTTTCCATCGTAGACATGTTTTTGAAAGTTGCTTTTTAGTGCTAAGTTTTGTGGTTAGTTATCCTAAAGTGTCGAAAAGCACTCTAAACTGTATACTCGATACAAATCCCACCGCTGTACACCAGTGTTAGGCAGAAACCTGTGCGGTTCCCTCTGGGACCATTTAAAAAGATTTAGGACTACAGGTGTTTGGCAGTAAACCCACTTGGTAGCAGTCTGCACCACACAGATTCACTGTGGGTAGCTGTGGCTGAGCAGTCAGACTTCTCTCAAGAAGAGTTAAGCAGTATGTGGAGTATACAAGATAGGGCAATTCTTCACAGTAAGACAAGCAAACACGCAACGAGGCTCAGTGTAAAGATAATAAGGTATTTCTGTGTGTTTCCCTTACTTGTTCCCTAGGGCCAAATATGTGTTGGGGACATTTGTGACCAGATTCTGAGGTCCGGTGAATCCATCTTAAATTTCCTATGTCAAAAAGGTATACTCGCCTTTGAGTGTGGTGTGCATACCTACCTTTTCCTTCTATGTACAGGGGAAGGGCCTTGTTAGATTAATTGCGCCTTTCGGTTGGGATGTTATGATTAGTGGTCAATATCATTAATTGGCAGACCATCCATTAAGTGCATATTTTCTAGAGACCCTGTGTCGGCTCCTATACATTGTGTGGGGAACATGTGAAATAATGTACTCACCTGTAATGTCGAGATTCATTTATATCTAAATGTTTATATAAAGAATATATTTTTAACCAAGATCTATTGTGTGGGCAATCTTTTCTTGTGTACTTGTTGTGGTGGTTGACATGTTTCATGGCGATGCTCTTCAAGTAATCAGCTAGTCATCCCAGAATCATCTAGGGGCAAACCTGTTGATGCTCTTGAAGTAATCGGCAGGTCATCCCAGAATCTTCCCCACATCATCATGGTGATTCTCTTGAAGTAATTGGCAAGTCATCCTAAAATCATCGTGAACAAAGAGTTTTCTAAAATAGGGATGATGTTGGCATCATCAGCAAGTCAACCTAAACTCATCCCCAAATCATCACCCACCATTCTGACACATTTGCTGATGACTTCAACAGCGTGATGACTTCTGATGATGTGGGAATTACTTCTAATGTAGTTCGATGATCACCGGATGACTCCAGGATGGTATCTTAAATCATCCTTTTAGACCTGGGAATTCTATGACAGCATCATTCTATTTGCAACAAGTAGGCAGTCGGTCTTCATTGACAGCAAGCTAGAAGCGCCACTTGATAAAAAAAAAGCAGGTTTTATCTGGGAGTTGGAGTTACTATGAAGCAGGAGCAAAGTGCCGCTCGACATAAAGCACTTTTGCAGACAGAAAATGCGGCAAACTCGGCTTTAAGGAAGAGAGAGCTTCGAAGTGTGGAGCAAAAAGCACCTTCCTTTCCCACTGGCAGAGGTGAAAGAAGTGAAGACTACAGCTGAGGGTTAGGGAAAAAGCGAAGCAACAAAGACACAGGAAGAAGTAGCCATTGCTGGTAAAACAGCAAAATCATTTACGGTCCGCATTGCGGACCAGCAAAACCTGCACATGCCAGGGAAGGAAAGGAAACCCCTTAGCTGCCCATTGCAAGGTTAAAATTTCTTGATTCTTTTACGTTCTGCACCTGTATGGGAAACAGACCCAAAAGATCTACTGCAGCTGCAGAACACGAGTGAGAGCAGGCAGAATGGGAAGAGAGAGAAGACAACAGCAGATCTTTCAAAACAAATGAATTTGCACATAACACGACGAGTGAAGCTATTGGTAAAAAAAGTGGTAAGTACGAGACACATTTGCCCACAGTCACGGTATAAACAATAACCAGAAGCTGCTGCTGCACGGCAGGTGAGCACAGGGACAGCCTAAATAACTCAAATGAATAGAACATGCGTTTAACAGCAATACGTCTGTGTTTCAAGCCACCTCACCATTTCATCTCGTGGGGAGAGCACGGCGGTACACCCCATTTCGGCATGGTCAGTTTGGAGCCGCCTGTTAGGCGCGACCCATCCGGCGCAGGGATGTTTATGCGCAGCAGTAATTTGTTTGTATTTCTAGCACAATCGTGCATGCTCATGCACTCCTTCGAAGCGCCCTCTATGCCCTCTCTTGGATGAGTCTAGTAGTTTTTTCAGCCATAATCGGCTGGTCCGCTTTTCTCCCAAGACTACTTGAGAGTGAAAATCCAACAGGAAACACACTGATGGCAAATACAATAATCAAATCCACTGTAATGCGCATTAGAAAAGTAACACTATGAGGCGGGAAAGGTCAGGAGCTCTGGTCTTCTTCTTTAGTACCACCTTTCACATAGAAATAGGCTGCCAGGATAATAAAGTGGGGCGGAGCAAACAGCTATGGCATAACAGTCTGTGAAAAGTTGTTGGTCACATTTGCTGACAGAACTCACTGGGTGCATTGTGAATTATTTCTCTATTAGGAAAGTCTGTTTTAACAAAACAAAACTAAGATTTATATGCATCCCGTTTGCAGTAAGAGCTTTTGTCAGATGTGCATTTTGGTTAAATGTAAGCATAGCATAGTGTGTTGCGACCTTATTCAGTTGCTCACATATTTCAGGCTTTTCTCAGCGCCCCACACAGCACTTCAACACCATGAATGATGGCAGGATGCGCTATACAAATGCAAGTTAACATAGCATTTAAATGTCACTTTATTGTTTGTTGTTCTGCCATGAGATCTACAGCGTTTACATTATTACCCCAAGTAATGATTACTATTTTGTGGTACCAACATAATGTTTGTTGTAGTAATGGTAATATACAAGAATGAAAGCTTATAAATGTCTGCGGGTGGAAATAGGTTATACACATTGTTCATCCTGGTCCCGTGCATGTCTTATTACATTGCAGAACCACTTTATTAGGCCCTAATGGGCATATATATATATATACCAACATGGGCTAGGATATTTGCATCATAAATATCTCCATATATGCTCTAGATTCTGTTATTACATTGCTGATCATCTTGAATTACAGGCTTTGGTCTCACTTTTCAGAATATCCATGAAATAAACAACACCAGAAGATAACATACAAGAGGAACGCCGGGAAAGTGTTTTGCTGCACTGGTGGTAATTGCTGGGCCTGTCTCACCCTCCTTCTCCTCCTGCATCTCCACTGTGCTGCCTGTTGTTGCTGCTGTAGTTGTTGTAGTTGCTGTTGTTGTAGCAGTATAGGCATGTCCTCAAGCGCCATGATTGCAACAGCTAGTTGTAGCATTTTGGTGTAGGAAGGGGTGTGATGTGTGGATGTACTCCTTTTATACTGGGCCAGACTCCATTGAGTCCACCTGTGGTGATTGTGTGCACCTGTGGCAGTTGCCTTAATTGCTGTTTACGGGTGGTCCGCGATGCTTGCATGGCCGCCATCATTCAGCCCCTAATTACCGCCTTCGGGATGCCGGTATTTGCATCCCCGAGTGGGTTGTGATGTCCTCCAATTACCGGCATGCTGGTATTTGCTCCCCGTAGGGGCGCGTGTACCCGCCCATGCCGGTGTGAGGGGGAACGGTACCGGCGGTGCCGGTATTGGCGGGTTGTCGGGTCGTAATGACCCGGACCTGTTAACGATGCCGCTATTACCATTCCGCCTTCCTTTTTTCATTACCTCCATTCTCGTAATGAGGCCCTAAGGGTTAAAAACTCCTACCTACACATAATATTAGGGGTAGAGATCAAGAAGAATTTCAATAGATCAGGCATATGGCACATGCCATTAAATACGGTAAATAAAGGTGGGCCAGAACAATTGAATTCTGGAAACCTTCCACACATGAATTGCCTGAAAGCTATGGGTCACACAGTTGAGCAGCAAAAGATCTTTTAAAATTGGTGCTGACCTTTGTCCAAAGGCTTGGCACAAACATGAGAGAGTCGGAACCATGGCAATACTGGAAACCTGCCCCACAGGAAGTGCCCTAAAAATTAGGGGCCACAACATTTTTTAGAAATGTTTGTTCTGCTGACCCTTGGGCAAAGGCATGGCGCAAGCACGGGTTGACCAGGATCAAAACACTGCTGGAAATCTTCCCCACATGGTAAGCTAGGGGTCGCAGAGTTGAGCAATAAAGAGCTGGTAGTCTGGTCGGATAATATGGCGGTAGTTGGCATCGGCAACAAAAGAACAACGTAATGCCAATTGGTGCTGGGAGAAGAAATGGGTTAATATATTTGACTGTTTGTTTAAGAAGGTGGATGGTGTCATGTTACAGGCATCAGCCTCGTTATGTATGAGGTGGGGCTAGGGTGCGTGCAAGTTAAAGGAAGTGACATGGTTGAGGAAGGAAGCTTCAGTTTAGAATAAAGTTAGCGTTGAAGCCAGTCAGGACTGTGTGGGCCTCGTCCTTTGTTTATGCGCTGCGCAGCTACCCACATTGCCTCCCAGTAGGCACCATCAACATTACTTCAGCATCGACACCAGGGCCAACAAAATGCCTTGTCCCAGTCAAAATATGCCTGTTAAAGAACAGGATCCAGAGCCAGGAGCTTCAGAATATTACACTCCGAAAGGAGTGCATCACATTTACAGTGCAAAATGAAAACAGTTTTTTCTTCTTTAGCCCGGGGATGTGCCGAACGCAGCGAGGGCTAAAGCAGACGCGAACATAGCCGACCCCCCCAGCAGCCACCCCTGGGGCCAAGGATCCCATTCCTCTACAACTATAGGGCAGGCAGAGGGAGAGGGGGGGTCCCTTCCAGACTTGAGGTCACCAAGGAACAGGAAGAGGGAAGGGAGTAGGCAAGGTGCGAGAAAGGGGCAGGTGGGGGGGCGAGCCAGGCCATCCGCTCTGTGCAATCTTATAAGCACAGGTAAGGGGAGGGGGGACAGCCTCAATCCTCAACGCCACAGAAAGAAGGAGGTCGGGAGAAGAGGCATCCGTGTATCCTGTGGGTTCAGTTCCAGTCCAGTGCGTGCGTTGTTCCAGTCCAGTGAGTCAGGGGAAGCAAAGAAGCGGAGAACTGTGTCGCAGAAAGAGCAACAAAAGACAGACAGGATAAGAGGATCGGTTCAGGAGTACCAAGAGGCAACGGAATTAAGTTAAAGGGATTAATAATGGCAGACATATATGACGAAGGAAGTCCACGGATGGAAATCATCGAGGACACCCAGATAGAGGATGTTTCAGTTGAAATTCAACCATCTACGAGGGCTTCATCTATGGGGCCGTACAAGATGTTTTGGCAAAAATTTCAGGCGTTGGCAAAAAGCAAGGTTTGGGAGGTAGCAATGACTCCAATGGGGGACCCCCAGCCCTCCATACAAGCGAGGGGCAGCTCAACGACCTAAAAAGAAATAGAACAAGTTTGAGTACCAGATCACAGGAGTCGATTGGCAGCAGCGAGTCACAAAGCTCCAAGAAAAAACTATGCAAAACCAACAATGTACAGAGGGGGAGAAAAACCAAGAAGGAATTGGAGGAGGAACTGGCTGTTACAACAGCAATCATTGGTCGTGCAGATACTTTTGGCAACACTACTACCCCAAATGAGGCCTTCGTGGGTCAAGCATGAAGGTGTCACATCCTAACTACGGGGCAGCCAGCGCTGCAACCCAGGGCACAGGCCACAAGTTGGCACCGAGCAAGGAATTTTTGGGTGAGTGTGTCCAGGGCCTAAAAGAAAGACTAGATTTACTATTAGAATGGGTACAGGCTAGTAACAAAAATTATGGCACGGAACGAAGTAAAGGGAGCAGAGCGCCCTCTGCCAAACATGGATAGCACGGCTGGCAACTGAGGCCTAAGAGCAGGGGCATTATGGGAACACCTCGAGGCCGTTAAGACAGCCGACATGAAGAATGACAAGGTGGGAAGAGGGGGCACGGGCAGCGGCAGCATGCTGGGACTGCACAGCAGATCAAAAGCAAGCACCAGGCAATTAGCGAGTGTTGAGCTGGGGCAAATGCTGCCAACACGGTCTGATACTAACTGTGTTAGTTGGCACATACCCGTGGAAGTAAAGGAACAAATATGGAGTAGGGCGTTTATCGCCATCTTCTCTACTGGAGCATGAGATAAAAGGGTGCAACACTTTTCAAACCAGCAGATGAGTGAGCTGGTGAAAGCAAGGAAGCGGGTCAGACCTGCAGAGAACATAGAAAACTGGATGGAGGTGTTTAAGATATTAACGCATGTCATTATTGAGAAATTGCCAAGGCAAAGGCCGACTCCCTACGGATACAGAAACTATATATCAGAGGAGCACAGAATATTTGGCGGGCTCAGGATGGTTGTTGCGGGATCAAAGATTCAGATTGAGTATAGCCAGCGAACCCAGCCTACAGTGGGAACACAAGCTAGGAGAGGAGTGGTTTGACCCAAGGGTGGGGAGCGAAGTTACAGATCAAAAATGTAACACATTAGGGGGAGCAGGGAGGACGATTGAGAAGTTGGGGAGCAAGTCAGGAGCTGGAGGGCAGAACAGGCAGTGGATGGCCGAACTACCTCTCCCTCCGGTAAACAATGGGAGTAACATGAGGCAAGGCAGCTTGGGTACAGGAGGACCAGAGAGATACAACATGCAAGGTGTAGGTAGCAATCAGGGGGGGGCAGAGGGAGCAATATTGGAGCAGATGAGGTGTGCAAGGAAATGGGAGGGCCACAAATTGGTGCAGACACTACAATGAAGGTCTTTGCACATTCGGAAACTCATGTCACTTCATGCACGTGTGTGCAAACTGTGGGGTGGAGGGTCACAACAGGAAAATGTGTAGCAGAGGAGCTGGTCTGGAGAGAAAGGAACAGGCTCTGGGCGGGACTAGGAACTAGAGCTAACCATGGGGAGGGTCTTTGGCCCATTCAGCAAACCCCCAGTAAAGAATCTAATCATTTCACCACTCTGGGTTGTTCCTAAAAAAAGAGGGAGGGAAGTTCCACATGATACATAATTTATTCTTCCCTAAAGGAAATTCAGTAAATGACTGGCTGAAGAAGGAGGGTTGTTCAGTCCATTATGCATTGTTCGACGAGGCCGTCACTCTAGCACAAAAGGCCAGGAAAAAGGGCATTACTAGCAAAGGTGGACTTTGAAGCAGCATTCAGACTTATACCAGTGCATCCCGAAAAGCTTCCACTTATTGGGTTTCCAGCACAAGGGGGAAATCTTTATCGAAAGATGTATGGCCATGGGCTGTGCTATATCATGCGCTTATTTTGAAGCTTTCAGCTCTTGCCTTGAATGGATACTGTCCCAAATAATGCAGGAAGGAGGGAGAAAGCACTACCTTGACGACTTCTTATTTGTAAGAGAGGCAGGAGCGGACATATGTAAAAGACTCCTGCTCTGATTCACGCAATTGTACGCAGAATTGGGAGTACCACAGGCTGGGGGAAAAACGGAAGGGCCTTGTACACGACTGACTTATCTTGGAATTGAAATCGATACGGTTGAAGGGGTAACCAGACTGAAAGCAGAAAAAGTCACAGCATTTTATGAGAGCATTGTGTCTGTGGTAAACAAGGAAAAAGCAAGCCTAAAAAGAGATACAGACATTGCTGGGGAGGTTGAATTTTGCAGCCAGAGTGATTCCAGCGGGAAGGGCATTTGTGCGTCGGCTAGCGGCAGCCACAGGCTGGTTGACGGAAGGGAGGAACATGGTGTGTCGCAAATCAGGAGTGAAGGAAGATTTAAGGATGTGGAGAGAATTTTAAAAGAATTTAATGGGGTACGAATATGGCAGGCGCCATGGGTGCCCTGCAAACAAGAAAAATTGTTTACTGATTCAGCGGATAGCACGGGTTTGGAGCAATACTGGGATAAGCTTGGTATAGGGCAGATTGGCCGAACAAATGGGTGAAAAAAGGGTGGTGTAAAAACATATGTGCCTTGGAATTGTTCCCGGTAGCACTATCCACGTGGGCTGAAGAGTTGACTGGTAAAAGGCTTACGGTGTGGTCAGACAATATGGCTTTAGTACAAGCGATTAATAATCAATCTGCACAGTGAGCATCATTAGGCCTGGTCTGACACTTGGTTAGGGTAGGACTCCAGTGCAACACAAACCTGAGAGCTAGACATGTACCGGGCATCCAAAATATGGCAGCTGACGCTCTTTCTCGTTCACAGATGGGAAGGTTCAGACAGGCTTGGCCTCAGGCATAGAGGGAGATGATGAAGTTCGACGAGAACCTATGAGAGTTGGCGAAGTGGAAACAAGATTGAGAAGGATAACAGAAGAAGCGTTGGCAGGGGGAACAAGAGGGAAATATAACAAATGCATCAAACTGATGAAATATCAACAGAAACGGGAGGTCAAGGGTGGGAGAACAGTGTGAAGTTTTTTATCGTTTGGGCCAAAGACAAGGGGAAAGGCAAGTGTTGGGTTTAAAACCACTTGGCAATAGCGTTTTATGCACAGCTTGGGGAGAGGGCGGACCCAACCAAGAGTTTCATATTAGAACAGCAGTGCGGGATTGGGATACAGGGAGCACGATAATGATAAACAGGCTACCCATCACCATCGGCACATTAAGTTTGCTGATGGAAAAACTAGAGGGGATTTGCAATTCAATTTTCAAAACAATATTATTCAAAGCTTGTTTTTCATTGGCATTGTTTTCTGCTTTAAGGATTCGCGAGTTGCTGCCTAGATCCAAAAATGATCGTAGCAACAGGGCATTGATGGAGGAGGACGTCACAATACACAGGGAAACGGTCAGAGTGATAAGAAAGTCCAAAACAGACCAAGAAGGAAAAGGCAAAGAATTGGTATTAAAAGGTTAGGTAGGGATGGATACTGTCCGGTGGCGCTGAACAGGGGGTACAAGGAGGTGAGACCAGGGGCGGGAGGGCACTTTTTGTTGCACAAGGATGGAAAACCTTTGACCCAGTATCATTTTAAGCAAGTACTAGAGATGGCCTTGCCCGAGATGGGGGAAAATAGTGGGAAATTTACGTCACACTCCTTCAGAATAGGGGCAGCCACTACAGCTCAAAATGAAGGACAAGGTGAAAAAGAGATAAGGAACATGGGCAGGTGGGAATCAAGCAGGTTCAAAGGTTATATCAGTCCAGGTACTAAGGAATAAAATAAAAATAAAATAAAAAGGAAGATAAATGAGGGGGGTTACAAAACAAGGAAAAGCATGAGATAAGACACCAAAGTACCACGGCCATTCAACTACATTCGGGGGTAGCTTAGCGAGATATGTATGGGGAAGGGTAGGTCGAAACGAGACAAATAATATAGCTCTCATTTTTCCTCAAGGGCGACTGTAGTATGGGTGATGGGCTACTCTTTTGTTAAAAGAGCAGCCAGAGGAACCAGTGAAGGTGATTGGAATCATAATCTAGGGCTGGAAAATACGGAAGTGACCTGGATCGGGAAAGAGGGGATGTTATGGGGTCAACTGGAAAGAGAGGTGCAGAAGGGAATGGAGAGATACGGAGCAGCAGATATATTGATCATAGACCTGGGGCAAAATGATTTAATGGAAATGGGGAACAAAGAATTGTCTCAACAGATGAAAAGCGTGATGGTGAGATTGGGGAGGGTGTTGCGCACCTCAGAACTATTATGGTCAGAAATGATCCGATGGTAGAACTGTAGGGGGGGCGTGCGACCAAGGAAGTGTAGAAGAGTAAAGGAGGAAGCTGAAATCAGAGTTAAAAAAATTCTTAACAGGGATGGGAATGGGTGCCATAAAACACACATTAATTTCCCTAAGTTCAGCAGGATACTTTGCAGGGGATGGGGTGCACCTGTCTGGAGTAGGAATGGGAAATTTTCATAACGACATCAGGGAGGTGCTGGGGTGCACATACAGAGAGAAGGAGGGCAGTACGGGGCTATAAAAAACACCAAAAAAACAACAGAAGGGAGTGGGGACGCGAACAAGGAAGTATACGGGCACAAGGCAGGTGGGGGAACTCTTGGGCGCGAGAATTCGCACAAGAGTCATGGCGGAGGACTATGCAACTGGTGGTGTGAACTGGCAGGCACAAGTTAACAGGGCGCAAGGGAATCCAAATAGTCAGAAAACGGGGAAGGGGACACATGTACGGAAAACCGGCACAGCCACTTGGGGAGTTGGCAGAGGACTAGTGGTCGGGTACCAGGAGGGAGCAAAGGAGGAGGGTGTTGGGGGGGGACCCCCAGGGGAGTGAGGGACAGACAATGAGGCTAAGGGGAGGGGGCAAGCGCAACAGGGAATGAGGAAGAACAGGAAACCTAATGGGGGCCTGCAAGAGGTTAAGTCACACAAGCAACAGGGAGCGAATAGTAGGCATGGAGACCGGGTGGAAGAGGCAGAGGTTGGGTACCAAGGGAGGGGATGGGTGAGGAGGAGAGAGAGTTACAGGACCCCGGCGGCGAGGAATGAGATAGGGACCTGGAAGCTGGGGGTCGGTGTATGAAGGGGTTGGATAAAGTGAAAGTTTAGAGCACTTACACCTGGCCAACAGGGAGCAGGGGGGGGGGGGCAGGCGACAGGGGTGAAAGATGTTTAACAATCCTGCACCTGGAAAAAGTAGTAAAGTGGCATCATCTCAATGTGAAGCCGTTGCCGAAATGGGGAGTAACGGCTTCAGTTCCGCTTAATGGATGCTGCTCGCCATCAAGTTCGAGGGCATGCTAAATTATAAAGGAAAAGTAAAGGCATCAGTTCCGCTCAACGGATGCTGCTCGCCAACAAGTTGGGAGTGTAAGGGTGTGCTGCTCAGAGTAGAACAACATGAAGCAGTACTACCGAATTTGTGTAACGGAACCCCTGTAAGCTACCTCCTGCTTAATAAAGCAACTGCGGCCTATACATCTACAACCGAGTCAGTGTATTATTTCAGGTGGGGGGGTTGGTGGAGGGTAGGGGAGAGGGGAATGTGTGGAGGGCTGAAGAGTAAACAAAGTCGATTCAGGAATCAGGTAACACAATGCAGGACCTGGGAAGGCGGTGTGGCGGCGAAGCTCAGGGATGCGCCGAAAGCATCAAGGGCTAAAGCAGACGTAAACGCAGCCGACCCCCCCAGCAGCCACCCCTGGGGCCAAGGATCCCACCCCCCCTACAACTATAGGGCAGGTGGGGGAACAGGAAGCATCAAGGGCTAAAGCAGACGTAAACGCAGCCGACCCCCCCAGCAGCCACCCCTGGGGCCAAGGATCCCACCCCCCTACAACTATAGGGCAGGTGGGGGAATAAAAGGGGTCCCTTCCAGGCTTGAGGACACCAAGGAACAGGAAGAGGGAAGCAGTAGGCAAGGTGCGAGAAAGGGGCGGGTGGGGGGGCGAGCCAGGCCATGCCCTCTGTGCAAGCTTATAAGCACAGGTTAGGGAGGGAGACAGCCTCAATCCTCAATGCCACAGGAAGAAGAAGGTCCTGTTAGACCATATATGGAATAAAGGCACAATAACCATATACTAAATGACACGCCAGTCGTGACGTTCGATTTCCAAACAAGTCTGGTTTATTCATAAAGTATCTCAGTCATCCGACCGGGTCTCAACGCCTCACGGCATGTGTTCCCAGACACCGTGAGAAGAAAGAGAGCGAGCAGCGCTAAAGCAGTCATATATATACATAATACATCATCCTTTGCAATACCATTTGGCACACCCTTATACGTGACGAACAGGCTACGGTTCAGTAATTGACAGTTATGACAAGTCTTAATTCAGTCTAAACATTAGTATTCTAGCAGAGGCTGCAGAGGCAGTTTTCTGTTATGGGGAACACGGGGCACTGGTGCAGGGGAAGATATCATGTTCTAGCAGGGAGACATTCCAACCAACGTTATCTGGTCGCTGCAGCTCATGAACTAAGGGTCAGACAGTTCTGAGGCAGAGAAAATAACATTCTTCGTGAAGGAGCACCGTTAGTTGCATATGATTCACATTTAACTGCCTTTTACAACGGTGCTTGCAAGACAAACCGGCACCTGGGCTACTGATTAGGCATGGCTCTTGCACAGCTTCAAGGCCTCAATGAAGGGCTCTACATTCCTGTCTACGCTAGCATTTCAGAGTTCAAGCTGTGGCCTCGCACTGTGTGTGGATCTGAAGCATAGAATATATTTGCAAAGCGTTAAAAAAAGAAAATGGCTCACATCTACAAAATGGACTCCCAATGGTCACATTCAGGTTTCACGGTTTGCAATGTTTGCACATGATGCGATTTGCTTCTGGCCAACATACTATTCATATCATTCGGGCTATGCATTTGCATTTACGGTCTAACAGTCCCGCCCGCCCACCTAAGCAATAGGAGATGATAATGTGTTGAATGTATTAATCTTTGTTTGAATTTTACAGCAGGATTGTCGCAGTGGAGGTACAGGCTGCTGCAGGCTGGTAGGCCTGCTGGAAACCACAAGGGACTGGGAGTGGCCAAGTTTGATGGCAGCAGAGAACCGAACTCAGCAAGCCACAGGGAATGAGGGTGGGTATGTGCGGGTGGTGGGAAGGAATGGGAGGTTGACAAGTCCAAGGATCAAGGATGGCAGAGGACTATGCAACTGGCGTTATGGGCTGGAAGGCACAAGGTAACAGGGCGCAAGGGAATCCAAGTAGTCGGAAAACGGGGAATGGGAAACATACGGAAAAATGGCACAGCCACTTGGGGAGTTGGCAGAGGACAAGTCGTCAGGTACCGGGGGGAGCAAAGGGGGAGGGAGTCTGGGGGCAGGGGGGAAGGAGGGAAGAACCATCAGGGAAGCGAGGGACAGACAACGGGGGTAAGGGAAGGGGGCAAGCGCAATGGGGAATGAGGGAGAACAGGTAAACTAATGGAGGCATGCAAGAGGGTAAGTCAAACAAGCAACGGGGAGCGAATTGTAGTCATGGAGACCGGGTGGAAGAGGCAGAGGTTAGGTACCAAGGGAGGGGATGGGTGAGGAGGCGATAGAGTTACAGGACCCCAGGGGCGAGGAATGAGATAGGGACCTGAAAGCTGGGGGTCGGTGTATGAAGGGTTGGGTAAATGGAAAGTTTCGAGTACTTACACCTGGCCAACAGGGAGCAAGGGGGGGCAGGCGACAGGGGTGAAAGATGTTTAATGATCCTGCACCTGGGAAAAGTAGTAAAGTGGTATCAGCTCAAAGTGGAGCCGTTTGCCGAAATGGGGAGTAATGGCATCAGTTCCGCTTAACGGATGCTGCTCGCCATCAGGTTTTGAGTTCATGCTAAGTTAAAGTGGAAAAGTAACAGCGTCAGTTCCGCTCAACGGATGCTGCTCGCCATCAAGTTCGAGGACATGCTAAATTTATAAAGGAAAGGTAACAGCATCAGTTCCGCTCAACGGATGCTGCTCGCCAACAAGTGGCGAGTGTAAAGGTGTGCTGCTCAGAGTAGAATTACCTGAAGCAGTATTACCGAATTTGAGTAACGGAGCACCTGTAAGCTACCTCCTGCTTAATAAAGCAACTGCGGCCTATACATCCACAACCGAGTCAGTGTATTATTACTGGTGGGGGGGTTGGTGGATGGCAGGGGAGAGGGGAATGTGTGGAGGGCTGCAGAGTAAACAAAGTCGATTCAGCAATCAGGTAACACAATGCAGGACCCGGGAAGGCGGTGTGGGGTGTGGCAGCTAGGCTGTTTCCCGCTAGCTCGTTTCGGCTCTGCATCCCGTACGAGACTGTGAAACAGCAGCAAGCATTGGTTTTCTCATTGCTTTCTCTTCCTGCCTGCGGGACACGGGCCATGCCCAGCTTCCACAAGCGGGACACATACCTCTGGTTGCCCTCTTTCCCTCTTTTCACTGTCCGCATCCTGCATGGGGCACAGATGCTGCCATTCTCCTTCCTATCTTGTAAATCCACCGAGTTCGTACTACTGGCTGGGGTTTGACGGTTATTGAAAATAGACCGTCAAGCAGGCTCAGTCGAGGGCAGCTGATTCACATCGCAATCAGATGTGCTGCACGGCTGCAAACAGGAAAGACCCTGCAGAGAGGGTTGTGTCGCATGATAACGCTGCCCGGGTAAATGTTGCATTGCAAGTGAGCACGGCTTCAAAATGGGCAACATTAAGAGCCGTCCGGAAACTTTGCAGATGGAAGGCTGACATCAAAGCGGTTCAACACATTTACCTGCACAGTGTGTTTACATAGTGCTTGCCAGCAAAGGAGTATTTCAGGTGCATCAAGCTAACTTTTAGAGATGGGCGTTGTTTCGCCCGCAACAGACCAGCGTGAAGGCAAAGCCCCGGGCTGTGCCACAGCGAGGAGCTGTATGTGAGAAAAGCAAAGTGGGTTGTGGTCAGGGAGCAGAGTCCCTGTGAAATGGGATCAAAAGTGCTGCACTCCACAAGTGGGCTTGCAGACACAGCCTGTGAGGTGCCAGGGAGCGGAGGGCTCCGAAGTGGGAGCAAAAAGCACCACCACTTCCAGGCACGAATTACAGAGGTGAAAGAAAGCAAAGATTACAAATGAGACATTCAAAATACAAACCAGGGGAGCAACTGAAGCAATAAAGACATATGGAGGGTCAAGGAAAAGCAAAGCAGCTATGGCAGGTAAATTCCTGTAAGAGCTGAAAAGTATTGTTAAGAGATTCTTGCGCTCATAGGGCACAGAGCGGGGAGGAAGAGGGTACCTCGGTGGGGGCTCACTGACATGGTCTCAGCGTCCTTATCTGTCCGTCTTGTCAGTCTTGCTTTTAATATATACTTTCCGTTAGGACTGCTGTGGTGGCCTAATGATCACAGGACACTGGTATTTATATGTGGTGGGTTTTGTTTACAGAGATCACACCACAGGGTACTCACAGTGTCGAGCATAGAGCCCTCAGGCCACCAACCTAGTTATGTTCACTGCTTTAGGATTATGCCTGCTGAGATTATCTCTCATGGTGAAGTCTCAAAGGCAACCAACAGCGCCTCACAATGGGCCGTGGAATTACGCCAACTTCCTGTAGTCATTGTTTTCTACTTGCAGCTGGCAAATGGAGGCAGCAAGCCTCTCAGCAGACGGTGCGCCGGAGCACATCCTTGCTCGCTCCGATCTGCCCCGACTCTGCCTGCTTCCATCGCTGAAGCCCACTTTGTGGGTGGTCTCGCGAGACTCTGTTGGTGGAGATCTCGCGGGATCGATTACCTACATATCTCCTTTTGGTAGAGCAGCTAAGTCCTACTCCATTACAAACGATCGTACTTGGTTGGCCTTCTCTTCTCTCGTTGGGGTCTGGTCTCACTGGATACTGCTCTGGGGCGTCAGCATCCCATGTTCCTCCTGACAATTGCAAAGCTAGAGCCTTTCCCTTGGAGTGTTTGCTTGCTGCATCAGTGGGGCTCCTTGTAGGGCTCTCATGCTGGCCCAATGCCTTGTGTGTTCTGTTCCTGTTGGCTCAGGACTCAAAGTCCAACTGTGCATTGCTATCTACTGTTGCTGCAGATTCTCTTCACTCAAGCACATTCCTTTTGTACATGGTTACTCTCTCTATGTTCCACCTTTTGCCATCACTCGTGTAAATGTGGTTGGTGCCTTTCCGGGTAACTTATATGAGCTGACTATACTTTGAGTCAGTTATAAAGTCTTTATGGGGCATTCGTATTTTCACCAAGTACCCTTTATTGACCTCTGTGCGCTGGACCGCACTGCACACATTACTTTGTGCCTTCATCACGTCCTTGCTTTTCTGTATCCTCCACACTATTTCTCTCACGTCTATGGCATCATCCTGCCTGACTTTGTGTAACCATGGGGGTACTAGCGTGCATGCGGCCCTTCTCCCTCCCACCAATAGGAAAGGTAACACCCCAGTGACTGCGTTGGGGGTAAACCGATGAGTTGCCACAGCTTCTTTTATTGTCTTATATGGATTCATTCCTGCTGCACTGGTGAGTCGTAAGGCCCCTTTCACAAACCAGTTGCCTCTTTCTACCTGTGGGTGGTAGAGACTTGCTCTCAACTGCCGAATGTTTTGTTTCTTGAGGATGCTTTCCATCTCTCTGGAGACTAACTGGATCCATAGTTTGTCATGATTTCCTTGGTAAGCCCTTCTCTCTGGAACACCAAATTCAGCACTTCAATGATGGCTGGTCACATGTTTTCAGGGAAATGTGAACCTACCTACTGAGGCCATGTGGTGCTTGGCCATGGATCAAACATTGAATACAGTTTATCCTTAATAAGAGGAGCAGCTTGTGTTGATAATGCCCATACCAGGTTCAAATTAATCATGAGTAAAAGCCCATTGTGTCCCGGTAGTAAAAGGAATGTATATGATCTACATAGTTTAAGTTATGTGGAAAAGTATGATTTTTGCCACTTACGTGCACCTGAGCAATGGGAGAATTGGCACGGGGGTAGATCGTGAAAATAATGTCTAAATGGGAAATGTCCCATTTTTAGATATTTCGGTGCAGCAGAAAGCAGCAAAAAACAATAACTCCGCTCAGGAAAGGCACGCTGAAGTAAAATTAGTATATCCGGATTCGCCATAAAATATAGAACCCATTACATGGACGCGATAGCGTCCATGTAGTTATGGTTAAGTTGGTGTTTCCATAGGAAGAACATTTTTTGGGTGGCTTATAACTTCGCTCCCTCTGGACGAAACCTCACCAAACTTTGCAAAAAAAGTATATGGCCCACTCTGAATCTATTTGCAAAGTTTGGAGAGGTTTGGTCCGGGGGGGCAAAGTTATAGGGGAGGGTCCCAAATCTTTTGTTTTTTCCCGTAGACATAATGGGAAAAACTTTGCGCACGCCTACAGCCCAAACCGCTGGACGGATTTACACCAAATTTGCGGCAGGAGCGGTGGCTTGGTCCCGAAAGCGTGGTTTCGCAAATTTGGTGTAAATACGTCCAGTAGTATTTTTTTAAATGACCAAAATGTAAGGCAAAAAAATGTGTGATATCTCCGTTCGCTTCGCGGACGGACTTCCCTGTTCGCTCCACGGACAGTGCCCTGATTGGCCGAGCGGCTTGCGCGATGTCCGTGGACATCCGACGTGTTTGCTGATTGGATGGCGTGGGGCGTGGAGTGCGTCAGATTTTTGGTTGCGCCCGCCATCTTGCATTCGCGGACGACCGCGGACAGCGAGGTGAAACTTGGTTTAAAAATTGTATTTAGTGGAGTGTGTTGGTGTGTAAGAGTGTTTGGGGAGGGTGAGGGAGTATGAGATAGGTGCAATGTTGTATTTTTTTTATGTGCTAGACGCTTTTGTTGTGTTCGATTTGTCTGCGGACAACATGGCTGTTCTGAAATGTTCGTAAATAAACAGAATGGATTCGGTGTCAAGTTGAAAGTGTTCTAAGAAGGCGCGTGGGGTCCTGGAATGTTAGCAGGGGGTGTCCTGAAGACGTTGTCTGTATTGTTCGTTGTCAAGCTGAAAGTGTTCTAAGAACACTCGCTGTGTCCTGAAATGTTCGTACATAAAGAAAATGGGGGTGTCCTGATGACGCTGTCCGTATCGTCCTCTGGCAAGTTGAATGTGTTCTAGGAACTTCCTTGTGTTCGCAGACATTAAAATGGTTGAAATGCTTGAATCTATGGGTGTGATATGCTGCGGTGGTTGTGGCCAGGGTATAGAATGTTGGGTGCATGGCCATCTGGCCATGCACCCAAGACTCTATGCCCTGGCCACAACCACTGCAGCATATCACACTCATATGCCATGCACCCAAGAGTCTATGCCCTGGCCACAAGCACCGCAGCATATCACACTCATAGTGGCTTATAACTTTGGGTCAAAACAAATTTATAAGGAACAATGTTATAAGCCAGTATGGGTGTGATATGCTGCGATGGTTGTATTTATCATGTTACTATTTGGTTTAGTAACGGGAGTCCATGTTTTTCTTGTTCATTTCTGTGATAAAAGAAAATAGCATGTTAGTATTAGTATTTTATAAAGACTTATTACATTGTACAATCACAATTTTTTCTTTTTTTGACCCTCATATTTAGTAGATAACAAACCAGAGTACTGTGAAATTTGCTCAGTTTCTGTGTTTGTTGCTAAAATCATTGGGACTGTGGGAGAAAAAAAATCCATGTTGGATTAAAAAAAAAACTTTTTCTGTTATGCTAAAGTTTATTTGTTTGTTTGTTTTCAGTGTTTACTTGTTGTTTCTGGCTAATGCTTTATACATTGGATTGTTCCAGTTTTTGGGAGCAGTAAGATATTAGGTATTTGTTTGGATATTGTAAAATTTTGGAGCAGTTAGATACCAGTAACCATATTCTAACTGTTTATTTCGTGGTATTGCTTTTTTCTATTTGGAAATTTCTAAATTTTGGGACAGTTAAGATACCAGTTGGCGTATTCCAACTGTCTATTTTTTGCTCTATTTGAGTGGTATTAATTTATCTGATTAGCTGTTGTAGCATCTTTGGGCAGTTAGATAGCTTTTGGAATATTGTGACAGTTTATATTTTTTTTTACTACAAGTGTACTTAAGGTTTAAGTACAGTTTAGTTATCAAATTTTGGTTTTAAAACCATTAAATAAGCGTTTGTAAGATTTGCTGGTAATCGCTGCTTTAGAGTAACGGTACTATCATTACATTCAAACCATCGACATTTCTTTTTTATATATGCAGTGTAGTGCCCTGAGTTGGTTGGGGCTCCTGCGTGGTAGATTATACCTATTGTTGTGAAGGTTTTCCTACCAAGTGATATTTGACCATGTGTGAATCCAGTCAGCTTGCAGTTCTTTTTGGTACTATCTGCATTGTAACGTAGAAGCATTAGTATTACGTATTTACTATGTGTTTGTATTACTAACGTGGAGCGATTATCTGAATTGCAGGTCAAACATAATCTACTGTGGTTTGCATTTTGTACAAGTTGCTGAAATGGAACGGATTCGCAATTAGGTATTGATATATACACAAAGCGCTCATTGGGGATTTGTTCTTGTGTCACATTGTTGCAGCGAGTGCATGTATGTTTCCACATGTATGAAATCTGCAAGATTTCATTTATAGGTATGTTTTTGTTTTTCAGTACTAATAGTAAGTACCTTAGAAATTCTTGTGGATTTTCCTGTGAGTTTATAGTGAATTTCACCATTGCAGCACAGTAGTCCAATTGTTGTCTTATTCTATAAACACTATACGTGTTGTCAGGATTGTTTGCTGCATTTCTGTGAAGTACTAACATTTGCAAACACAATGGATCTGTACTGTGTAAGTAGATGTTCTCAACAATTGGTGGTAATTGAAATAGAATATTCATTGCTACATTTGCGTAGCAACTTACACCAACTATATTTGAGAGTTTAAAGGGACCAGGTAGTTCTGTATCTGACTGCTTTTTTTGGAGTGTGTCTTCCTTCTTTGAAGAAGTACCTGGTTTATTTTCCCTAATTGATTCTTTTTTTCTTGTGGCACTTGATGAAGTATTACTTTCTTTTACTCTCTTTGGAGGATTTGCAGTGACATCCTGTTGCTTTTCTGTTTGATTTATTTTTCTTTTATAATGTTTTACTTTTTGTGGAACAGAATATGTGTTTAGATGGGGAGTGTATAGTGAACGTATTGTATTCTAAAATGCAAGGAATATCAGTGTTTATTTTACTTGCATCAAAGTTGATTAGAAATAGACCCTCAAGTGTACGTAAGCGTGACAGTGCTACGTAGCTCATGCCTTCTGTTAAGACTGTGCTACCAATGTCAATCATTGCTTTGTCTAGTGTAAGACCTTTTGATTTATGAATGGTGACTGCGTATGCAAGAGTTAGAGAAAATTGTTCTCTGCGTACATACATGTCTTTGAAGAGAAGGAATCGAGCTGTTGATCGTCCTATTCTTTTTACTTCTGAAAGTTTGTCAAAGAGAATATTGACAAACTGAATTTTGTTGTCACGTGGGTATGTTTGAAAGCCAACAACTGTACCCAGTGCTCCATTAACTAGTCCTTGGTCCACGTCAAGGTTACGTTTCAGCATTACTCTGCAATTTAAGGATCATTTTAATATCTTTTCCAAGCCTGCTGTGTTTGAGATTGATGTTTCTAAACTATTTAGTCTTGTTGTGGCTTGGTCACACATGGGTAGTGTCATTCAATGTACATCTAGTTTGACTGTGGCGCTAATTTCCATTATTGGTTGCATTTCTTTACTTAACATTATTTCATTGAATTTGAAACAGCTTGCAAGAGTTGGCATTAAGGCCATACAATTGACATTTTTGTGGACTAATTGTTCCATAACATCTGTAGCACATGCATTATCACCTTAAAGTGCGTGAATGCGCCGGGTTTTCAATATTGCTTCTGCTTCTTTAGAAAGTATACCAACTCTGATACTTTTTAAGATGTTGGCATAAGTGAGATCTGCAGATTGGCGCATGTTTTCTGTTAATTCTCTGTATTGGAAATGTTGCTAAAGGTTGACATTTCCAATGCTGCCAACAGTTTTACGGCAGAGTTTGTGTCCTAATGTTTTAAAAATAGGCTCACCTTTTACTTGTGTCAATTGAAGAAGATCTCCGAAAACAATAATGTGTTTTCCTGCAAAGAGCTCTTCATAGTTTGTTTTGAGTACTTCTTGTAATCTGGGGTGAATCAAAGCCAACATTAGGTTGGACACCATGCTCACTTCATCTATTAGTAGCATTTTCATTTCTTTCAATACTCTGCGTAGTTCCATTGGAGCTTCTGCAGAAAGTTTGTAATAATCTAATTTGTTTTGGTGTTCTACTGGCAGGAGTAGTAATCGGTGTAAAGTGACACCACCTATGTTGTAGGCAGCTAAACCTGTGGGGGCAGTGACAACAGCTGACAGTTTGTTGTTTGTCAATTGTTGAAGGAACTTACTGATGATTTTGATTAGGAATGTTTTGCCAGAACCAGCTTCACCACTGACATACAGTAGTATAGGTTTGTAATTTTGACAGGTGCATTCTTTGTTTTCATGTTGTACACCTTGTGCAATTTCTTTTGTTACTTCTTGAAAAATGCTACGTTGCTTACGTTGCTCATTGTTCAGCTTTGATTGTAGTATAGTTAAGTCTTCTTTTTCTTCATACTGACACATGGTGTTTTCTACTTCTATCATAGCTATTTCTGCCTCATTTGTTATTAGTGGGTCTCCCATTGGTTCTTGGCTTCCTGTGATAGAAGGTTGACTACTGTCAGGAGTGTCCTTATCTAGTTGGGCCTGGAGTTCTTCTTCATGTTGCTTTTCATTGTGCAACATTGTTTTGTACTGTGTAAAGATTACATCAGTTATACTGCTTTCATTTGCTTTGAAAGCGTCTTCATATGAGTCATAGTTATCTAGTATTTCTTCTTCTTTTCTCCATGGTTTAAAGAGTTGTAGCAGGGACATGTAATATACTTCTTTATGTTGAGGAGTCTTTAATGATAATTTGATATGATTAATTAAATTTGGTTTGGCGAGTTTTACTAAACTGCCTTCACAGTTTGTCACTTTGTATTTACGGTTTTGTTCATCAGGTTTTATATTATTTTTGTATGTGTAGTTTTGGGCTATGTGGTATAGGCTCATGGCTTCCAAAGTGGTACTCCTGTTTGGGTAGTATGTGTCCAATAAATTGTTTTTTTTAAATGTCTTGGCTGTTAGGATCTTGTTTGGCTACTGTTTCTATAGCGTCATATGATTTTAGAACTCTTTTTCTAGATTTAGCTGCACCAAGACTTATCCATACTATATTTCCAGATTTACCATACAATGCAGTACCAGTTAATCGAGCAGCTGCTTCATAGGATCCACATTCTCTATGGGACAGCATTTTTATGCCAAAGCTGTATCATTTCTGAGACACGGTTTTATCTGATGACAGGTCATTTCAGAGGTCTTGGAGCTCTGTCTTTTCTGATTTGGTTAAGTATGCTGTGACATATCGTGCAACTGCAGTAGAATTGTCTGCAATGTACTGCACGACTATGTTTGCATTCCATAAGTGGGCAATGATTGCATTGTAATAATTGATATATTTTTCTTCTTCTTTTCTTTATATGCAATATGTATTTTTAGGTGACTTACCTTTAACACTATTTCTAACTGAAGACATGAGGTTGTTCACTTGACCTGTATTCGTAACTGGTCTAGGGAAACCAAATAGGCATTTGGTGTAGTATTTCCCTTTGTTTTTGTATTTGCGACGACAATATTTTCCACATTTGTGTAAACTTTTTGCATGAAGATCACTATTTGCGGATTCTGATGGAATTTCACAAGTGACATATTTTTCAATAAACTGTAAAACAGTGGCATCACTGTCTTGACCAAAGTTAGGAGCATCTTTAATCCATAAAAGCATGTGGACATGTGGTGCTCCTCTGGCTTGGTATTCTTTTCTCCAAAAGAAGTGGGGAGGAACAGTTTTGTTACAAATAAAATGTAGCCTAGCAATGAAGCGATGGTGAAAATATCTTGAAACATTAACAGGATCCTGTGAACAAAGTTCTCCAGGTGTTAGTATATCTATGTTTGTTTTGTTTTCGTTTTCGTTTGATATGCGTAGGAAAGCATGTAAATCTTCCCATGCATATTCTGCACAACTTAATGTAACAAACCAAGTGGGTGGGCCAAGGTTTCTGATCATACAACGTACATCTCCATGACGTCGAAAACCGTACTCTTTAGTACCACGCATATTTGCTAATAGATTTGTAAGATTTGCTTGTAAAACCTTATCTTTTTGTTGAACTTTTTGTAATAATTGTGTAGCAGTCATATTTTGAAAGTGTGATCCTGATTTTAAAATGTGTGCAACTCCGTAACATAAAGTTGCTAGTTCACTTTCAAAGAGTAGTTGGAATATGTATTCCACATTTTGTCGAAATCTGGGGTCTTCAGAATACATTCGTAATGAGCGATATTCTGATGCTGATATTTGAATAGTTCTATCATCGTATATTGCTCCTTTGCCAGTAGGAAAGAGTAGAGGAAAAGCACCAGCTTCTATACTTTTTTCCCATATGCTGATTGGTGATCCTTTTGTTTGATGCATTTGGTACGTTTCCAGTGCATCTGCTATGGTGTCATTAGAGTGCAATGGATGAATTGTATAATGGTCTAAAGTGTTTGATATTGTTGCAGGATCTAGGAGCTCAAATTGACCAGCTTCTTGTGTCTCTTGAATTATTTCAGTTGTATCTTTCAAGTTTTCTTCAATATTAATTTCTTTGTAATATTGATTATTCTCTTTAATATATTGCAGGGCTTCTCTAACTTTATGTAAATCTACCAGTTGTTGCAAATTTTTTTTGTCTTTTGTAGGTACTCCATTTACCAAGATAATTAAAGATTGCTGCATTGGACGTTGCACTCCTAGAGTGTGCACATTTTCTTTTAGATCTAATGGTAAATACACTACTTTTCCACGAATACCTTTTACTAATTCAGGGGGAGGTAATTTTGCAGTTTTTGGTTGAAGGCGTATTATTGCTTGAAATGGGTGCACTGTTTGAATTATGATTCTCTCATATAAATGGAGTTGTTGAAGGGGTTTTGGTAGTGGATATAATTCCAAGTTATTTGTGATAGCACGTGAAGGAGTTTGGTTGTTGTCAAGTTTTGTAGTGCAGTAACTGCAAAGTATTATGGGGTCAGTTATTTCGTATTTGTTTTCTGCTATAAGGTAGAGAGCTAATTCAAACCATTTAGAATCTTCATTGTCTTCTATTTTGTATGATAGGTCTACAGTTTTTGTGTTACTTTTATAAAAAGTTCTGCGGCAACATACACACACGTGGTTTGGTACGTCAGCTGAAGTACTTTCAAATTTTAGAATTTCTTTTTTGTATGTGTGTAGTGAAAGGTTGCCATGTGCAGAATTGTTACGAAGTTGGTTTACAGCTAATTCATCTTGTAAGTGGGTTTCACTTCCAAAATATTTTGTCTGGATATAGTCGATTTCTTCTAGTAGGTCTTTTGCTGTACCATGTAGAAGAATGTTATTTAAATTGGCTAGTGCTAAAGCAGGACTTTTAGCATAGTACAGTTTATAAACTAGATTTCTTATACCTGCATGATGTGTTGATATCCTTTTGATATCATGGAAGGGTGTTTTGCAAGTAGCTCCTTTAATGCAGGCCAATGAATGTCCTTGTAGTCCTGTGTACTTGCGTATTGGACAAGCATCCATATTTTGCAGTAGTTTAATTTAGATTTTGTCTTTGCTTTTCACATATTGATTGAGGAATTGCCGTAAAGACTTGAACATTTTTTTGGGAATGTTACACATTGACGTGCATGGCCATTTGTACACTAGATGTTCTGATTCAGTTGAATAGAGGGGTAAATCTACGTTTTCAGGGCATATTTATATAAGGAGTACTTCTTGTTCCATTATGGTATTATTAACTTTTTCATAACCTCGACCACTGCTACGTATGGCAATTGTATTTGTTTGCTTTTGTTTGTAGGCTTCTTCATTAAAGTATGGTTCTGTGCTTGTAGTGTGACTCCATTCACCTCCACAGATATTTAAGAAGTTATTTCTGTTGACATTTAGTTTATTGAGAAGTCTTTTTTGTAATTTAGTTACTAGTTTTGTTAGTGGTTTCATTCTGTTTAACACTAAAATAAATAACTTTCTTTTGAGAAGAAGTGCACTGTCTATCAACGCTTCTAAGATTACTTTCCTACGATAGGTTTGAAGTGTTGTACCTGGTTTCTCTCCTGTTTTTATAAGATTTTGAAGGACTTTGTGACGGAACATTTTGGCTAAAATACTTTTCTTGGTATGCTTACTTTGTACTATATCAAGATTTATAGAAGAAGTTTTATTTGTAGTGATAGTTGATTTTCTGTTAATTGTCTTTTGGGTTGTTTTACTTTTTGATAGAGGAGGCAAAGTTTTTGTACTAGAAACTTCTTCTGTTTCACTCCATGACTGTATTAGCTGTTGTGTTTCAACTTTTTTTTTACAAATTCTGCTGTAGATGGATGTTTATGTTGGAGACTTTTCTTTTCATTTGCTATACTTCTGCATTCCTTTCTATGGAGTTGCTTTTTGGTAGGCATGCTTTAGGGTCTGTTGAAAAAAATACAGAAGGTATGGGTTGGGGTGTTCTGAAATGCATGTGTGTTGTGTGCATGAGTGTTTGAGTGAGATGATAAAGATGTATGTAATGGTGTGTGATTGTGCATTGGGAAGTACAACTACTAGGGATGAGTAGTCTTGAATTAATGTGTTAATAAACTGGGGTTTAGATGACAGAAAAAAGTAAGCCAGTGGTGTGGAGAATTATAAATAGTATATCTAAAGCTATACAATTAAAACAGTTGTTTCTTCTACAACATCTAAATTCTAGTGGCTGAGTTGGGTAATTTGTGTGGCGAAAAATAGGAATTTGTGGGCCATTCTGCCAGTAAATCACTGCTTAAAACGGGAGAATTTTTGGTCAGAATGGCGCAGAATCTCTATTATTAGGCACAGAAGTAGCATGAATTAACATTAGAGTGTGTTTGAGTAATAATTCAAATATTATGGTAACAATCTACTTACTTTTTTTCTAAAATGAGCAGTTTGCTTCTTAGTTCTTCTTTGTAATTCAAATTCAGCTGCTTATTTTCAGGAGAATGGTCTTCACTGCAATTGTAAAAGAAAGAAATTAGTAATTCGGTTTGTATATAGCACTGTTTTTAATTTAGGCATAGATTTTTTAAATTGAAATGCTCAGCGCCTTCCTCAAAACCATTAAAACTATCTTATGACTAACTGTAGGAAAGAAAATATCTTTACTATGGCTTGTCAAAATCATAATGTACCACTCTATACCACTATTCCTGCAACTAAGCTTTTCCACGTAAATAGTGAGCCCATGTGATAGCAGCCTGCTTGTCCTATATAAATGTAAGCAATTGTATAATCTAAAAAAATTAAAACCAAGTATGTGTTTGTACAAATATTATTCTTTGAGATTTGATGATAGTGTGCATGTTATTTTGTTGGATCATATGTAGTCTATATATTTTATTTCAAAAATGTTAGTTTAACATTATTTGCGTGTGTGTGTGTGTGTACGAAGAAATTAAACGGTATAAAGGTTTGTAAGTCACAGTTCATTTTAGGAGAATGAAAAAATGATCGTAGATTCATTTTACAGATTATACAAGGTAAAAGTCGGTTAGAAAATGTGTTCATGTACTGTATAGAAAATATGCATACCTGTAGTTTGTGTTCATGCATATGGATATGGACGAAGGTGCAAGTAGAAATCTTGGAGACTTGTCTAGTATTTCTCGTAGATCGTGCTTGCCAATGGTATGAGACTTGTAGTCCGAGAGATTCACCGTACATTTGCAGTGCTGATCTATGATGATGTAGTTACATGTAGAGGTCTTGGATTTGATTGGTGGATGGTCATGTGATTTCTTAGCTACATCCAATGAGGGAATGGCACAGAGTGAAGTGGAAATGGTAGAAGGGCTGTCAGTGTTACGATATGTTCGCGGACATGGCGGTAGGTCTAGGACACTGCGTATTACATCCGGGGAATTTGGGGTGGGGAGGCATGCAAATGAGATTGAATGTAGCAAGGGATTGGTCAGTAAAGTTTAGTGAGTGTGTTGTGCTAGGAGAGGTTTTCTCAGATATTCTTTTTGCTGAGAGAAGAACAGATAGCTATGGCTGAGTGTTTTAAAAAACAGATTGTGTGGATTTTGGGAGACTCGTGGATACATTGGTTGAAGGTGCATGCAGAAAGCTGTGGAGTATCTAAAGATCTTGGATTCCCACATGTGGAAGTGCACTGGCATGGAGTCCGTGGAATGAAGTGGCTGGACTTGCTACCTCTCTGTGCAACTTTGAAGATAGAGGAACATCCAGACATAATTGTAATTCATTGTGGAGGGAACAGTTTAGGACATGTGTGTGGAATTTCTTTGCAATTTGCAATGAAAGAAGGACTTCATAAGATCATGGACATGTTTCCAAACTCCAAAGTAATTTTTTCACGGATTGCGCAGAGACAAATGTGGCTTCGTTCTTTCTCATGTGGTCCACAAATGAAGAAAGCAAGGCATAATGTCAATAAGGCTGTTTGTACCTTCCTAAGAGATTTTGGCATGTCCTCTTTTCACAATGAAAATATTATGTTTCATAGTACATACATTTTTCGCAGAGATGGTGTCCATCTTACCTATGCTGGCAATCAGATTTTTCTGAGAAATGTACAAAATGTATTGCGACCTTTTTTAGAAATGCAGCATGCATTTCGAAGTAGGTGTTAAGTATTTATAATTTTTGACATACAAACACCTTCCAAAGCCACCACTTCCTCCCAGAGAAAAATGCAATGGTTACAATAGGGTAGCATCCCAATTTTTTTTTATCTTTGCGAACTGTCCGCGGACTTTCAAGAAATAGAAAGGGCCCTGCGTTATTTATCTTTATTTCTGTTTTTTAACTGTGAAAGGCGGCTCTGAAAAGAGCCTTATTTTCTTTTTGATTTTTGTTATTTTGTATTTTTTGGGGATTTTTACACACGACACACTAGGAGAGGAGGGGAAAGGAGGGTAAAGGGGGGGACACCAACCACAGGGTTAAGAAAGGGCGAGCTGAGAGAGGAAGATGTAGAGTGGGTTTTATTTGGGTAGTGAGCAAGTCTTCTCGTGCTCTGAGACGATAAGGTTCAAAAAGTCACAAAAACTATGTGGAAATTTAGGATTAGTATGTGGGATTTGTGGTATGTTGAGTTTTTAATGAGAAATATTGTGGATTACTTGGAAATGTACTTTTAAAGTGTTCGGGACACGAACAGTGTCCGCATTCAGAACACGCGATCAGCGTGGGCGCGGTCACATGATTGTTTCATGAGCATGTTCGCTAAGGTAGCAGCCGTCCACAGGACACCCAATGTACGGAGATTGTTTTGCGCATGCGTGTTGATGTTCTACGGACAGTGTTCGGGTCCTGAACTAATCAAAAGTGCGTCACACGTAAAACGAACAGTTACGGACAGCCGTTTGTTCTTCGCACAGTTTAATTTACTTGTGCACAATACGGACAGACATAGCGTCTCAAGCACACCTCCATTTTCGTTTATTTACGAACAATTCAGGACACCACGAGTGTTCTTAGAACAGTTTCAACTTGCTAGCGAACACTACGAACAGGCATAGTGTTTTTAAGGACACCTCCATTTTCGTTTATTTACGAACATTTCAGGACACGACGAGTGTTCTTAGAACATTTTCAACTTGCATGAGAACAATACGGACAGATATAGTGTCCTCAGGATACTTACATTTTCGTTTATTTACGAACATTTCTGAACAACCGTGCTGTCTGTGGACACCTAAATTGGTTTTACCACAAAGAACTGAAAGTAATTACAACACAATATAAAAAAGTAACTTTATTTAACATATATAAACAATTTATGTAACGCTCACCTGGCTCCCACGGAGGCACTGGTCTGGTCTGGGTTGCTTTGGCCTCTTCAAGCGTGATGCGCAGAATTCGGACCACCGATTGAACAGGACCCCCAAATCTTGCTTGTCTGGCCCGTAGGAATATCCTTCTGCAGATGAGAAAGGGGATTAACTGTCTGCTGAATAATGTGCTTGCTCCCCCCTTTCCCTCTTCGCTCTCCTCGGACTTCCTCCAAAACCCCCGGTTTAAGCTCACCTTATGGTTTGGAAGGATGAACTCTCCATCCTGCTTCTGATGCAGGGGCACGCGTTCGTCCAGTTACTTCACTGGTTTTCAGAATGGCGCTGGCAAATCCACTTGACTTTACTGAGCGATACGCCGTAAGTATGAAGATGCAAAAGTTCAAGTGTGAGCCTCCTTTTATGTTGTCTTTTTCTGTCCTTTATTTCAGGTGCAGAACAAAGGCGATGCATTGAGGGGTTAAATGCCGGGGTAAAATCAGGTGAGTCAGTGATGAGGACGACCCCTCTGAATGTCTTTATAATTCCCCAGTAATGTCTTTTGTCCTTTCCCCATAGGGACGGGGGTGCGGTACCTGCCAGAGATGTGGCGCCGACCCGAGATGTGGAATGGCTCACCAAGAATAGCCGGTAAGTAATATGGCTGAAAATCCGGCTTTCCTCTTGTGTTCCCTGGCTCACCTTTTGTCTCTTCTTCTCTCCCTTAGGTGCGGTGCAGAGATGTGGCGACCGGCACTGAGAGCCGCGATGGAGCCGGGCGGCGTCTCGGGAACAGGTGAGTGAAGCGCAGCGCTGCAGCGAGCAACGCGGTGCTTTTAAATGGAAGTCTTCCTTCAGGAATGCTGGCGTGAAGATTCCGGATGCAGGTAAGAAGGTTGAAATAGTTCTTGGTTTTCACCTTTCTCTTCTCTTATTCCCTTACAGGTGTTCCAGGTTAGAGGCAGGTGTGGCCGGAGTCCAGGTGCAGGAGCAGACACGGTGAGCGTGCAGGAGCAGACACGGTGAGCGTTCAGCTGCTGGGATGCAGAACAACGCGAAGCACGTGTGGCTGTCCGGGTGTGGCTTAAATAGCCTTGGAAGAAGTTCCAGGTGAGTATTCTTCCACAGCCCCACCCAAGTAACAAAATAGTTCCTTCAGAAAAATAGTCCCTCCTAAGCCTCATTTGGCTTGGTTCTTCATGCAGCATGGTCTGCATCAGGTGAGTGTGCAGCATGGTCTGCTTCAGGTAAGTGCACCAAACACTTCCCTTTATGAGCCTGGCGCCTATGGCGCCAGGACTGATGTCCAACATGAGCCTGGCGCCAATGGCGCCAGGACAGAGTCCAAAGAGCCCCTATAAAGGGCCGCTGGGCTTTTACCCGGGGGCGTGATGCCTGCTCCCGGGGGTACTGGGCCTGGCCTGGTGCTCCGGGGGTAGGAATCATGACAGCACTCCCCCCCCAAGGCCCCTCCCAAGGCCTTTTCCCCAGGAGGTTTCGGTTTGTTCGGGAAATTCCGATGGAACCTTTTTACTAGCCGAGGTGCATGTACGTGGTCGCTGGGTTCCCAAGATCTTTCCTGAGGCCCGTACCCCTTCCAATCAATTAGATAGAAAAGTTTTGATTTTGAGATCTTAGAGTCCAAAATGTTCTTCACCTCAAATTCAGGCTCCCCATCTATCTGGATTGGTTCTGGTGGCTTTATTAATCTAGTCCCTGGTTGCAATGTTTTCAAAAGCGACACATGAAAGACGTGATGAATCCGCATGTTAGCTGGTAGATCTAGTTTGACTGCCACTGGGTTAATTATAGCTTTGATCGAGTAAGGGCCTAAATACCTTGGATTAAAAGTCCGAGGTCCCTTGAGTGATAAGTGTTTGGTAGCCAACCATACTTGATCCCCTATTTGGTATGGAGGCGCCTCCTTGCGATGCAGATCCGCATTCTTTTTGTATTTCTCTTTCGCATGTTGTAAGTGTGCAGTAGCATCCTTGAAGGCTTGAGTAATCGTAGAATGCAAATGGTCGACTGCGGGCATTTCGAGGCTCAAAGGTGAGTCCAGGTCTGAAGTACGAGGGTGATGTCCATATAGGGTATAAAAGGGGCTCTGACCAGTTCCAGAGTGTATCGAGTTATTGTATGCATATTCAGCCACCCATAAAATGTCCTTCCAATTACCCTCCGATTGGTGCAACATACATCGTAGATATTGTTCAAGGGTCTGGTTCGTTCTCTCCGTCTGACCATCGGTCTGTGGGTGGTGACTGGTTGAGAGTCTTACGTCGATTTGTGCCAGTTGACAACACTTTTTCCAAAAACGAGAAATGAACTGGCTTCCCCGAACGGAGATTAGTATGGACGGGAATCCATGCTGACGGATGACATTTTCGAACAATTCCTTGGCAAGAACAAAAGCTGAAGGTAATCCTTTCAACAGAATAATATGGGCCATCTTGGAAAATAAATCCACCACAACCAGAATAGTATTGTATCCATTACAAGAGGGCAGGTCCGTGATAAAATCTAGTGACAAGGTGTGCCAAGGTGCTGGTGGAATGTCTAAGGGTTGAAGAAGACCGGCGGATTTTGTTTTTTGACCTTTGTTTTGGGCGCAAACTCCACAGGACATCACGAAAGATTTAATATCCTTTCGCCAGGACGGCCACCAGAATTGTCGTTTAATTTTTTCCTCTGTTTTGGCATTGCCAGGATGTCCTTCCATCAGAGTATCGTGATGACGGGAAATAACCAGTTCTTGCAATTCCTTTTCTGGCAAAAATAAACGTCCTTGGAAGTAAGGTAAGCCATCGTTGATTGAAAAGGCAGACCCCCTTTTGATCCAATCCTGCAAGGCTGAAGAGTCCAGGAATAGTTTTACACGTGCTTGAATGTCTTCAAGGGTTTGTAAAGTGTTTATCCCCAAGATTCTTTGTTCGGGAATTATCGGCACAGGTTCTGAGTTTGTGTCCATTTCTCCCATTCCAATTCGAGATAGCGCGTCCGCTTTGCCATTCTTACAGCCAGGACGGTAGGTGATTACAAAATCGAACTCAGCAAAGAATAAAGCCCATCGGAGCTGTCGTGAAGACTGAGCCTTGGCAGTTTTTAAATATTGTAAATATTGGTGATCAGTGATCACAGTGATGGTATGCCTGGCGGCAAGAAAATAATGCCGCCAAGCCTTAAAGGCGGACTTAATAGCTAATAATTACTTATCGGTGATTGCATAATTTATCTCCGGTGGCGAGAACTTTCTGGACCAAAATGCTACGGGGTGCAGTTGGTTGGTTTCGGGGTCTCTCTGAGACAGGACAGCTCCCATGGCTAAGCTGGATGCATCGGTTTCGACTATATATGGGAGATCAGGACGCGGATGTTTCAAAATAGGTGCAGACGTAAATTTAGCTTTTAATTCCTGAAAGGCCTGTTTAGCTTCCTCGGTCCATTCAAAATGTTTATTCTTCCGCAAGAGTGCAGTGATGGGTTGCACCACCCGTGAAAATTCTGGGATAAACCTGCGATAAAAATTGGCAAAACCAAGCATGCTTTGGACACCTTTCACCGAACTAGGTGATGGCCATTTGAGGATGGCATCCACTTTCCGTGAGTCCATTCGGACCCCTTTAGGTGTCAGGATGAATCCAAGAAATTCAACCTCGGTGGTATGGAAAACGCATTTTTCCAGCTTTGCAAACAGTATGTGCTGGCGCAATTTCTCAAGGACGGCCCTGACATGTTTTCTGTGATCAGATTCTGAAGAGGAGTACACCAGAATGTCATCGATATACACGACAACACAGACGTCGATGAGTTCCCGAAGGACATCGTTCATGAAGAATTGGAAGGCAGCAGGCGCGTTGCACAACCCGAAAGGCATCACCTGGTATTCGAATAGTCCATGCTTTGTACGGAAGGCCGTTTTCCATTCGTCGCCTTCTTTAACTCGTACCAGATGATAAGCCCCCCGGAGATCTAACTTGGTGTATATGCAAGCGTCCTTCACCTGGTCTAGGAGTTCAGGGATCAAAGGCAGAGGGTAACGATTTTTAACAGTTATCTGGTTCAATGTGCGGTAATCGATACAAGTTCTAAGGTCGCCTTCTTTTTTTGACACGAAGAACAAAGCCGAGGATGCCAGAGACTTTGACGGGCAAATGAAACCATTGGCTAGGTATTGATCTAAATATTGTCTCAAATGCAGATTCTCCGGCTCAGTAAGGGCATAAATCCTGCTACAAGGGGGTTGTGCACCGGGCACCAGATCGATTTGGCAATCGTACGATCTGTGAGGAGGTAACGTGTTGGCCTGTTCCTTTTGGAAGACGTCCTGGAAGTCTTGGTATTCCGGAGGTAGTTGCATGGAGACAGAGGTTACTGATGCTAGACTGACCTTCAGATTTTCTGGGTAGCAGGTTCGTGCACACTCTGGAAAGGTTATTCTCTTCGCTCGCCAATCAATTCGAGGATTATGTGTCTCTAACCAAGGGATTCCGAGTATAACCTGAAACTGTGGAGCCTTGATTACATCAAACACAACTGCCTCCCGATGGCCGTCCGGACCTACAAGTGTTACCTCAGCTGTGGAATGTGTTACCGGTCCCGAAGCAATTTCGGTTCCATCGACTGTGGTGATGACATCTTTGCTGGTTTTAGGACGCAGGGGGAGGTTAATCCTGGAGACCAATTCACGATCCACGTAGTTTCCTATAGCCCCACTATCGATGTATGCCTTTATTGCATGCAACCGCTTAGGCTGTTCCGGATCTACGAGGACCATTGGCACAGTGAAATGCGAGGTCTGAGAGTTTGTTTTCAAGCTCGGCAAGCGGACCCCTACGCTTGTCGGGTGGGGTCGTTTCCCGATACAGAGGTTTCATGGATTTTTTCAGCGGCTCCTACTACCTTCCTGGGCGGCCTTGCAGGGCAATCTCGTAGAAAGTGTCCAGAGGATCCACAATAAAGACATAAGTGCATCTGCCGTCTTCTTTCACGTTCCTTTTGCGTTAAAGGTCCTTTAACTCCTCCGATTTGCATTGGCTCTGAGGCTTCAGCCCCCTTGAGGTTAGCGTGGGTCTTGACTAACACCCGGGTCTCAAACTTGGACCGATTTGCTTTTCTGTTTTGCAGTCTGTGATCCAATTGGACCACTAAGTCTATATTTTCAGAGCACTCTTGGGGCGTATTTACAACTTGGGCCAGGACATCTTTAAGTTCTCCGTGTAGACCTCGATAAAATAACGTGATTCTTTTATCCTCTGGCCACCCAGTTTCCACAATTAGTCTATTAAAGGTTGCAATGTAGGAAAGGAGGTCTTGATTGCCCTGTCGCAGAGATAATAGTTCGTCATCTAGAGCCTGCCCCTGGGAGGGACGAGCAAATAACCTTTCCATGCTTGCTTGAAATCTTTGAAAATCACGAAGAATCGGGTCATCTTGAGTTACCAGTGGAACTGACCAATCGGCAGCACTGCCGCTGAGATATGACAATACAAAGGCTACCTTGGTCTGGTCATTAGGGAAGGCCCCAGGTCTGCACAGGAAATGCAAACAACACTGATTCATGAATACGACGAATCATTTGGGGTCCCCAGCAAAGCGTTCGGGTGGGGCCAGCGGCATGTTTCCAGGTAGATTAATCTGCACCGGGTTACTGGAAAGTACAGGAGCGGGGTTCCCTCCGGAACCGGGTAAAGGAGTTTGTCCAGCTTGACCTTGCAAAAGCTGTCTAGCCAGGTCATCAGCTCTTTCCTTTGTTACAATCACTTCCCTCCTGAGAGCATTAGACTCTTGACGAGCGGCGTGTACTTCGGCCCGTAATTCCCCCAGTAGTTGGGCCAACTGGTCAGTCTCGGAAGTTTCCATAGCGCCTGAGTGGGAATTTGTAGGAAGGCTTTGCGTTCTGTAACGCTCACCTGGCTCCCACGGAGGCGCTGGTATGGTCTGGGCTGCTGTGGCCCCTTCAAGCGTGATGCGCAGAATTCGGACCACCGATTGAACAGGACCCCCAAATCTTGCTTGTCTGGCCCGTAGGAATATCCTTCTGCAGATGAGAAAGGGGATTAACTGTCTGCTGAATAATGTGCTTGCTCCTCCCTTTCCCCTTTCGTTCTCCTCTGACATCCTCCAAAACCCCCGGTTTAAGCTCACCTTATTGTTTGGAAGGATGAACTCTCCATCCTGCTTCTGATGGAGGGGCGCGCGTTCGTCCAGTTACTTCACTGGTTTTCAGAATGGCGCTGGCAAATCCACTTGACTTTACTGAGCGATACGCCGTAAGTATGAAGATGCAAAAGTTCAAGTGTGAGCCTCCTTTTATGTTGTCTTTTTCTGTCCTTTATTTCAGGTGCAGAACAAAGGTGATGCGTTGAGGGGTTAAATTGCCGGGGTAAAATCAGGTGAGTCAGTGATGAGGACGACCCCTCTAAATGTCTTTATAATTCCCCAGTAATGTCTTTTGTCCTTTCCCCATAGGGGCCGGGGTGCGGTACCTGCCAGAGATGTGGCACCGACCCGAGATGTGGAATGGCTCACCAAGAATAGCCGGTAAGTAATATGGCTGAAAATCCGGCTTTCCTCTTGTGTTCCCTGGCTCACCTTTTGTCTCTTCTTCTCTCCCTTAGGTGCGGTGCAGAGATGTGGCGACCGGCACTGAGAGCCGCGATGGAGCCGGGTGGCGTCTCGGGAACAGGTGAGTGAAGCGCGGCGCTGCAGCGAGCAACGCAGTGCTTTTAAATGAAAGTCTTCCTTCAGGAATGCTGGCGTGAAGATTCCAGATGCAGGTAAGAAGGTTGAAATAGTTCTTGGTTTTCACCTTTCTCTTCTCTTATTCCATTACAGGTGTTCCAGGTTCGAGGCGGGCGTGGCCGGAGTCCAGGTGCAGGAGCGGACACGGTGAGCGTTCAGCTGCTGGGATGCAGAACAACGCGAAGCACGTGTGGCTGTCCGGGTGTGGCTTAAATAGCCTTGGAAGAAGTTCCAGGTGAGTATTCTTCCACAGCCCCACCCAAGTAACAAAATAGTTCCTTCAGAAAAATAGTCCCTCCTAAGCCTCATTTGGCTTGGTTCTTCATGCAGCATGGTCTGCATCAGGTGAGTGTGCAGCATGGTCTGCTTCAGGTAAGTGCACCAAACACTTCCCTTTATGAGCCTGGCGCCTATGGCGCCAGGACTGATGTCCAACATGAGCCTGGCGACAACGGCGCCAGGACAGAGTCCAAAGAGCCCCTATAAAGGGCCGCTGGGCTTTTACCCGGGGGCGTGATGCCTGCTCCCGGGGGCGCTGGGCCTGGCCTGGTGCTCCGGGGGTAGGCATCATGACAATTTATGACTGAGAAGGTGGGGCAGAAACGGAAACAAAAACAGGAGAATTAGGATTTTCAATGTAAGTGGGATCAGGTGAAGAAGGGATGGAAATCTCATCAAAACGTTGTGGTCCATGGAGAGAGTTTGGGGTTAAATGAATGGGATATGGTGACGGGGACAAGTACAGGTGGGACAATGGTATGTTGTTGGTGGTTTTAGGTGATCTTCCACAAAGTTTTTTAAATCCATAAAATTTGCCATAAGTTGGTCCATTTTGTAGGTAATGTGTTCAAGAGTGTTATCCACCACTTCTTTTTCTTTGGAAGTTGCAATTTTTGTAGGGTCTGTAAAAAAATGTATATGTTGAATGTACACAAAATAATATTTATTAATTGGTTTATATAGTAAAGTGTGTACCATTAGGTGGACTATCTTCTAACATTTCGTCTCGTGGGAAATGCTCCTCTAGTCAGTCCAGAGTACTACACATTTCTGTGAGAAAACAAAAAAGTAATATGTTTTTTTTTTCTAATATAGAAAGTTTATAAATATATGAGTAAAATGAAGTGCACTTACTATTTCTGGTAAAATATGTAATCAGTAGTCTATACGTCTGGTCTTGCTGTTAGTTGTGGAGTGTCTGAGGTAATTATGTTGAAAGCCACTTTATCTTCTTTTGGTATATTACATTTTAGAACATATTGTATTTAAAATGAATGGTTAGCGTGTTACATATATGGGTTACATTTCTTAAGTATTACTGCATATACTTTGTATGTGTGCTGCTTTGTGAATTTGTTAAATGTTCCTATGTTATGATATAACAATTACACATAACCCCCCCCCAGGGTTTTTAGGTGCTGGTACTGTTGTCCAAATATGTCCGCGGACCGTCAAAGTCAGTAGAAAGGGTTCAGTATGTTCCATATTACATGTACATAAAGTCAAAGTTATTATTGTTAAGTTGTGCTACTAAAAAAACTATGAAATTCAGTAAAAAAACTTTGTTAAAGGGACGTTATGGTTAAGTTGCGCTACTAAAAACCTATGAAATTCAGTGAAAAAACTTTGTTAAAAGGGACGTTATGGTTAAGTTGCGCTACCAATAACCTATCAAATTCAGTAAAAAAACTTTGTTAAAGGGACGTTATGGTTCAAAGTAAAACCGAAAACCCCCTGAAATTCGGCAGTTATGGTAAAATAAGCAACCATAACTCGTGCCACCGTGCACTGCTAACACTAACACCCAGGACATCAAAGATGACATCACATGGCTGGCTCTCCCTTTTTTTCCTTTACTGACATATCTAAGCCACATAGTTTTCTTCAGTAACAGTCAGGAAGTAAAAATTGAAAAGTTACTATATTTGTTGATTTAGGGTCAAGTCATATCATATGAAACATATATATATATATATATATATATATATATATATATAGCGGAAGACACAGGCTTGAAAGAGAGCAATCCTTTCTGTGCATGAAGATAATCATTAGAGTTATCAGCACTTTCTCCTAGTTTTATTTTTATTACTATACCTTCCCTATATATGCTCATATTTGTATACATTGTACTCACACACCTTTCCTTAGGGTTCACTGACATCATTTGATACACATACATACAGTAAGTAGCACCTTTGAAACAGAGCAATCATTTCTCTGCATAAAGATAATAGGTTAACCTGGAACTCTTTCTGCTACTACTTCTGCTTTTTTGCTTACTTCTTTGTCCCTGTATATACTCATATTTGTATGTGGTGTTGTCCCATTTGTGTTTTGCCTGTATTAAGTGTAATTATGTATTAAGTGGGTTTTAATAGCTACTTATTACATGTTAGATTATGAATATTGCACCTTCCTCATGTATACTGCACACACTGCCTAAGTGTCTGCATGAGTTGCTTAGTATACTGGATAGAACTTCATAATAGAATGCTATTTATAACAATGCATTGTTTAATGCACTAATTAGCTCATGATATTTATTCAAATGATCCTTCACACTTTTTGGTCAACATTATAAGAATCCCTCCTACAGAGTATTCATGAAAAATAAATGCACATGTGATGTCATCAGTGATGTCATCAATGACATTTGTGATGTCATCTTTGATGTCCTGGGTATTTGATAGGTTTTTAGTAGCGCAACTTAACCATAACGTCCCTTTTAACAAAGTTTTTTCACTGAATATATATATATATATATATATATATATATATATATATATATATACACACACATCATCATAGGGTTATTTGAAAGACCAGGGGAGTTATTGCAGTATGAGATTTTCAGAACAAAAGATGCACAAATCCTTATAATTTTGAAATGATGTATCTATTCCCCTCCCTCAGCCTACATCATACATATTTTCCAACCTCTGGTCAAATCAGCAGCTAGTAGGTATTTTGGTGGGAGGTGAAGGGAACATGTTAGCCAATCCTAACCGTGGGCATCATGACAAGGTTGCTGTGTCACTAGCCATATAAAATGGCAGGTTTGCATCAGAACTCGGCTTTTTGTGAATTATTCGGGGAGAGAGCTGCTGCTGGACTCTTGCAAGGAACAACTAGCAGAGAGGCCTCATTCATTGTATTGGAGACAGTGGATGGGACAAATAGAAGCTAGCTGGGACCAAACCAGAGGAGCAGGAGGATCCTGGGTGCAGGAGAAAATCCCTGACTGAAAGCCCTTGACCAGACCTGTGCTGCCCTCAGAGGAACCCTGCTGTTTTCCCTAACCAAAGCCTCCCATGTAAGTAGATATCCCAAAGCCATCAAGAGGAGCCACCTGCCTTTCTCCTTTCCATTAGTGGGTAGAGTGGCATGAAACTAGGTAGGCCCTTTGCACAAACTTATTTCCCCATTGGAAAACCACCCTTCTGTTGAAATTGCATTGTGTTGGGAGCAGCCATCCTTAAACCTTTCCATTAAAGTGTGGGGAGGGGGAAACTGTAGATCCTTAGCACATTTGATTAAATTAAATGAATTAAATCCCACATAGAAAATCATGAGATGATGGTTGTTAGAATTCAAAACTAACAATAGCTCACACCCAGTGTGTTTGCGCTGGTATAGCCCATAAAGACCTGGTTGATTGTCTATGCAATCCTTGACTCCCACATAGAAAGGGTGTTGCGGGTGTGTCTATCATCCCAACAGGTAGCAATCCACAAAAAAACCCCTTTCAAGTCAGTGTGGGGGGGGGGGTGCAAAAACAAAATGAAATTCCCCATTCCTTTTAAATCAGAATTACAAAGTATTGCATCTCATCTGTCTGTGGCTACAAAAACAAAATTTCCTGTTTGGTTCCCATTTTCTCTGACCCCAAGTTATCAAGTCCTGCCTTTTATTTTCAAGTGTGTTGAAAAACAATTTTCATTTGAGTTCCTTTTTCCTAACCTTGCCTTTTAAATAACAACCCCAAAACGATTTTTCCCATTGAATTCCTTTCCCAAACAGCGCCTTTGTAAATCAGCAGCAAAATTATTTTTCCATTGTGCTCACACTGCTTGCCTTTCAATCAAAGGGGACATACTTAATGGAGGCCTGGAGGGTGGGGGTTGCTGGGAGAAAAGTAATGTTTCAAATGAATTTATTTCTGTGGAACTTGTATGGTATTGGGAACACTTTCTATTGGTTATATTCAAATGAAATTTGCATAAGCTATTATCACATGTTTCAAAATTTCACCTGTGTTGTTTTACATAACCGAGTCATAGTTGTAATTTTGACTGTTGCCACAGCATTGGTGGCTGATGTTAGAATTGTGTCAAATAATTAATAAATACATATTTTCTATTACACACCAGCCTGGTGTATTTGTTGGGATTGGGTACGAGGCAGGTTGGAAGCCTCACCAAATCGATCGAAAAATAAAAGTGCTTTATTGTGCACCACCTTGCTTCGCGGGAAAGGAACTCCGATTTGAGAGTGACCGCATAATAAAGCGTGACAAGAGCAACATCCTCCACGGCACATGAGACACCACTCGATCAGGACACGGGCAACACCAGGTACCCCAGCAAGTATGATATATACTGTGTTGATTGGGTTTTTGTCATCTTTACTTTGTTTGTTTCTGTAGGCAGGCGTCTGTTCAAGTATCCACTCAAGCCAGGCTTTAGTAGAGCTACCAACAGCCAGTCAGCAAGTCCATCACTGTGGGCAAGCATGGAAAGTTCTGTTATTTTAGGAGTTGTGTTACTTGTGGTACTTTCCGGTGGCATTATTTGACTGTATTCCTTATTAAATACAACTATTTTCATTACTGGTGGCAACTAGTAGACATGCCTTGAGTCTGGTTCTGCAAAATAAGTATAGTATTTAGCTATATGATGATGATGTTTAAAAAAAAAAGTTTTAAAAAACAACAAGGAATGTTATCACTTTCTCAAGCGTTTACACAAAACATAACATGCAACAAACACCATTAACCAAGTCGTGAGTTGACGCAATTCACGGATGATGGTTTGGGGGCCACTTTTTTTGAGGAGAGGGGTGGGCCACTTTTTATTTAGGTGCCCAGGCTTATTTCTTGTCCAAGTCCGACCCTGCTGGAAATCTTTTTGTTTGACAGAGCAGTTACATTCTTTGGCTGTCCTCGTGCTTTTGGCGCCCCCCCGCACGGGGGTCATGTTTTAAATGTAACTTCATGTTCGTTTTCAACAGGCAGCGCAATCAGGACAGCGCAGGGAAAGAATTAGCCATTGCGCTCCCTGGCAGCCCAAGACCAGACGGCAACTTCTTTCCTGTGTAGCAGTGTAGCAGCGTATAAAAGCAGTGAGGCCCAGAAGTATCATGGAAGGAATCGCCTGGCAACGGGCGGTGCACGTCTCTAGTAATGAAAAAATATATCTTTGTTTTACCTCCCTTACACTTTTCTTTTACAGTAACGGTGGGGTACTGTTATACATGAGTAAAAGGGACACAGCCCCTTTAAGAACACAGACTCGGAGGGAAGCGGGAAGAGGGCGGAAGGAGAGGGGCGAGAGGGGAAGAAAGTTAGTTACGTTTTAGGTGTGAATAAAGAAAGTTCACAGCAGGCCAGGCTCCGTCTCATGATTGTATGTGAATGCATGAGAACCGGTAAGAGCCCAACACTGGCGACGAGGCCGACGAACCCTCGCGTGTCGGCAGCAACGGAGGACTGGTAGCCCAGCAGGTTTGAAGAGCCGTGTGCCCTGCTAGTGGGCCCGTGCGCCCGGCAGCTGAGAGGGCCTGTGTACCCTGTATCAAAGCAGTGGCCCGGGTGCCGTACAGGCTGGCCCGTGTGCCCGGAAGTCTGAGAGGGCCTGTGTGCCCAGCAATAGTGACGGGCCTGCACGCCCTGTAAACTCAGAGGTCCGTGTGCCCTGCAAAGAAGTAGCAGCCCGCGTGCCTGCAACTGAAGCCCCAGCAACCAGAAGAGAGTTGCCAGTTACAGCGTTGCAGGCCCAGCTGAACCATCGCACCCGCCAGCGGTGTGAGAAGATGCCTGCGACCGCGCGACAGGCCCAGCTGATCCGTCCCGCCCGCCGGAGCAGAGGAGAAGAAGCAGAGGAGAAGAAGCACCCGACGTGTCTACGTCAACTCATGTAAGGAGCGTAAACGGGGGCCAGGAAAACAAGGAGACACGGCCGAGGGAAGCCCTGTGTCTCCCAGAGTGACAACTGGCAAAATACCAGCAGACCCCCAGCGAAGTTAACCCTGCGTCTCCCGCTCAGACACAGGGAACCTTTTCCCAATAAACTGAAGTGTGACACATAGAATTTTCTTTCCCAATACACTAAAAAGAGGGAAACCCGCGTCTCCCGCGCTGTGACACTGCAGGAAGCGGAAATCAGACCCACCAAAGGGAACGAACCACAAGCCTAGCAAGGCCTAGCCAGTGCCTCTCACTCAGTGCCACCAGAACAGAGGAAATTGGCGGGAAGCCCCGTGTCTCCCACAACGTAACATGCCTAAGTACATGTAATACAGGTCCAACAGGACTATACCCATATCTCCCACCTACAGTAAAGGCAAAGACAAACGCCACATCTGACTCACCCCACCAGGTAGCCAACTCAAGTCCCAGAGGAAAAGCCCACACCCCAACACCAGACAAACGACCACAGTGTCGTAGGAGACAACCACCAGCATTAACGTGCCACCTGTGCTAGTAAAGTGCACCCAGCAGTGCCACCATGTCAAATCAGGACGCAGCGAACCCCAATGCCCAACCACAAGGGCCACCAGGTACACCCTTCTCCCACGCCAGTTTAATGAGGAGACCCGCCTCATTCACCCTGAACCCGCACCACGATCAAGGTCAATGATGGGAAGAGTGGGTGGAGGAATTTGAGGACTTCGTAGGTGCCATCGGCACCCAAGAACCACCCAACATACTCAACATCTTTGCCAATGTCGCAGGGAGAGAAATAAAAAACATCATACGCACGGTTCCCCTGCAGGATCGCACCACATATGCGAAGCTCCTACAAGCCATAAACGAGAAAATTGTCATCTCACCCAATCGCGATTATGAACGATATACTTTTAATCAATGTGGTCAACTCCCCCATGAATCGATTGGAGAATTTGTCATTCGCCTTCAAAGAAAAATAACCAAGTGCGATTTCGCCAACTTTAATGACGACGAAGCCATCAGGCTGCTCATAATTGAGGGCTGCATATCCTCCATGTTCAGGAAACACCTCCTAAAGAAGCCCTTATCCCCGAAAGAAGTGCTGGACTTGGCCAGTGTTTACGAAAGAGTGGACATTCAAGCCGCAGCTATTGAAAACCCCAAGAAGGGCGACATTATCGCAGCTGTAAACCCCCATGTCCAATACCCCGCCTCACAAAACAGAGCAAACACAAGATACACAGCAAAACGGACACAAAACGACCGACAATGTTACTGCTGTGGCTTCGAGTACCCACATAGAGGCCCGTGTCCCGCCATCGGGCAGTGCTGCCTAAGATGTGGAATGGAGAACCACTTCCAAGTGATGTGTAAGGAACACCTACCCGAAGGAAACTTAGCCCGCCAGCGGCCCACTAACCGCACGATAGAGACACACAGAGAACAACATCGGCCTGCAGATAGAAACGCTCCATCTGCTACAAATGTCTACCAACGCCCAAACACCGTAAGGGCCCTTGAAGGACTCCAGATCGAACCGGACAGGAAAGACCATAAGATATACGACATCCGCCAGCGAGACTGCATGCAAACGCCCGAGCAAGGGATGACCTACATGGGGGAAGCCCTGTTCCCCCACGAACAGGCCGTAGACCCATATCTCAACTCCCCACCAAGATATCAATCAAGGGAACACGAACATACTGAATACCTACAAGACAGCTATGACAGGGAGTATGTCCGCCTCCTCAGCGTCGACGTGGAAGACACTTCAGCTCCCAGAGTAACAATTCAAATGAGTAACACCAGAAACAAATTCATCATCGACACTGGAACGACGGTAAACGTCATGAACGAAGACCTAAACCGGGATATCGCCCCTTCATACCCCCTACGAGAATCCAGGACTCACATTTTTCAATGGGGGGCGGCCCTACCCATGACCTCCAGAGGACAATTCCAATGTGACTTACGACATCATGACCTCACAGTGCCCTCCACAATACATGTCGTAAAGAGCCCATCCATCGGCCGCTGCCTCATCAGTTACCGGACAGCCAGTGCCCTGGCCCTAATTGACCTATGCTACGACCAGTCGGAAATAATAGAAGGACACCCTTCGACACGCGAGTCCATCATGGCGATAATAGACCAACCCCTAGGGAAAGAAGACCTCAAAAGCCAATTCCCCAAACTATTTGAAGCGGTGGGGATGCTCAAAAATTCGCCCATCAAGCTGCACATCAACAACACCATCACGCCAGTACCACAACACCCCCGCAAGTGGAGTTTCCACCTACAAGAACAGGTGTCGAAGGAAATCAACTCCTCCTTCTCAATGACATCATAGAAAAAGCTGAGGGACCAACGCCATGGGTATCCCCAATAGTAATCGTGCCCAAGGACAATGGACACCTCCGCATATGTGTCGACATGCGCATCCCAAATACTGCCATCCAGAGGGAAAGACACCCAGGCCCAAGCTTTGAAGACATGTTAATACGGCTAAATCAAGCAAGGTTCTTCTCAAAGCTAGACCTCAACCAGGGCTACCACCAGCTCGTCCTGGACCCAGAATCGAGACCCATCACCACCTTTGCAACCCATGACAGACTATTTAGATACAAAAGACTAAACTTTGGCATATCATCCGCTGCAGAGATTTTCCAAGAGACGATCAGACGCCTGATAGCATCTGAAATGAACGCACTAAACTACAGTGACAACATCTTAATATTTGGCAAAGACCGAGAGCAGCACGACAAAGCCCTAAGAGCCGTCTGCAACATCCTCCAAGAGGCAGGGTTGACGCTCAATGAATCCAAATGCGACATCAACAAGACCAGTCTCAAATTTTTCGGGCACATATTCTCCAACATAGGAATCACAGCCGACCCAGACAAAATAAAGGCCATCACCGACCTCCAAGCCCCCACGAATGCCACAGAACTGTGCTCCTTCCTAGGAATGGCAGGGTACTGCGCACGTTACCTCCCAAACTATGCCACAATGACTGACCTACTTCGCACCCTCCTGAAGAAGGACCAACCTTTCATCTGGGACACGCCCTGCCAAGGATCGTTCGCGACCATAAAAGAAAGCCTCACCAACAACCGCCAGCTGGTATACTTTCATCCAGAATGGCACACTATTATTACAGTCGATGCCAGTCCTGTGGGACTAGGAGCGATCCTCACCCAGACCAACGCCACGGACAACACGCACCATGCGGTAGTAGCGTACGCTAGCCGCGCCCTATCACACACAGAAAGAGCCTACTCACAAGCGGAGAGGGAAAGCCTAGCTGCAGTATGGGCCTGTGAGAAATATCATCACTTCATCATCGGCCGGAAGTTCACTCTAGTGACAGACCATCAGGCGCTCCTATCAATATTCGGAAACCCCAAAACCAAGATGCCACCCCGCATAGAATGATGGGGAATAAGACTGCAAGAATACGATTACGTAATAGTCCACAAACCAAGAGGAGACGCCAACCCAGCGGACTACCTGTCCAGACACCCACTGGTGGACAAGGATGACACCCTGGCCCACAAGGCCACTGACTACGTCTCCTACCTGTCCTCGAACGCCATGCCACCAACGATTTCAACTGTAACATTCGAGGAGAGGAGCAAAGCTGACCCAACGATCAGAGCCGCCGTCTCTCTCACCAGCTCTAACAAATGGAGAGAGCGCCAGAAAAGAGGAAATGAGGGGGAGGATGCCGACCGAAAGGAACTTGATCGGCTAGCCAAGGTACGCAATGAACTCATAGCGACAGACCAAGGAATATTGCTGCGCGGGAGGCGACTAGTAGCCCCAAGAGACCTAAGGAAGACCCTGGTAACACTGACACACGAAGGCCACAGGGGAATAGACAACACAAAACGAATGCTCAGGAACTACGTCTGGTTTCCATACATGGACACGATAATAGAAGATCTGCTCATGCACTGCAGACCTTGCCAACTGGCAGCAAAAGGACCAAACCTGAACCCCCTTCAACTAACCACAATACCAATAAGGCCCTGGCAAAAAGTAGCAATGGACTTCTACGGCCCACTAGAAGAAGGGGGATACCTGCTAGTGATAATAGACGAATACTCAAGGTTCGCATTCATCAAGCAAACATCCTCAACATCATTCACGGAAACAGCACCTATTATAGACAAACTATTCAGCGAGTGGGGCATCACCAACATCGTCAGAACAGACAACGGATCCCCATGCCAAGGACGAGAATTTGCAAGGCTTGCGAACCACCTAAGATTCCACCACCAAAAGATTACACCACTCTGGCCCCAGGCCAATGGGATGGTGGAACGATTCATGGCCACCATCAAACTAACCAGGCAAGAAGCAGTAGCAGAGCAGACACCTCACCCACAAGCTATCTGCAGCATGCTCAGATGCTACCGAAACACTCAACATGACGCAACGGGAAAGCCACCAGCCGAACTCATGGTGAGGTACCAACCCAGAACACGTATTCCCGGGTGGGAAGACTACACCCCAGAAGAGGACACAGCCATCAGAGAACGGGACGCTGAAAAGAAGAGGAAAGCCAAGGAATGGGCCGACAAGAAGAGGAGAGCAAAAGAACACCAATTAGAAGTAGGGCAAACCGTCCTAGGGCGGCAAACCCAGCGCAAAAAGACAGACACACGATACAGCCCCGAGCCTAGGGTCATCACAGCCATTAAAGGACCCATGATCACGGCAACTGGAGAACCGGCAGACATCACCCGAAACTCCTCTTTCTTCAAGAGACTGTATCTTGACGATCCAGAAACACAGGAGACGGCAGAAGGAAACATAAGTGAAGAAGAAGAGACAGCCTCCGGTGGAAACGACCGGTGAGAGCAGAGAATCCCCAGGGAGGCCTCCCAGGACCATAAAGAAACCAATGAGACTCATCGAACAGATGTAACTGGACTTTCGTGTTAAGCACGGAGGAGGTGTTATACATGAGTAAAAGGGACACAGCCCCTTTAAGAACACAGACTCAGAGGGAAGCGGGAAGAGGGCGGAAGGGGAGGGACGAGAGGGGAAGAAAGTTACGTTGTATGTGTGAATAAAGAAAGTTCACAGCAGGCAGGGCTCCGTCTCATGATTGTATGTGAATGCATGAGAACCGGTAAGAGCCTAACAAGTACGATAGCAGACGACGGCGGGGAGGCCAGCGCACACAGAAGCGAGAGAAAAAGCTCTGCGCCCGGCACGAGGAGAGACAGGGCCATTTATTTCGCTAGATGGAACGGGCTCCTTTAGGCATAATTGCCTCTGATTCATAATGTTATCGGTGAGAACGGGGCCAGACGCGGCTCGCCAACATTGTCAGTTAATATGGAAAAGCAGATAACTACATTAGGCAATTTGTACAAGCTCAGCAGCAGCGTGTCAGGCGTGGCCCCTTGTGTGCCAACTGGTGTTGAGTCATGCCTGACGGGGCCGGGCCTCCTTTCTGGTGCAAGGTGGGCTGTGGGCATGTCGGGCGGCTCAGTGTGGCACTGGGGATCTTGTGCGGTGTGCGAGGGACGCTACTATTTCCTTAAGGAAGAGCGGGCCGCTCGGGACGACGCCGGCTATCGGCGGGCAGGCTGGCTCACCTGCAGTGCATGCGTCTCCAGACGCAAAGGACGCTGGCCTCTGTGACGGCAAGGATGGACGGGAAGCCCAGAAGGATCCTGGTATTTCAGCAGACGGGCCTCTGTGCGGCACACGGTTAAGGAGGATGGGTCAGGTAACCTTTGGTAGGTTCTCCAGAATCCTTGGTTGCCAGTTATTCCCTTTTAATACCTGGGGGAAATGTAGGACAAACACACAACTCTGTATAGCTTCAACCATCACTTTATTAATAACTGCCTCTTCCTCCCTGAGGCTCCTCCTCTTCCTCCTTCTACAACCTTGCCCCATAACTCTTAAGGCTGCTGACTTACCCTAATACTCATTGTTTAAACGATTTAACACCAAATGATTCCATCTCTTATTTTACCCAACATAGTCTGATTGCCCAGTTACAAATCATGTTTAGTCGAAAAGGCTTTACATAAAATGTGAGAAACTATCGATTTCATTGTTATATGCAGAAAGAAAAAAATGAAACGAAAGATGTTTATGATAGGGAACTTTATTTGGATTTATTTGAGAGGGGCTTTCTAAACGAGTCAAATAGTCTATCATTTGCTATGAACACAGATGGTGTTCCTGTATTTAAATGTTCCAAAGTATCAATGTGGCCAGTGTACTTGATTGTTAATGAGCTGCCCAGTTCCCAAAGGAAACTTTGAGAAAATGTGTTATTGTATGGCATATGGGTGTCCACAAAAAAGACAATAATGTGGTCTTTCTTAAAGACATTGTATGCTGACCTTGCTCAACTTGAAGATGGTGTTGTATTTAATGACCACAACAATTCCAGCTTCACGTGTCAAACTATACTTCTCACAGTTACATGTGATTTACCTGCACGCTGTCTAGTGTCAAATAGCATGCTGTTCAATGGAAAGTTTGGATGCTGGCATTGCCTTCAAGAGGATGAAAGCACAGTTTCGGGCAAAGGGCACTGTTGGGTATTTCCTTAGAATGATGAAGACCCTAAAGGACCACCAAGGACAGTCGATACAATTACAGAGGATGTAAAGCATGTTATAGACAACATCGAGACTGGGCAGTCTAGTCACACTGTGAGAGGAATTAAAGGACCAACGTGGTTTATGTTCCTGAAGTATTTTTTTTGTATAACCAAAGGATTTGTCATTGATTACATGCATGGCTTATGTGGAGGCATTATGAAATTATTGCTGACAGTTTGGTTTACAAAAGTTTACAAGCATTGTTCGTTTTCCTATTATGAAAAAGTAACAATAGTAAATGGTTATTTGCGAACGATAAAACCGACTTTAGATGTAAGTAGAGTACCAAGGTCTATTGATTAACTATAGTATTGGAAGTCTTCAGAATTTAGAAACTTTCTACTTTTTTGGGGAATACCAGTCTTAAAAAATGTTCTAATTAAACCACACTACTTGCACTTTTGTATTATTTCGAAAGCAATCCACAAACTTTTAGGTGAAAACATTACCAAGGAAGATTTACATATAGCTGAACAATGTTTATTTCTATTTGCGCAACTCCTCACAGAGTTATATGAAAAACGATTTATGACCATGAATGTTCATCAGTTAGTACATTTAGTAGACAGCGTTCGAGCAACAGGACCTCTATTTACAGCTAACTGTTTTGTTTTTGAAGATCAATGGTTTCATTTTGCAGCATTTTCATGGTACTACAGGGGTAGAAACACAGATTCTAGATGCCATAAGTATGATCCAGGTGATCCCAGTTCTGAAAGAAAAATATTTGTTAAGTGGTAGTGATGAGGCAGAGTTCTACCAAAGTATGATAAGCTTACATAATAGAAAAAAAGTATGTGAACATTGAAAATGGTGTTTACAGTGTTGGGGCGACGCACCCTTACACTTTATACGAAGATGCATATGTAGCAGTTACTCAGATTGCCCATATAACTCACTCTGGCGTTGTATCTTATAACAAGATGTTTATGGAGAAAAATAATCTTGTTTACAGTTCAAATTACACTCGTATTCAGAGGAGAGAAAGTGTGATCAAATATGTGAACGAGGGTGGATTGCATGCCTATGGTAGGGTCAATAGATTCATACAGTGTAGAGAAGCAGATGCGTTCACCAACTGGGCATTCATTATTCCACTTGTGTGTCAGTCTTATGATATGAAAGACCCAGTTCATTTGGTAGTCGAAGAGAAAAACATATTGGCCATCCAGACACCAGTAATACAAAAAGGTATGTTTTTTCCATCAAAGTTGAAAATGAAACCATTATATCTGAAATGCCAAATTGCTTTGAATTGGATTGAACAGAATCGGTTTTCTACATCCAAATTCATGCTGGAAGTGCATCTTTTAGGCTTCCGGGAAGCCCTGAGAAACACTTTGCTTACTTTGGTACCTAAAGGGGGCTATTTTTACAAATGTTTACACAAACCCAATGGGACCATTGCTTCTAAAGGCCAATGGCTTTCCTATTGAGCAACTTGAATCCATAACCCTAAACTGGCAATTCCTAAACAGCTGTCTAAACTCCCCCGTGGGATGTGTTTATCTGGCCATTCACCCCATTGTTCCATTAAGTGCTGCTAGTATTTGTGTTTCCCTTACTTGTTCCCTAGGGCCAAATATGTGTTGGGGACATTTGTGACCAGATTCTGGGGTCCGGTGAATCCATCTTAAATTTCCTACGTCAAAAAGGTATACTCACCTTTGAGTGTGGTGTGCATACCTGCCTTTTCCTTCTATGTACAGGGGAAGGGCCTTGTTAGATTAATTGCGCCTTTCGGTTGGGATGTTATGATTAGTGGTCAATATCATTAATTGGCAGACCATCCATTAAGTGCATATTTTCTGGAGACCCTGTGTCGGCTCCTATACATTATGTGGGGAACATGTGAAATAATGTACTCACCTGTAATGTAGAGATTCATTCATATCTAAATGTTTATATAAAGAATATATTTTTAACCAAGATCTATTGTGTGGGCAATCTTTTCTTGTGTACTTGTTGTGGTGGTTGACATGTTTCATGGCGATGCTCTTGAAGTAATCAGCTAGTCATCCCAGAATCATCTGGGGGCAAACCTGTTGATGCTCTTGAAGTAATCAGCAGGTCATCCCAGAATCTTCCCCACATCATCATGGTGATGCTCTTGAAGTAATCGGCAAGTCATCCTAAAATCATCGGGAACAAAGAGTTTTCTAAAATAGGGATGATGTTGGCATCATCAGCAAGTCAACCTAAACTCATCCCCAAATCATCACCCACCATTCTGACACATTTGCTGATGACTTTAACAGAGTGATGACTTCTGATGATGTGGGAATTACTTCTAATGTAGTTTGATGATCATCGGATGACTCCAGTATGGTCTCTTAAGTCATCCTTTTAGACCTGGGAACAGACAGCATCATTCTATTTACAACAAGTAGGCAGTCGGTCTTCATTGACAGCAAGCTAGAAGCGCCACTTGAGAAAGACAAAGTAGGTCGTATCTGGGAGTTGGAGTTACTATGAAGTAGGAGCAAAGCGTTGCTCGACATAAAGCAGTTTTGCAGACACAGAAAATGCAGCAAACTCGGCTTTAAGGAAGAGAGAGCTTTGAAGTGTGGAGCAAAAAGCACCTTCCTTTCCCACTGGCAGAGGTGAAAGAAGTGAAGACTACAGCTGAGGGTTAGGGAAAAAGCGAAGCAACAAAGACACATGAAGAAGCAATCATTTACGGTCCGCATTGCGGACCAGCAAACCCTGCACATGCCAGGGAAGGAAAGGAAAACCCACAGCTGCCCGTTGCAAGGTTTAAAGTTTCTTGATTCTTTTATGGTCTGCACCCGTATGGGTAACAGACCCAAAAAATCTAATGCAGCTGCAGAACACGAGTGAGAGCAGGCAGAATGGGAAGAGAGAGAAGACAACAGCAGATCTTTCAAAACAAATGAATTTGCACATAACACAAGTGAAGCTATTGGTAAAAAAGTGGTAAGTACGAGACACATTTGCCCACAGTCACAGTATAAACAATAACCAGAAGCTACTGCTGCACAGCAGGTGAGCACAGGGACAGCCTAAATAACTCAAATGAATAGAACGTGCGTTTCACAGCAATACGTCCGTGTTTCAAGCCACCTCACCATTTCATCTCCTGGGGAGAGCAGGGCGGTACACCTCATTTCGGCATGGTCAGTTTGGAGCCGCCTGTTAGGCGCGACCCATCCGGCGCAGGGATGTTTATGCGCAGCAGTAATTTGTTTGTATTTCTAGCACAATCGTGCATGCTCATGCACTCCTTCGAAGCGCCCTCTATGCCCTTTCTTGGATGAGTCTAGTAGTTTTTTCAGCCATAATCGGCTGGGCCGCTTTTCTCCCAAGACTACTTGAGTGTAAAAATCCAACAGGAAAATCACTGATGGCAAGTACAATAATCAAATCCACTGTAATGCGCATTAGAAAAGTAACACTATGAGGCGGGAAAGGTCAGGAGCTCTGGTCTTCTTCTTTAGTACCACCTTTCACATAGAAATAGGCTGCCAGGATAATAAAGTGGGGCGGAGCAAACAGCTATGGCATAAGTCTGTGAAAAGTTGTTGGTCACATTTGCTGACAGAACTCACTGGGTGCATTGTGAATTATTTCTCTATCAGGAAAGTCTGTTTTAACAAAACAAAACTAAGAGGAAAGTCTGTTTTAACAAAACAAAACTAAGATTTATATGCATCCCGTTTGCAGTAAGAGCTTTTGTCAGATGTGCATTTTGGTTAAATGTAAGCATAGCATAGTGTGTTGCGACCTTATTCAGTTGCTCACATATTTCAGGCTTTTCTCAGCGCCCCACACAGCACTTCAACACCATGAATGATGGCAGGAGACGCTATACAAATGCAAGTTAACATAGCATTTAAATGTCACTTTATTCTTTGTTGTTCTGAAATGAGATCTACAGTGTTTACATTATTACCCCAAGTAATGATTACTGTTTTGTGGTGCCAACATAATGTTTGTTGTAGTAATGGTAATATACAAGAATGAAAGCTTATAAATGTCTGCGGGTGGAAATAGGTTATACACATTGTTCATCCTGGTCCCGTGCATGTCTTTTTGCATTGCAGAACCACTTTATTAGGCCCTAATGGGCATATTTACACCAACATGGGCTAGGATATTTGCATCATAAATATCTCCATATATGCTCTAGATTCTGTTATTACATTGCTGATCATCTTGAATTGCAGGCTTTGGTCTCACTGTTCAGAATATCCATGAAATAAACAACACCAGAAGATAACATACAAGAGGAACGCCGGGAAAGTGTTTTGTTCGTGAAAATGGCGGAATTTGAAGGACCGATTTGGCGTGGATGTTTACAATTTTCATTCATGCAGCCATGTTCATTGAAATTGCACCAAACCGGTCGCGTCAAACAGGCTGCGCCAAACCGGCTCCTGTGGCTAAACATCCGTGGCGGACTGGCAGCACCGAAATGTCCTGCTCCAAGAACAGGGTGCTGTCTCACCTAATTAGGCTATTGGGACGTGGTTTGAAGGGGCTAACATTGTCACCGCAAAAAAATGGGGAGGCAGGGAGACCCAATAGCGGAATGGTTAGAAGGTGCCGGGTCAAATCCCCACATCGGGTTGTCATCGCTCCAAGACAGACAGTGCACCTTACATCAAGATGAAGAAGGTAAAATGTTCAGGGGGAGCACAATAGCTCAAATGGTAGAGCGTGTGCTTATCAGAAGCAAGTGCCCTAATCCCAAGCCACCTCCCCAGGCACGGTTTAGTGAAGTAGAAGAAACAAGTGATTAACCTTAGCTGGCCAGACAGCTAAGGAGCCAAGGAGCCAAGCGACACGCCCTGATATTTGTTCTCAACCTGCAGTGACAGGTTCGAAGCCCTGCAGGCACAACTCAGCCTTTCATCCTTTCAAGGTGAATAAATGGAGTAACACCCAGTGGTTTATTAATGTCCGCTGTGACTACAGTGCTTCGAGTCTGATGGGTGTGCAGTGCTATGTATGAAAATAAATGATTAGATAAGTGAACAATTCAAAAGAACACACTTAATTACTGCTCGGGACTGAACATAAAGATGGAAGCACAGTTTGGCGCCACAAGCCAACTGGTGCATTACAAACATACCAACTCAGGCGAAAAGGGGATAGTGTCAGGTTATGTGATGTTATGATGGATGTATGCCACACACAACTACCACCCATGGGCAGGCATAAGTAGTCTGTGGCATGATCGGTTATTTCACGTTGCCCTAAACCCCAAAGGAGTTCGTAACCATCCTGTGGCAGTTTCATACAAAAGTGCAATAGTTACCAGGCCCTTCCAGGCAACTGGAGGAGTTAGACCTGCATGTTTTAAAGTTCAACAGCGACCCGGTAAGGATGAATTATAGATTGCTGTGCTGGGACAAGAGCTCGGGAGCAACAAGTTGTCTTGGAAGCAAGTCAACACTGTGCAAAATTGCCCGCAATACATGGTCCCGTGCTTAGAGGCTGGACACCAGCATGAAACACATCATAAAAGCCCAAACCAAATTACAAGAGCCACAGAGTCAGAATAACATAGGTGGGTCCCGGCGGCAGTAGTTGGATTGGGGAGCCAAAAGTAATTCCTGATAAGGCTGGGGTAAAAGCCAGCTAGGAGCTACTAAAGAAGGAGCTAAATAGCGTCCAGCTCCACTCAATTGCAAACCCTGCATGGGGACACAGATGGGGGACACCACTCTGGTAGGGGTGGGCATCAGGCTACCACTCTGGTAGGCGTGAGGCAGTAAACACCCTAGCTCCCATTACAAACAAAAAAATAATTCAGAGGGAAACCAAATCCTGTTTTTCTCACGACCTACAACAACTAAAAAGTATTGAAAATAAGGTTCTCTATATTTGGAAAAAATTGCTTCTAGAAGCCGATTGAGACTTATATAATGGTCATGTTAGGGCTTATTAAAAAGCAGTGATTGCTGCCAAAAGAGCCTATCTTGATGATAGGATAGCTAAAGCTCAGTCCAAACCCAAGGAGTTGTTCAAAGTATTTAAAGTGTTGGAAACAACCACTAATACTATACAGGATCCTATTGCTAAAGACACCAAATGGTGTAATCAAATACAGGAGGCGATGGATGCCAAACTTATCAGAACTAACAGAGGTATTGCCGAAGCCAGAGCCACATTGGCGCTTAAGGGTTTCAAAGACCCTATTACCCCCGTTAAATGTTGGAATAACGAAGAACTATTCTCATTCAAGCCCATCTCAGAGGCCGATCTTACAGTGATAATTCAGAACCTTAAACCATCTAACTGTAAGGGTGATGTATGCTCGGCAATCACGATAAAGGCTTGCGCCTCCTCTCTGATCCCGACTCTCTGCAAGTTTGTCAATGCATCCTTTAGGGACAGTGTTGTTCCTACTTGTATTAAACATTCCTGGGTTACCCCACTATTGGAAAAACCAGATCTCTCTCCTGTTGATCCTCTGAACTATCGTCCTATTTCCAACTCGCCATTTTTGCTTAAGATGCTTGATAGAGTTGCGTATACTCAACTATTTAACCCATTTGAGAACTACTGACATCCTAAAGAAGAGAATCTGGTTTTCGGGAAAAATACAGAACAGAGACCGCACTGTTGGATTTGAAGTCCAGGCTCCTTCGCCACATGGATCAAGGTAACCCCTGTATGCTGATGTTGCTGGACCTTTCTGCCGCCTTCGACCTGGTAGACCACTCAGTGTTGGTCTCCAGGTTCAAGGAGGTGGCGCGTTTCTCGGCTCCGGCTGCCGCATGGGTTGCCTCTTTTCTCAAAGAGCACCAATGGCGAGTGAGCAGTAACATCACAGAGGCTAACCCACTGGATCTTAAGCAGGGAGTCCCGCATGGAGCCTGTCTTTCACCAACCTTTTATAACATCTTTACGGTCCCCTTCCTTGACTTCTTGGACAGTAATGGCATAGAGCTCACCAATTACACTGACGATATTCAGTGTGTTATCCCTATCACGGGTGTTCTCTCAGCTGATGAAACCAAAATCAATTGGATATATGCGCTCATCCAAAGTTGAATGTGTGTTAATCGATTGGCCCTTAACACCAACAAGACAGAACTTATTCTTGTGGGCACTGATCCAAAAATTCACAAAATGTAAGATTTATACTCCCAGCTCGTGATTGATAATTGTGTCAAAGATTTTAAAAAAAGGTTAAGACACTGGGGATCTATCTGGATTGTAATCGGAGTATGAAAGCGCAGGTCAGTAAGCTGGTGTCCACATCTTCTTATTATATTAAACTACTCTCTCATGCACGCCCCTCCCTCTCGCAAACTAGCAGAGAGACGTTGGCCCGAGCATTGATTAGCTCCAGGATAGACTACTGTAGTAGTCTTCTGATTGGGCTTCCTAAATGTGAATTGAATAGACTGCAGGTAGTGCAGAATAACACTTTCAGGGTTGTTATGGACAAAAAGAGATCTGATCATATCTCCCTGTTCAGAAGGGGGCTTCACTGGCTTCCTATTAAGGAACATATTCTTTTTCGTCCCCTGTCCATCTCCTTCAATTGTTTGAATAATGCTGGTCCTACTTACCTCAATGACGAATTTAGGCCTAAAACCAGTAATTATAGCCTCAGATCCAATGGTCTCCTTCAGTTAACTGTTCCAAACTGTAGATTATCTAAGACAAAAATTGGAGCCTTTTATTCTGTGGCCCCCATTGCTTGGAACAACCTTCCATTGAAACTCAGAACGGAAATTTCTAACAGAGTGTTCAGGAAAGAACTCAAAACCTATCTGTTTAATTAACTTCTTCCTCTGGTTTGAGATTTTCTTGCCTTCCGGCATTACATTCAACCTTGGTGGTCTTTTCTTCTGGACGTCCTGTGTGTTTTCTATCTGCTTTTAGCGCCCTTAAGCCTTAGGGTCAGTGGATCTGCGCTATATAAATTACAAATAAATAATAAAATAAAATACCAGGCTCCGCTAAGCTGCAAGCAGGAGCCAAACATCTCCCAGCAGCAGCCCCCCCCACACCCATTTTCAAACTATGTTTACAGGGGTAAGATAGGGGCCCCAGCAGTAACAGTAAAACAGAAAGAGGTAGATATATGGCTTACAGGTGTGGGAGCTGATGGGTACCCCCCGCACAAAGAGACATGCAGAAAATGAGTCTCTGCTCAACTTGCAGCAAGGGTGATAACTCAAGGAAAAAGTTTCATTTCCAGAAGCTTAGAGCTAAAAGACTAAGGGTTAAAAACTCCTACCTACACATAAGATTAGGGGTAGAGATCAAGAAGAATTTCAATAGATCAGGCATATGGCACACGCCATTAAATACGGTAAATACAGGTGGGCCAGACCAATTTTTTTATATTGATTTAGCTGATTTCTCAGCTTTTCAATTTATACAAATTCGTTAAAATGCAAATTGAACAGAAAATAAAATCGTACAGTTAAACTTGTTATCTTTACCATACTGTTACAGAATTCACAATCACCGAACCGTGATTATACCTATTTTGTTATGTTAATACAATTATCTCATTCTTATGGCTCTGCTGTCTTGATCTCACCATGAAACTCTAAAGCATTAAGGAAACAAATCGTGGCTATACGGATGATCATGTTTTGAGTTGCTACTATCAAAGATGATCTATATTCATGCAGCAAATTAGCCATCTCAGTCAAATGTTTAACAAAGTGTGTACATCTCAAATGACATAATGCAGTACATTCTGTAACAAGATGTTCAAGAGTCTCTTTAACAGATAGGTTATTGCAAAATCGACAGTGATTATCCTCTTGGCTGATCTGCTTTCGTTGCACTAAGATATCACGAGTGGACCATAGGTTAAGGTGTGATCTTAAAATAGCAGAACGTATTTGAGGATTAGAAGCGTTACATAAATATGACTCCGTGACACCAAGTTTTTTTTCACCAAAATGTTGCGGATTGAAATGTTTATAAGTTAGGCAGGTTGAGCGTGTGCTTATCCAATCTTGCATGAAGATCTTCTTTTTGGCTTGGTCAGGGTTGATGATTAGAATCTGTAATGTGACATCAGGAGTAGTCATAATTTCCATGACGTTTCTAGTCCACTCTTGTATAAATAGATGTTTAGAAGAGAACATATAATGAGCCACTGTCGTTAACAAGGTGTTGATTTTAGAATATACCAAACATTTTTGAAACGGGGCACATAATTGCCAATGGTACTTTGCTTGTAAGGACGTGATACCCAGCTCATATCTCAGCCATGGCCCCAGGGGGCATTGTGGGACACCTACGATTTCTCGCCAGTATTTGGCTTCTAATTTTTCAAAAAAAGGCCTTTAATAAAAGTGCCTGATTCAAGACCATATATGAGTGTTGGAGTGATTTTCTGACGCCGAAATTGAATTGCAGGAGTGATGGAAAATTTGCCGAATTTATATAATATCAGCCTGGTCTGAGATATGGCTGGGGTCACCTTATTTGCAACGATGGACATTTGTGTATTAATATTTGGTATATCGTCAAAGGCAATCCCTAAATTAGTATAATTGTATACAATTTCCGAATTCACAATTTTTTATTTTCCAGGCCATTTTGTTTCGAGTGGAAACTTTAGGAGCATACAAGACAATTTGTGATTTAAGTTTATGATGAGTTCATTATTATCAAAATATTGAGTGAGGGTTGTGAGGAGTTTTTGAAGCCCAATAGGAGTTTTTGAAGCCCAATAGGAGTTTTTGCTATCAGAGCTTGTATTGTCATATTATTCATTTTAGGCGAATCTGATTCCAGACCCTTGAAGGTCGAATTTATATTGTGAATGAAAAAGTTGAATAGGGCTGATGCAAGTATGCAGCCTTGCTTCAGTCCTCTTGCAGTTCTGATCACTGATGACAAGAGGCCCATTAACTATAGTCTAATCTGTACTGATGTTGTGGAGTGTAAAATGTAGATGATATCAGTTATGCTCGGAGGGCAATGGGCTTCAATGAGTTTATTAATTAGTTTAACTCTTGAAACAGAGTCGAATGCGGATTTCAATACAATAAATGCAAAATATATGGGTACTTTGGTATAATGAGCTTGTTTTTTTAATGCATTTAATGTAATTAGATTTATCGCCGTCCCCATCCCTGCGACGTATCCCGTTTGATTTGGATCTCGTTGGTTCGCTTCATTGGTCCAACAGTTGAAATCTCTCAGTACTAGTACCAGGAGTGCCGAGGAGCGCTATTGGTCGATAATTTGACGGCGCTCCTCGATCACCTTTTCTGAAAATGGGGACAATGAGAGATGTACACCATGACCTTGGGATTTTTTGTGTGCGGAGTATCTGTTTGAATATGTTGTTGAGTATATTGGCCCACTGTCTTGGATGTTCTTTCATCATATGATTTGTTAGGCTGTCTGGTCCTGCGGCGCGAGATGAGGAAGATTTGATGATTAACTCTTCAATTATTTCTATTGAACATTCCAGGCTCCATGGCGGCTTAGACTGCATTGTATATTGATATTTATTACATTTTTCATCTTGGTATAGGGTTGAGAAGTGTTCTACCCATTGAGCTTCTGATAGACCCTGCAACTGTGTATTTAATTGCTTTCGTCCTGTTCTTTCATTAAGCAACGACCATATTTGTGATGCATTTTTACTGGCAATTATTGACAAAGTTTTCGCTGTCATTTTGAAACATGATACTCTTGTGCGAACGTATCCAATTTTTGTATTTGCATTTGATGTAATTTATAGCTTGTTGTGTCATTCTGTGAAAGTTTGTGAGTCGACCTTAGCGCCCTTCTATAGATTGTCTTTCTGTGCTGCAATTGCTGACCATATATAGGATTATGTTTCTTTGGACGAAGGTCATGTAAATTGTGCGAGTTCTTGAACAACGCCAGTGTGTTTACATATGATTCAAAATCCGGTGCTAATTGGTAAGATTGAAATGTCTTATTCAGCGATGTTAATTTCTCCTGCGTCCATCTGAACCAGGTTTTAGCATTGTTAATTATTAATTTCGATGTCATCCACTGTTGTGGTTGTTGATTAGCGTTATCTCCCCAAGGCCAAGTTAAGAGCAGGATATGGTGATCACTTACAGTCTGTTTTATGATTTCGAATTTAGACGCTCATAAATAGATCCTCTAACAAAAATATGTAGTCGATGGTACTTGTCGAGGTTCCTCTTTGCCATGTAGATTGTGCTGGTATGTCTCCTGGTAACGAGCCATTCGCCATTCTCAAGTTCCATTCTCTCATAAAATGTTTCCCTCTTATAATTTCTTGGAGGTTGTTTTGAGTGTAAGGTACCATGTTCTTCAAACTGAAATCTCCTACAATTATGGTTGCCGTAATGCTAGGTGTTTTTGTTATAATGTCCAGCAAACTGGATAGATCTTTGTATAAAATATTATCAGAGATAGCAGCTGGATTTCTGTATAAATTAATTAGGGCTAGATCTGTTTTGCCTTTTGAGATTTTGACCAATTGCATAAAGTTGTTTGGAGACACCCATTCATGCAAACTAAGAGCTGCACTGATTTTCACAGCAACCATTAAGCCTGCCATAGGCCGACCCTTCAGTGCCGAGATCGCTAGTAAAAGGTTTAGTACATGGTCATCCCATGTCGGCGCAGACGTCATCCAGGTCTCCTGGAGCGCGACAATTTCAAAATCATTTAAGCCATTGTGTTGTTCAATTTGAAAATGACTATTCCCTCTTGAGTTCCAAGAGGCCAGGGATACATTTTGTATATTTGTATCAGGTAATAGTTATGCTTTTGGAGCTAATTAACAAAATGCACACTGGCACTCTGGCTGTGTTGGTCGGGCTGCTTATGATTGATTCCTTGGTGGTGTCCGGGTCCTTGGATTCGTATGTAATTCTTTCAGGATCTTGGGATAACAGGAAGCCCATTTCAAACAGCACCATCTTGGCCCTCCATAGAGTGTTTAGGGCTAGGCCAGATTTGATCCACAGGCGAACGATCGATAAGTTGCTGTCGCACAGAAATTCGACCTTATCAATGTCGGCCGACGAAATATCTTCCACTTCATGTAACTGATTGAAGATGTTTAAAATACTGGATCTGCACAGATCATATTTTTCATATGGTGCATTCAGACACTTAAGTATTAGTGTATGATGATTTAGGAAGTTATTTTTTTTTATTTCCTTCCTTGGATGTTTTCTATTTCCATCTCTGCTTATTTGCTCGAAAGCATAATGTCCCATCCGATTACGGTTCTGTTCTGTCTTGTGTAAGGAGGCTAACTGTGTAGCTGGAAGATTGTCTTGTACCACACATTTTCCTTGCTTGACTTGTGAAGGATGATCTATACTGCAAGTTTGTTGTGGCGTTTCCAGCACTGCCATCATTGTGGAGACAGCTGGTTTGCAGTTATTTAATCGTTTTAGTAGATAGTCATCTACTGCAGCTTTGATTAATTCTGCACATTCTTTTATGTTTAGCTGTTCCAGTGATTTTTGTGAGACTTGTGTGACCAGCTCTGCCGAGTGCATGCTGGCTGTTTCCTTCCGCCCTATCTGATCTACATGGGCGTTGGTGCACTCTTCCTCCGCTCTCTCTACGATTGCCACTAGTTGATTCAGCAGTGAGTGGGCAGGCAGGGGCATCTTTATTGTGGTTTGTTGTATATTTATGAGTTCATTTGTCACGTTTTGTGAAGTCGTGCTATTTGCTTGAGCTTTTTTTAGGGTTGAAGGAGGATGGATTACGCTCGCGGCAGTTTGCGTGAGATCTATAATTGTGGCACGTAATTTAGTCTTCGTCGTTCTTCTTGACTTGGCGATGTTTTGATATGGCTTTGAGATTAAGTGTCTCGGTCGTCCTGTAAGGCGAGACCGCTTATGAAAGACTTCATATGGTTCAATGGAAGGAGATTGTTGAGGGTTGGTGGGTTGCTGCTCCACACTAATCCAAGATGAGTTTGGATCTATTTTTGCGGCTCCTCCACATTCAACAGGACAAATTATTTGCGGGAATATCGGTAGCACAGGTGCTATACTACATGGCATAGAAGATTGAGCACGTTGATTTCTCTCATCTTCGCCGTCCCTGGAGTCAAGTCCTAAATTGGCGGAGTTGGGCAGATGAGAGTGTGTTTCCATCCAGTTTACTATTTTTTGGATTTGGATTGTTTGTTGATTGAGCTTTAGTTCGAGCGGCTCGAACATCTTAAAAAGGCTTTTAACCGTTGTGATCACTGCAGTGAGGGTGATTTCTAACAACCCGTTAATAATTGGTGCTACAGGTTGCTCCACGGGTACAATACGGCACCTCTGGGTTGGTTGTATAAATGAAGCAGCCACAGAGATACTGGAATCCATTGAACAGCGCGCATGATAATCATGGGATATTGAGGTTACAGAGGAGTTTATGTTTGTAACACTTGCATGAATTGAAATATACGAAAATACTTCATCATTTTCAGTGGTTTCTTCCACCATTGTTAACTGTGATATTTGCTTTTGATTGTTGCAGGGTGATTTTACTATTTGCAGAATGGTGTTATCTGAAATAATTTGTTTATCACCTTGCTGTTCCTGTCTTATTTCTATTGCAAGCTGCTTACTTGTTTCCACGTGCTGATTATCGGCAGCGACCGGGTTATCGTCATTGTTCGGCAGAGTTCAGAAAGAGCGTATATCTTGATTAAGACTTTGTGCTCTTGGGATTGGCATAAGTGTGATCGATTTGCGTGATGAAGCACATTTTGTTTTCACTGCGGGTTTTGATGGCTTTGCCGCAGGTGTCAGTGGGAGCCCGGGTAAGTCTGCCATGTTGGATTTGAGTGTGTAGATTCACATAAACGGCTTACCAGGTTCTAGCTCTACAAGGTTTTACCCTAATCCTTGAAATCATGCTACAACGGAATATAATCTTACGTAAACTTGTGATTAGTGCTGATATTATCCTATGCACCTGAAAAGCGCTAGAGCAGTATTTGTAGCATTAACAGAACTCAAATACAAATGCTGGACCACAGCACCGCAACTCCACGGCTAAGCGGCCAAGCGGTACTTGTAGGTACATGCAGCTTTTATACACGCCTTCAATAATAGGCGTACACGTTGTTGTACACAAACCCTAAACAAAAGTAAATACAATAATTAAGAACTATAACAGTATAACAGTGCAAGGTAGTTGTTCCTTAAAAGTGTGCGAGGAGGTTTTCACCTGCTGGGCTATGTAGTCCTTGACCAAAATAAAGTCCTTGGGCTTTAATAAGTAGTCTTTTCCACGGCAGGAGACGCGAGCTACGCGGCCAAGCAGTACTTGTAGGTACTTGCTACGGTGCGCCAGAACAATTGCAATTCTGGAAAACCTGCCCCACATGAATTGCCTGAAAGCTATGGGTCACACAGTTGAGCAGCAAAAGATCTTTTAAAATTGGTGCTGACCCTTGGCCAAAGGCTTGGCACAAACATGAGAGGGTCAGAACCATGGCAATACTGGAAACCTGCAATACTGGAAACCTGCCCCACAGGAAAGACCCTAAAAACTAGGGGCCACAACATTTTTTAGAAAGGTTTGTTCTGCTGACCCTTGGCTAAAGGCATGGCGCAAGCACGGGTTGATCAGGATCAAAACACTGCTGGAAATCTTCCCCACATGGTAAGCTAGGGGGTCGCAGAGTTGAGCAATAAAAAGCCGGTAGTTTGGTCGGATAATATGGCGGTAGTTGGCATCAGCAACAAAAGAACAACGCAATGCCAATGGGTGCTGTGAGAAGAAATGGGTTAATATATTTGACTGTTTGTTTAAGAAGGTGGAAGGTGTCATGTTGCAGGCATTAGCCTTGTTAGGTATGAGGTGGGGCTAGGGTGCGGGCAAGTTAAAGGAAGTGACATGGTTGAGGAAGGAAGTTTCAGTTTAGAATAAAGTTGAAGCGAGTCAGGGCTGTGTGGGCCTCGTCCTTTGTCCATGCGCTGCCCAGTTACCCATAGTGCCTCCCAGTAGGCACCAGCACTATTACTTCAGCGTCGACACCAGGGCCGACAAAATGCCTTGTCCCAGTCAAAATATGCCCGTTAAATAACAGGATCCACAGCCAGGAGCTTCAGAATATTACACTCCGAAAGGAGTGCATCACATTTACAGTGCACAAATGAAACCTTATTTTTTCCTCTTTAGCCCGGGGATGCGCCGAACGCAGCGAGGGCTAAAGCAGACGCGAATGTAGCCGACCCCCACAGCAGCCACCCCTGGGACAAAGGATCCCATCCCACTACAACTATAGGACAGGCGGGGGAGGGGTCCCTTCCAGACTTGACAGCACCAAGGAACAGGAAGAAGGAAGGGAGTAGGAAAGGTGCGAGAAAGGGGTGGGTGGGGAGGGGTTTGATCCAGGCCATCCCCTCTGTGCAGGCTTGTAAGCACAGGTAAGGGGGTGAGACAGCCTCAATCCTCAACGCCACAGGAAGAAGGAGCTCGGGAGAAGAGGCATCCTTTTATCATGTGGGTCCAGTTCCAGTCCATTGCGTGTGTTTTTTCCAGTCCAGTGAGTCAGGGGAAGCAAAGAAGCGGAGAACTGTGTCGCAGAAAGAGCAACAAAAGACGGACAGGATAAAAGGATCGGTTTAGGAGTACCAAGAGGTGACGGAATTAAGTTAAAGGGATTAATAATGGAAGGCATATATGACGATGGATGTCCACGGATGGAAATCGAGGACACCCAGATAGAGGATGTTTCAGTTGAAATTCAACCATCTACGAGTGCTTCATCTATAGGGCAAGATGTTTTGACAAAAATTTCAGGCGTTGGCAAAAGCAAGGGTTGGGAGGCAGCAATGACCCAAATGGGGGGGGGGGCAGCCCGCCACCACAATCGAGGGGCAGCTCAATGATCTAAAAAGAAATAGATCAAGCTTGAGTACCGGATCACAGGAGTCGATTGGCAGCGGCGAGTCACAAAGTTCCAAGATAAAACTATGCAAAACTAACAATGTACAGAGGGGAGAAAAACCAAGAAGGAATTGGAGGAGGAACTGGCTGTTGCGACAGCAATCATTGGTCGGGCAGATACTTTGGGCGACACTACTACCCCAAATAGGGGCCTTCATGTGTCAAGCATGAAGGTGTCACATTCTAACGACGGGGCAGCCAGCGCTGCAACCCAGGGCACAGGCCACAAGTCGGCACCGAGCAAGCAATTTTTGGGTGAGTGTGTCCAAGACCTAAAAGAAAGACTGGATTTAGTATTAGAATGTGTACAGGCTAGTAACAAAAATGATGGCACGGAACTAAGCAAAGGGAGCAGAGCTCCCTCGCCAAACAAGGATAGCACGTCTGGCAACAGAGCCCTAAGAGCGGGGGCAGTATGGGGACACATCGAGGCCATTAAGACAGCCGACAGAAAGAATGACAAGGTGGGAAGAGGGGGCACGGGCAGCGCCAGCACGATGGGATGGCACAGCAGATCAACAGCCAGCACCAGGCAATTAGCGAGTGTTGAGCAGGGGCAAATGCTGCCAACGCGGTCTGATACTAACTTTGTTAGTTGGCACATAGTGTGTGTTAAACATCTTCAATCAGTTACATGAACTGGAAGATATTTCGTCGGCCGACATTGATAAGGTCGAATTTCTGTGCGACAGCAACTTATCGATCGTTCGCCTGTGGATCAAATCTGGCCTAGCCCTAAACACTCTATGGAGGGCCAAGATGGTGCTGTTTGAAATGGGCTTCCTGTTATCCCAAGATCCTGAAAGAATTACATACGAATCCAAGGACCCGGACACCACCAAGGAATCAATCATAAGCAGCCCGACCAACACAGCCAGAGTGCCAGTGTGCATTTTGTTAAATAGCTCCAAAAGCATAACTATTACCTGATACGAATATACAAAATGTATCCCTGGCCTCTTGGAACTCAAGAGGGAATAGTCATTTGCAAATTGAACAACACAATGGCTTAAATGATTTTGAAATTGTCCCTGGAAGTAAAAGGAACAAATATGGAGTAAGGCGTTTATCAACATCTTCTCACTACTGGAGTATGAGACAAAAGGGTGCAACACTTTGCAAACCAGCAAAGGGAGTGAGCTGGTGAAAGCAAGGAAGCTGGTCAGACCGGCAGAGAACATAGCAAACTGGATGGTGGTGTTTAAGATATTAGCGCATGTAATTTTTGAGAAATTTCCAAGGCAAGGGCCAACTCTCTACGGCTACAGAAACTACATATCAGAGGAACACAGAATATTTGGGGACTCAGGATGGTTGTTGAGGGATCAAAGATTCAGATTGTGTATGGCCAGCGAAACCAGCCTACAGTGGGAACACAAGCTAGTAGAGGAGTGGTTTGACCCAAGGGTGGGGAGCGAAGTTATAGATAAAAAATGTAACACATCAGGGGGAGCAGGGAGGACCATTGAGAAGTTGGAGAGCATGTCAAGGAGCTGGAGGGCAAGAACATGCAGTGGATGGCCGAACTGCCTCCCCCCTCTGGTAAACAATGGGAGTAACATGAGGCAAGGCAGCTGGGGTACAGGAGGACCAGAGAGATACAGCATGCAAAGTGTAGGTAACAATCAAAGGGGGGGGGGGCAAAGGGAGCAAGATGGGAGCAAACGGGAGAGGTGTGCAAGGAAACGGGAGGGCCACACATTGGTGCAGACACTACAATGAAGGCCTTTGCACATTCGGGGACTCATGTCGCTTCATGCTTGTGTGTGCAAACTGTGGGGTGGAGGGTCACAACAGAAAAATGTGTAGCAGAGGAGCTGGTCTGGAGAGAAAGGGACAGGCTCCGGGGGGGACTAGGAACTAAGAGGGTGGCCAAGCATAAGCAGAGGAATACATAGATAAGAACGGAGCAGGGCGCAACTGAAAAGATCACACAAATTGATAGAGTGGAGTAGTATGCTTGCTACTAAGGTGTAATGAAGCTATACATGGTGGCACTGTGTAATCACAAATAAACAGTTATTAACATATTGTCTTCCTTTATCAGGGGATATAACTAACCGAATGGACAGCTGCCCGGAGTCTTCCACAGCATGACCAGTGGCGGAAACACAAGCCACAGGGAATGGTAAATTAACTTGCAACGAGTTAAAAGGGATGGGGGAGTTCAGAGAGGGGGAAAAATTGGCCATCCGGTTTCAAGCAAATTGGCAGGTCAAAGGACCGTCCCCGATTAATGACAATAGACTATTAGGGTGGCTGGCCAGGTACCCCCGGTTGGCCGAGAGGGACATAGTATCGCTAGGTTTCCTGACAGGGTTCGGAATTCCGTATGGGGGACCACTGCAAGAATTGCGTTAAAAAAACCTGAAGTCAGCATACGAGCACCCAGCAGTGGTAACCGAGAAGATCAAGAAAGAGCTAGCCATGGGAAGGGTGGTGGGCACATTCAGCAAACCCCCAGTAAAGAATCTAATCATTTCACCACTCTGGGTAGTAGGCAGGGAAGTTCCACATGATACATAATGTATCCTTCCCTAAAGGAAATTCAGTAAATGACTGGCTGAAGAAGGAGGGTTGTTCAGTCCATTATGCATCATTCAACGAGGAATTTCAAACTTATACCAGTGCATCCCAAACGCTTCCACTTACTGGGTTTTCAGCACAAGGGGAACATCTTGATGTATGCCCATGGGCTGTGCTATATCATGTGCTTATTTTGAAGCTTTTAGCTCTTGTCTTGAATGGATACTGTCCCAAATAATAAAGGAAGGGGGGGAGAACGCACTACCTTAACTTCTTATTTGTAGGAGAGGCAGAAGCGGACATATGTAAAAGACTCCTGCTGTGCTACACGCAATTGTGTGCGGAATTGGGAGTAGCACTGGCCAGGGAAAAAACAGAAGGGCCTTGTACACAATGGACTTATCCTGGAATTGAAATCGATACGGTTGAAGGGGTAACCAGACTGCCAGCAGAAAAAGTCACAGCATTTTATAAGAGCATTATGCCTGTGGTAAACAAGGAAAAAGCAAGCCTAAAAGAGATACAGACATTGCTGGGGAGGTTGAATTTTGCAGTCAGAGTGATTCCAGCTGGAAGGGCATTTGCGCGTCGGCTAGCAGCAGCCACAGGTGGGGTGACGGAAGGGAGGCACATGGTGGGTCTCAAATCAGGAGTGAAGGAAGATTTAGGATGTGGGGAGAATTTTTCAAAGAATTTAATGGGGTACGAATATGGCAGGCGCTATGGGTGCCCTACGAACAGGAAAAATGATTTACTGATGCAGCGAGTAGACACTGTTTTGGAGCAATTTGGGGCAAGCTTGGTGTAGGGCAGTTTGGCCGAACAAATGGGTGAAAAAAGGGTGGTGTAAAAACATATGGCTAGGAATTGTTCCCGGTACTGGTAGCACTATGCACGTGGGCTGAAAAGTTGACTGGTCAAAGGCTTACGGCGTGGTCAGACAATATGGCTGTAGTACAAGCGATTAATAATCAATCTGCACAGTGCGCAACAACATTAGGCCTGGTCAGACAATTGGTTAGCGTAGGACTCCAGTGCAACACGAATCTGAGGGCTAGACATGAACCGGGCATCCAAAATATAGCAGCTGACGGTCTCTCGTTAACAGATGGGAAGGTTCAGACAGGCTTGGCCTCAGGCAGAGAGGGAGATGACGAAGTTCAACGAGAACCTATGGGAGTTGGCGAAGTGGACACAAGATTGAGAAGGATAACAGAAGAAGCGTTGGCAGGGAGAACAAGAGGGAAATATAACAAATGCATCAACCTGTTTGATGAAATATCACCAGAAACGGGAGGTCAAGGGTGGTAGAACAGGGTGAAGGTTTTTTTATCGTTTTGGCCAAAGGCAAGAGTTGGGTTAAATACCACTTGGCAGCAATAGCGTTTTATGCACAGCTTGGGGGGAGGGCGGACCCAACCAAGAGTTTTCATATTTGGACAGCAGTGCGAGGCTGGGATACAGGGAGCACGATAATGATAAACAGGCTACCTATCACCATCGGCACATTAAGTTTGCTGATGGACAAACTAGAGAGGATTTGCAATTAATTTCTCAAAACAATATTGTTCAAAGCTTGTTTTTCATTGGCATTTTTCGCTGCTTTAAGGATTAGCTAGTTGGTGCCTAGCTCAATAATTATCATAGCAACAGGGCATTGATGGAGGAGGACATCACAATACATGGGGAAACGGTCAGAGTGATAGGAAAGTCCAAAACAGGCCAAGCAGGTAAAGGCAAAGAATTGGTATTAAACAGGTTAAATGGGGATAGATACTGTCCGGTGGCACTGAACAGGGGGTACAAGGAGGTGAGACCAGGGGCGGGAGGGCACTTTTTGTTGCACAAGGACAGAAAACCTTTGACCCAGTATCAGTTTAAGCAAGTACTACAGATGGCCTTGCCCGAGATGGGGGAAAATAGAGGGGAAATTCCTGTCACACTCCTTCAGAATAGGGGCAGCCACTACCACGCAAAATGAAGGACTAGGTGAAAAAGAGATAAGGAACATGGGTAGGTGGGAATCAAGCAGGTTCAAAGGTTATATCAGGCCAGGTACTATGGAATAAAATAAAACTAAATTAAAAAAAGAAAGAAAAATGAGGGGTTAAAAAACAAGGAAAAGCATAAAATAGGACACTGAAGTACCACGGCCATTCAACTACATTTGGGGGTAGCTTAGAGAGATATGTATGGGGAAGACTACATTTGGGGGTAGCTTAGCGAGATATGTATGGGGAAGGGTAGGTCGAAACAAGACAAATAATATAGTTCTCATTTTTTCTCAAGGGCGACCGTGGTATGGGTGATGGGCCACTCTTGTCAAAAGAGCAGCCAGAGGAACCAGTGAAGGTGATTGGAATCGTAATCTAGGCCTGGAAAATACGGAAGTGCACTGGATCGGGAAAGGGGGGATGTTATGGGGTCAACTGGAAAGAGGTGAAGAAGGGAATGGAGAGATACGGAGCACCAGATATATTGATCATAGACCTGGGGGGAAACGATTTAGTGGAAATGGGGAGGAAAGGATTGCCGCAACAGATGAGAAGCGTGATGGTGAGATTGGGGAGGGTGTTGCGCACCTCAGAACTATTATGGTCAGATATTAACCCACGGTAGAACTGGAGGGGGCGCGCGACCAAGGAAGGGTAGAAGAGAAAAGGAGGAAGCTGAAATCAGAGTTCAAAAAATTCTTAACACGGATGGGAATGGGTGCCATAAAACACACATTAATTTCCCTATGGTCACCAGGATACTTCGCAGGGGATGGGGTGCACCTCTCTGGAGTAGGAACGGAAATTTTCAGAATGAACATCAGGAAGGTGCTGGAAAATTTGGGGTCCACATACAGAGGGAAGGCGGGCAGTACGGGGCTATTAAAAAAACGAATGAAAAAAAGGAAGGGAGTGGGGGCGTGAACAAGGGGGGGATACAGGCACGAGACAGGCAGGGAGGACCACAATGAGGCAGGTGGGGGAACTCTTGGGCACCAGAAGCTGCACAAGAGTCATGGTGGAGGACTATGCAACTGGCGGTATGAATTGGCAGGCACAAGGTAACAGGGTGCAAGGGAATACAAGTAGTCAGAAAAGGGGGAAGGGGACACATGTACGGAAAACCGGCGTAGCCACTTGGGGAGTTGGCAGAGGACTAGTGGTCGGATACCAGGGGGGAGCAACGGGGGAGGGGAGAACCATCAGGGGAGCAAGGGACAGACAACAGGGAATGAGGGAGAACAGGAAACCTAATGGGGACATGCAAGAGGGTAAGTCACACAAGCAACAGGAAGCGAATAGTAGGCATGGAGACCGGGTGGAAGAGGCAGAGGTTAGGTACCAAGGGAGGTGAGAGAGTTACAGGACCCCGGGGGCAAGGAATGAGATATGGACCTGGAAGCTGGGGGTCAGTGTATGAAGGGGTTGGGTAAAGGGAAAGTTTAGAGCACTTACACCTGGCCAACAGGGAGCAAGGGGGGGGGCAGGCGACAGGGGTGAAATATGTTTAACGATCCTGCACCTGGGAAAAGTAGTAAAGTGGCATTGGCTCAAAGTGAAGCCGTTGCCGATATAGGGAGTAACGGCTTCAGTTCCGCTTAACGGATGCTGCTGGCCAACAAGTGGGGAGTGTAAGGGTGCGCTGCTCAGAGTAGAAATACCTGAAGCAGTACTACCGAATTCGAGTAACGGAGCACCTGTAAGCTACCTCTTGCTTAATAAAGCAACTGCGGCCTATACATCCACAACCGAGTAAGTGTATTATTTCAGGTGGGGGGGTTGGTGGAGGGCAGGGGAGAGGGGAATGTGTGGAGGGCTGCAGAGTAAACAAAGTCAATTCAGGAATCAGGTAACACAATGCAGGACCCCGGAAGGCGGTGTGGGGTGTGGCGGCTAGGTTGTTTCCAGCTGGCTCGTTTTGGTTCTGCATCCCGTAAGAGACTGTGAAACAGCGGCAAGCATTGGTTTTCTCATTGATTCTCTTCCTGCCTGCGGGACACGGGCCATGCACATCTGCCGCAAGCGGGACACATACCTCTGGTTTCCCTCTTTCCACTGTCTGCATCCTGCATGGGGCACAGATGCTGCCACTCTGCTTCCTATCTTGTAAATCTACCGACTTTGTGCTACTGGCTTGGGTTTGCATGAAAATAGACCGTCAAGCGGGGTGAGCTGAGGGGAGCAGATTCACATCGCGATCAGACGTTCTGCACGGCTGCAAACAGGAAAGACCCTGCAGCTAGGGTTGTGCCGCATGATAGCGCTGAAGGGGTAAATGTTGCAGGGCAAGTGTGCGCAGCTTCAACACGGGCAACATTAACAGCCGTCCGGAGACTTTGCAGAAGGAAGGCTGACAACAAAGCGGTTCAACACATTTACCTGCACAGTGCGTTTACACAGTGCTTGCCAGCAAAGGAGTATTGCAGTCGCATCAAGCTAACTTTTAGAGATGGGCGTTGTTTCGCCTGCAACAGACCAGCGTGAAGGCAAAGCCCCTCGCTGTGAGGAGCGGTATGTGCGAAAAGCAAAGTGGGCCGTGGTCAGGGAGCAGAGTCCCCGTGAAGTGGGAGCAAAAGCGCTGCGCTCCACACAGTGGGCTTGCAGACACGGCCTGCAAGGTGCCAGGGAGCGGCGGGCTCCGAAGTGGAAGCAAAAAGCGCCACCACTTGCAGGTACGAATTACAGAGGTGAAAGAAAGCAAAGATTACAAATGAGACATTCAAAATACAAACCAGGGGAGCAACTGAAGCAATAAAGATATATGGAGGGTCAAGGAAAAGCAAAGCAGCTATGGCAGGTAAATTCCTGTAAGAGCTGAAAAGCATTGCTAAGAGATTCTTGCGCTCATAGGGCAGGGAGCGGGGAGTAAGAGGGTACCTCAGTGGAGGCTCACTTGATTTGGTCTCAGTGTCCTTATCTGTCCGTCTAGTCAGTCTTGCTGTTAATACATATTTTCCTTTAGGACTGCTGTGGTGGCCTAAGGATCACAGGACACTGGTATTTATATGTGGTGGGTTTTGTTTACAGAGATTACACCACAGGGTACTCACAGTGTGGAGCATAGAATCCTCAGGCCACCAACGCAGTTATGTTCACTGCTTTGGGATTATGCCTGCTGAGATTATCTCTCATGATGAAGTCTCAAAGCCAACCAACAGCGCCTCATGATGGGCCATGGAATTACGCCAACTTCCTTTAGTCAGTGTTTTCAGCTTGTAGCTGGCAAATGGAGGCAGCAAGCCTCTCAGCAGAAGGTGCGCAGGAGCACATCCTTGCCCGCTCCGATCTGCCCCGACTCTGCCTGCTTCCATCGCTGAAGCGTGCTTTGTGCGTGGTCTCGCGAGACTGTGGAGGTGGAGATCTTGCAGGATCGATTCCCTGCATATCTTCTTTTGTTGGAGCAGCTAAATCCTACTCCATTACAATTTGATTGTACTTGGTTGGCCTTCTCTTCTCTCGTTGGGGTCTGGTTTCACTGTCTACTGCTCTGGGGCGTCAGCATACCATGTTCCTCCTGACACTTGCGAAACTAGAGCCTTTTCCTTGGGGTGTTTGCTTGCTGCATCAGTGGGGCTCCTTGTAGGGCTCTCATGCTGGCCCTCATGCCTTGTGTGCTCTGTTCCTGTTGGCTCAGGACTGTCTTACGGATCCAACTGTGCATTGTTATTTACTGTTCCTGCGGATTCTCTTCTCTCGGGCACATTCCTTTTGTACATGGTTACTCTCTCTATGTTCCACCTTTTGCCATTACTCGTGCAAATGTGGTTGGTGCCTTTCCGGGTAACTTCTATGAGCTGACTATACTTCGAGTCAGTTGTAAAGTCTTTATGGGGCATGCATATTTTTACCAAGTACCCTTTATGATTTTTATGTTTATGTATGTGAATTTATATAGTGCTTTAAGCCAAAGCGCTTTACAAGACCTCTATTGACCTCTGTGCGCTGGACCGCACTGCACACATCACTTTGTACCTTCATCACGTCCTTGCTTTTCTGTATCCTCCACACCATTTCTCTCATGTTTATGGCATCATCCTGCCTGACTTTGTGTAACCATGGGGGTATTAGCGTGGATGCGGCCCTTCTCCCTCTCACTAATAGGAAAGGTGAAACCCTAGTGACTGCTTTGGGGGTAAGCCGATGAGCGGCCACAGCTTCTTTTATTGTCTTATATGGGTTCATTCCTGCTGTACTGGCGAGTCGTAAGGGTCCTTTCACAAACCAGTTGCCTCTTTCTACCTGTGGGTGGTAGTGACTTGCTCTCAACTGCCGAATGTTTTGTTTCTTGAGGCAGTTTTCCATCTCTCTGGAGACTAACTGGACCCGTTGTCTGTCATGATTTCCTTGGTAAGCCCTTCTCTCTGGAGCACCGAATTCAGCACTACAATGATGGTGGTGGTGGTGGTGATGTCTCATACATATTCTACCTCCACCCAGTTGGACAGGTAGTCCACCATGACCACCCCATAGCTATGCTCGAGTGACATGGCATCCAGAGGGCCTATTAAATGTAACCCTATTTTGTGCCACACTCCAGTGGGAATTTCTTTGGGGACCATGGGTGCCAGCCTTACTTTTACTCTCTTGTGACTGTCGGCACATTTATGGCACCTCTCATTCATGGTTCTGACATCCTGGTCCATGCCTGGCCAGCAGTATGTATCTTGCACTCTCCATCTTGTCATGTTGCTGCCTAAGTGTCCAGCATGGGCTCTGCACAATATGACTTTCCGCATTCTTCCGTCCATCTCCACAATCTATTTGTTGACTTTCCAGTACGGGCGTAGTCCTGGATTTACCCATTCCTAGCCCAGTTCGACACTTTGCTAAGGGCTTTGTCTTGCTGAAGTTCCTCCTTCCAATGAGACTCGCTCATTTCCATGAACTCATGGCTCCTAAGATCCTAGACGGATGCTGCAATGCATTCATCTTTGAGGAAGGTGGTGCCTGGGGTTCTGCATGAGAATTCTTCCACCCTGCAACGTGCATGATCTCATAAGTGTATTCCTGTAGTTTTGCCGCTATCCTTGCTAGACTTGCTAGTCTAGGCATTGCTGTTTTCACCCCCCCCCCCCCGTGCTCAGCTTATGTACTAATGGCTTGTGGTCGGTGACCAAGTGAAACTTGGTGCCCCACAAACGTCCTGAAGTACCCCACAGCCCAGGCGCATGCAAACATCTCTTTGTCAACTGTAGAGTCATTTTTCTCGGCTTCGGATAGCGCCTTGGACGCAAAGGCAACTAAGTTTTCTGTGTCTCCCTTCTTTTGGGTTAGTGTGGCACCTAATCCATTCGCGCTGGCGTCCGTCGTCGTGTATGTTCCCCACATCGGGTTGAAGGGTTTCAGACATGGGGCATGCAAGATCCTTAACTTGAACTGATTGAACACCATCACTTGCTGCAAGTCCCATCCATACACTGCCCCCTTCCTCAGTAGCTGCCAGCAGTGAGGTTGTTTCAGAAAATCTGGGTAAAAAATTTAGCATAGTACTCTGCGAGTCCTAAGAATGATTGCAGCTCTTCTTTAGATGATGGGGCTGGCGCTTCTACAATGGCCTGTAGGAGGTCTTCACAGTGTGGAGCATAGAGTCCTCAGGCCACCAACGCAATTATGTTCACTACTTTGGGATTATGCCTGTTGAGATTATCTCTCATGATGAAGTCTCAAAGGCAATCAACAGTGCCTGGGGTTGGGCCGTGGAATTACGCCAACTTAATTTAGTCAGTGTTACCAGCTTGCAGCTGGCAAATGGAGGTAGCAGGCTTCTCAGCAGGAGCAGCGCCGGAGCACGTCCTTGCTCGCTCCAGTCTGCCCGACTCTGCCTGCTTCTGTCGCTGAAGCGCGATTCGCATGTGGTCTTGCGAGACTCCGCAGGCAGAGATCTCGTGGGATCGATTTCCCACAACTGGCCACAGGCCTCCCCATATGGCAGTACTGGGGATCAGCAGTTCTCCTTTGCTATAGTGCTTGATAGTGGTTTGGTTAATGTCAGATAGCAAACAGCACCCACCAAAGGCCTCGAGAATAATTGTTCTGAATGTCTACATCCACACATGTAAAATGCTTTGGCTGCCCCAGGCCATTTTTTAATGAATATACATACTTCCGACACCCAGGCAGAACCACAAGTACGTTTCTTGTAAGATCACACATGACACCGTAAATATCCATTGGTATGGGCATCACACACCCAGATTGAATTAGTGCTGGATTGTGGTTTTGTTCCTGCCTGCACCACGTGGTACTCCTAGTACATGGCCTATGAAGGGTCAATGCATGTGTCACTTGGATACGGCAAACACAACGGCGAACCACGCAATGGGTGTGCTGCTGAAAGCATTTTACTAGCTTATAATTGTGTCCAGCTAATTTACATCTGGTGGGTCATTTTCAGTTGCATGATTTCATGAGAATGTGCGAGGGGGCGTTTGGGTCCTACTACCTTAACTGGAAAATTAGAATATTTTACTTTACAACTATAAGAAGCCTTCATCTGAGGGTTTGTTAATGCGATATGTAATTGTGCCTTATTAGGCTAGAATTATTCCCACTTGGCGAAGCTTAATGTCCACACCCACTCTACTATAGTTATTTCCAGTAAATATGTGGATTATGAAATCCTGTACAATGCAAGGGGCACACTAAAAGTCAGAACGCCATATTTTTAATAGACTTTATTATGTTATATCGCTGTAGGTTTTGTTCAGTCACATGGCCACAGTTCTAAGGGCAGAGGTCTTCAAACCGAAGCGGGCGGCTGCATCCCAGGGCATGGGGGGGAGAGAGGCTAGCATGAAATGTTTTTTAAAAAATATTTTTTTTTTTAGATTGGAGGGCAAGGGCAGCTCACATTGTCAGGCTGGAGCATGAAACTGTCTCAGGCATCAATGAAAAAGTGGCCCGCAGTTACAAATGGATATTCATTCCTTTAGTCACAGACTGTTGGAATAGGGTGGTTTTTGTTAAAAAATGTAAGCACATTGTGATATTTAAAGAATATTTATCCCGTAACAATGGTCAAAATTACTAGCTGCTTAGTGAAGTAACTCATCAAACTGGCCCACATTGGCCAAAAAAGTGGCCCATTTTGACTGGCCTACACTAGCATTTTGCATTTTTGGTACAGGCATTGCCCTATTGCCCTATAGGCCATCCAAAATGGCTAGGGGGCATTCACCCAGTGGCCTCCTCATCCATTAGGGAGGAGCCAAGGAGCCAGCCCTGTGGAATACTGAACACTGAGCACTCCGTCAGCTGCTTTTTACAGCTGAGAGTGTGCTCCTGGGCTGGCTAAACTGTCATAGACTGGCTAAACTGTCATAGTTTCCGTTTGACAGTCCAGTTCAGTTCCCCAGCCGCACATGCTCACTGAGCCATGCAAGGCTGGGGGGCGTTTTGCTTTGCCAGCCTTGCATAGCTCATTGGAAATGCTGGCTGGGGCACTGCATGCCTGTTAGTGCGAGGGGGAGCTCTTGCGCTTCCTTGCACATACGGACAGGGCAGCCTGGAGTGGGACGTTTCAGGACCCATGTGCAGGCCCTTGGAGAAGGTACGTTTATGTTCATTTATATTTTATTTAAATGTGTGTATGGATGCGTGTATGCTTCTGTTATGAGTGAGAGTATGGTGATGGGTGCTTGTGTGAATGATAGAGTGATTGCTGTGTGAATGTGTGTGTGAGTTTGTTTTTGTCTGTTGAGCTGATGTTGGCGAGTGGGGGGTGGAAAGGGAAGTAGGGTTGTACAGCAAAATCATTTTTAAAATACCTTAATGCCTTTGTTGCACAATTTCCCTACCCACCTGCCAAAATCAGCTCTCCTTCTGAGACGCTGTGCAGCCCAGGGGACAGGGATGGTATTTTGTTTACTGGTTACTGGATATCTATCATGGACGTCCAGTCAAAAATACCATGCTTTCCACATTGGCACGCCAGCACCTTGCATACACACAATCATGTTGATTGTGTTGGGCCCAGGGGACAGGGATGGTATCTTTTTACTGAATATCTACAAAAGACGTTCAGTAAAACATGTCATGCCTGCCCTCTGGGCCCCCCAGCACCAATTTCAAGCTTTTTACCTGTTTTTATTTTAAAGTATGCTCTACAATGCAACATTTGAGCCCATTATTTAAAATAAAATTCACAGGGGGGAAAACCACCCAAAACCCTTTTGATAGGTTTGTGCTAACTTGCTGCGCTCGGTCGCTATGCCATTTTTGGGGGAACTATATATGTCCCACCACTTAAAAAATTCACCAGCCGCCACTGGCCCTAGGATTGTGTTGGGAGTGGGGTGGGGGAGCCCAGGGACTTTGGTGGGAGCAGGATGGGTGGGAGCCATGGGATAGTGGTGGGATCAGGGTGGGGAGAGCATGTGGTCTGTGATGGGGTGGGGAGAGCCCAGGGACCAGGTAGGAGTGGGATGAGGGAGCCTAGCGACTGATGGGAGCAGGTGGGGGAAACCAGGAACTATAGAGTGTAGGGTGTGGTTTTGGGGGGCCCGGACTGTCCGAATTTTGCTCGGGGGGGGGCACAGGCCAAAAAGTTTGAAGCCCACTGTCTTAGGGTGACAAGATTTAAAAAGTAAAAAACCAGGACAGGACAACTGACAAAAAGTTACTTTAAAGAATAGAGAAGGACAAGTCCTTGGATTGGCGAAAGATTTCACACACTTTCACTGCGGCTGGACGAAACGAACAACTGGGTTAGCACAGTACCTTTAGAGCAGAAGAATGATGTAGCTGAGGCAGACGTTCCTGGCAGGTCCTGCAGGCTCACGGTTTCGAAGCGACTGTCAGACTGACAAGAAGGAGGAAGACTGGAGGGTCCTACACTGCCCAGGTAAGAAACCAGCAGCGGAGCAAAGCGACAAATAAAAGGTGCGCTCCTTAAAACGCAAGCAGGGTCCGTTCCTTCTGGCTATACGGTTCACTGTAGCTCTGTACAGCAAATTCGACCAGAGGAGGGAGGCCTGGCTAGCAGTTTGGCGAACTGGTTGTTCCCACCAGCTCAAGGGGAGAAGATTTCCTGCAGATTTTACCTGTCATCTAAGTTTGAAGATTCAGACCCGCAGCAGTCCTGCACCGGGAGGTTCAGTCGTGGTAGAGGTCCTCTTCTGTCAGCTTCTCTTCGGTTCTCTCCATCCAGCGGCGACTCGGCCTTCTCAGCCCCAGAGACCTGCTTTTTATGCAGTTTTTCCCCATTCACACAGCCTGGCTGTCAATCACACAGCAGGGTGGCTGTCCTGCCGGGACAGTCACCACAGCTAATCATACCAGAGTGTGACCCTGTGCAGTGAGTCTCAAACCCCTCCCTCACATCCTGTCCCCCTCATTCAGGCGCCTAAGGAGGGCTTCTGTGCAGAAGCCTGCGAAAGGTCGGCGAACAAAGGAACCAAGCCTGGTTTGGCGCGCAGAGTAAAACACGAGAAGACTTTTACAAAAAGAAATGGCGAATAAACCCAGCATGAACCGTATAAAAACATATATGGTCCAGAGGGTTTAAGTTCGAAGCTACCAAGATAGCCTAAAACAATACCAAAGCTATATAAAATAACCGCGGTAGGAAAAATAGGGTAGTTACCACTGCAACCAACCAAATCTTAATAAAAAGAAAACAAAACAATGTTCCATGAGAAACAGACAAAAAGGGATAACTATTAACCCTTTCCAGAACTCTATGAAAGATAGTTTGTAATGGAACTGTGAGTTTAAAAAGACTAATAAAGTCAATGGCAACCTTACATGTTCTGGGAGACAGTAGTCAGTCCCAGAAAATGGAGTCGTAGTTTGGGAAGTCAAAAAAAGACAACCCTGTGCCACTGCACTGAAGGTGCTGTGTAACAGACAGTAAAAAGATGATGCCTATGGAGTAGGTGAGGCTCCACAGTCTATGAACACAAGAAAATGTGAAACACACACAGCTAAACACATGTACGTGTGGGAAAAAAGGCTCACACTCTTACCAGGTGAAAAAATAAATCCTAGAAATCCAGCAAAGCTGCTGAGGGACTCAGTAGGTAAGGGAAATTAGCCATTCTGGAGAATTCTCCTTAACAGCCACTCGCAGCCAGAACATCAAAGCATTACAGTAATTGTTTAGCTACGGTGCAAGTAGCAAATGTAGAGCACACAGACATATAAATGAAAATGATGTGAGCAAGTTGTGGAATGGGCCTTTTACCAGAAAAAGAAGAAATCCTGGGCAATGGCACACCTGTCAACAGTAGCACACTTTGTGAAAATGGCAGCGGGAAGGGATCAAACACACGGCACACTAGGGAAGGAACAAAAGACGCCCATAGAATTTGGATGACGAATGTCACTTTTACACATCCAAGCCCAATGCTCCCTGAACAGATGCGGCGCTGCGCACTGAAAACAAGCTGCAGGTATCCCATGGCAACTGTGCTAGAAGAGAAAGAAGCTATGCACTATATTCCCATCAAATTACCCAAGACCTGAGATGCATCCTTGCATCACAACTGCGCCTTTGCACAAGAGATCATTTCGCTAATTTGCACAGGGAAGGAACAAAGATGAATTGAACAACTTTGTGTTGAGCTTGGGCAGCTGGACATGTCCTGCCGTAGACTAGAGAGCCAGTACAAACTGACAAATCCTGACAGAAGATGGAAGCTGTACTACGCAAACGGATGGTGCAGGGCAATGCACAACCCAACACTATTTGTTTTCATTTCTTTTTTTTTTTAAAACATGTTTGCAAAGCTAATAAAAGATTTAGATTAAAAAAAAAAAGAAGCTGAACGAGTTCATAGCATCACTGGAAACATATGCACCCACATATATGAAACAAAGTCGTTCAGAACAGCCTTTGTACTGGCTTATATCGGGGCCCTCAGAGTCAGGGAGTTGATAGCCTGTAGCACAAAAGCAGAAGACGGGCTGGCCATGATGTACACATGGGGAAAGATAGCATGACAGTCCTGGTAAGTAAATCAAAGACAGACAAGAAGGGAAAGGTATAATGATCGCCATTTATTGCATACGTAATGTCCAATATTTGTCACACAAAAAAAAGTTCCTCAGCATTTTTTCCTACCTGGGGTGTTTGGGGGGCGGGGGGAGGGTGCAGTTTTTGATTCACAGAGATGGCAAGGCACTCAGCCGTTTTCAATTTCATGCAGTCATGAAGAAAGCGATCGGCAAGGCAGGAGGGAAACCCACAGAATATGGCACCCGCTCTTTAGAATAGGGCCTCCAACCTCAGCATGGAAGGAAGGCCTGGGGCCACAGGGAGTGAAACAATTTAAGACACATGCAATGGCTCTGCAGAATAAACTTGTATCCAGAGGTTACCCCAAGAAACTGCTCAAGAATACTAAAAAAGAGGGCATGCTCACCCAAACCACACAGCACCACCAATGAAGATGTCATGACATGTGTCTTCACGTTTGGACCAACTACCGCCAAAATTAAGGGACTCAAATAAAGTTCTGGCCCTTGGTACAACTTAGCCTGCCAGGAGAGCCCACACCCAGAATGGCATTAAAGAGGTCCAAAAATCTTAAAGATATGCTCATACATGCCAGAACAGGGAAGAAAACCAAGAGATCAGCCATGTGGAACATGAGGGAGATTCGAGGCCATCATCCTTGTGGTACCTGCACTGTTGGCAGACAGACGAAACAAATCAACTCCTTTCTTGTAGACAGCAACGAAAGGCAGCTGAGAATTCTCCAATTGCAAATCATCGAATGTCATTTATGTCATCGAATGCCCTTGTGGCCTTCGCTATGTGGGCCAGATGTCAAGGCCAATCAATAAAATAATTGGAGAACACAGGTCGAGAATCCGCTGTAGAACACACACAGCACCTTTAGTATCTCACTTCCTTGAATTTCAGCATGGCCCGGACGACTGTGTGGTGGGTGGTAGACAAAGTGCTGGATACAACCAATGCCGCAAGTGCTCTTAATTATAAAGAGTCATGGTGGATTTTTCAGCTCAAATCCACCACCAAAGGGCTGAATGAGGCCAAATCTACTGGTCCATACACATGATCACGGTAGGATCCCCCGTTCATCTATGCCTCTCTGTGCCCTTCATTTTCCCCAGGCTCATCCGCTCCAGCTTCCACGTCCCCCACCTTGCCTGCCCTTTACCATCCCACCAGGGCGCACACATTAGATGACCTTTTCAGGGCATTTTCATTGGTCTCACGACAGGGGCACTTTGGGCCCCCCTCAACTCCCCCTTTCTCCTCCGTTCTCAATGCGATCTCCATAGCCCTTGCCTGCTCCTTCACACGCCACCAGGGCAGCTCCTGACCATTGCAGGGCTGCCGAGGCCACGACTCCAGCACCCGCTTCGTCAGGCTTCTGCGATTCTATGTACATGACGTGCCAGCCTGCCCATTCCAATGACTACGGAACGCAGTCGGCTCTGCGCATGCGCTCTACACGCGCACACTGCTCTCTCGAAAATGTGCAGTACTTAGAGCCACACAGCTCCAGTTCTCCTCTTGCTATACACAGCAGCGGCTTCATTTTCCACTGTAGCCCAAGACCCAATAAGACCTATTGACGACGCAATTCAAGGTATGAGATTCAGCTGACTTTGGGAACGCGCGGGTTACTAGGCTTTATTGTGGCCCATCGCCCACCTGCCATTATCTCACTACACCTCCTCTTTTGCCTTTAGGAGCCTGCTACATTCGCTCTCCTTCATCTACCAGACGATCACGGATGCTTGGTCTATGTTTAAGCATTTGACTCCCCACAGTAGCAGGTAACCTATGCCGGGCTTGATTTATGTCTGCACAGTTTTAGTCCAGCTTGCCCTGAGACATATAGCCCCACTGTTTGACATTGAAGCATTCCCCATTTCCCTTGTCCTACAGTTGCTTACATCATTTGGGACACCCCATGTATCCTACCCATTCGGTTCTGCACGAACCTTCCCTCTGATCCCAGAGGGAGCAGACTCAGGGATACGCATTCAAGGTCAGTGAGGCACTGGATGTATGCAAACCACACAATTTTATTATGTTTTATCCTCTGTTTTGAATTATACATGTATACACTGCTTTGTACCCAAGCGCACCACAGTACATTCGGCTAATCGATCCTGCCTTTTTACCTGTTCCTCATCTAGGGAGACGTTTTCCTGGCCCTAGAAGAATTCTTCTATCTCTTCAAGCCGAAACGTCTCTGGACGCCACTCCTCCGGTGCCTTAAAGTCTGTTGAAAGAACATTAACCCATGATTTAAAATTCAGACGTCGACCAACCAATAGGTCACCCTTCTGCCTGGCATTGGTAGACCTTTTCAAGGTTTCCACTTAGGGGTGTGACACCCCACACACCCCTTGGAACTCTAAATACGTGACGACTGTGCAGTACTATCAGGGCTCTGTTTTGCTTCCAAGCCCAGTTCTGTCCCAATTTTTAAGATTGTGCTCGCGCTGTACCATCACTGTATGCTCAAACAATGAAGAAATCTGCCACGTACAAGTCCAATTTATGTACAGAGTGAAGTTGCTAATCACCTGTTGAAATATTCTTGAAATATTCTTCCATTATATTTCTATTGTTTATGATTGTTGTGTTTTGTTTGCACATTGTATTTTGTTGATAAAGTCACACAGTATCTGTTCCTGGACCCTAAAAAGTCCCTTTCATTTAAATATGTACAAAAAACATTCTAACAAACCAGCAGCTAAATAATTATAACTGCTCACATACAGGAAAGTTTAAAGAAAATACAAAATAAGATCAGCAACTAAATAATAAAAAGTGTTCAGTTTGAGTGTGCTTCTGAATATTACGCTTTGGTTATTAGTGAGACAAAGACGTTCTTGTCTCAGTGATACACTACAAAGGAAAATAAGTTTGCTTGAAATGGTTGCAATTATTTAAATTTGTTGGTAGGACGCCCTCCCTATTCCAATCTACTTCCAGCCCATAGTCCTGCCAGCACTAGGTCCGTCCCTTCAGTTACCACAGGGAGTGAAACAGCAGGTTACAAAAGATAAATAAGGCCCAAGTTAATTTAATACTTTACCTCTTGGTGGGGCACCCTGGCATGTGATGGGAAGAAATACATGACAAGGTAGCAGACTTAATGGGTTTCAGACACCGCCGAAGTACCTAGTAATACACCTGGGGGGCAACAACTTAGTACATTTACAGAGAAAGCAGGTAATACACAATATATGTTCATCTTTGATAGGCATACTACACTGCTGGAAAGACCCAGAGATTTTCATGTCTGAAATTCTACCCAGAAAAAAACTGAGGGGTGCTTTATCAGACAAAGCCAATGACATAGCAAGGAAGAAGCTAAAGAAAAGGTATAAAAAATGCACAAAAAGGTCTGGGAGCCCCTTTACCGAGAACAAACATGTCCAAATAACCTGTTTTATGGGAAGGTGCCCACTTGGAAGGGACTACAACAATGTTTTAGCTCACTGTACCTTTCACAGAGGAGAAATATCCATTTGCATATCAGTATTTGTCCCACCCACAAGGGCAGTCCAACACCGAAATGCTAGACAATTCTCTCTGAACAAGAGTACCAACAGCAACCCCAGACACGTGTTTCAGCCTAGTCGCTGTGTCTGAAGGGAAAATTATAGTAAAGCGGGTGGGCCTGAGGTACTGTTCTGTGTCACGTCCTGTCATTTTGATAATTTTTGTGTATATGCAAAGCAGCGCTGTATTTCGATTCGGACTCCGTGAGATTCAAGATGAAGTTGTTTTTTTGGATGTTATTTGATAACATTTCATTAGTTTTGGCTATTAGGTGTCGCTGAAAGCGCTACCTATATAGTCGGAAACTATTGTCATTAAAATAAGAGCTTTAACATGATAGCTTGAAATAGGGGCTTTGGATGCAGGCTTGTAATGCTTTTCAATGCAGGTTGACATATGAGGATGATATTATGTAGTTTGGCCATGTGTCACACCCATTTAACGCCCACTGCCAAGTGAAATCTGTAGGGGTTTCCTCCCATTCCCACCCATTTTCCCTCTAACCACACTTCCTTTTGGACTCTTTGGCTCAATTTCTACTGTGTCCTCAATTTGTCAGCCATTTTCTCTCCCAAAATGGAGGCTCCTTTGAGTTAATGTTATTAAAAATGTATTTGGCTTGTTTGATGCTTCAAAAATATTTACTATAGCTTTTAAATAATGTCATATATTTTATTTTTATGTTGTATTAAAATAAAAAGATTACTGTTAAAGATACTTTTTTTTCATCAATGTCGCTGAAAATGTCCATGCACTTGCGTATGGGTGTCTAGTGTTGTCCGATGTAAGCCTAATTGGTTGTGCAGTATGTTGTCAGCAGGGTGTGATTGGACCGCTGCTTTTGTTTGTCGGCAGCCCGTTTTCGCCTTCTGGGCTTGCTTCATGGTGCCGACTGAATTCCCTGTTAGAAAGGCTTGAGTTCCGACTGTCTCACTGGGACGCCCAGATGAGGAGTGCCTTCTGTGCCGGTGGTGTGGTGCCAAAGCAAACGCTTCAGTATCCATTCACCCCTGCCAGCCTTATGGCGCCCACAAAGCCAGCGTTCCTACTGTCTCACTGCGACGCCCAGATGATGAGCAGGCCTTCTGCGTCTCCAGGAGGTTGGTGAAGGGGTGGACTGGGAAAGAAAAGAGGCCCTGGAAATAATGTTCAAGGTGGCCCCATATTACACATTTTCAGCAAGCCCAACCCTTTTCTGATGTCAATGTTAAAGGATATTTATACCATGCACTATCACCACCAGAGTTATCCCCTGGCGATCTGACGGATCTGAAAAGGATAGAGAGTGATATGGGTTAGTAAGGCTGAGCGAGAAAAAGAGGAATAGAGCTGTGATGTGCTGTAGGCAGCCTCAGTTCAGTTAACACAGTTTGCTCAGCTTAGGTGTGCTTTTTCGTTTGATAGCTGTCATGTGTTGTGGTGCAAGGCTATGTGTGGTATGTTTTGTTGTTGCAATGTAGTGAAGTGCGTACGTTTTGTAGTGCTTTGGAGGCATGGTTGTGTTTCTGTAGAGTGTGAGAGGTGTATGCAGAGGGGTGAGATTGTTGAGAAAATGAGGAAATAAAATAGGCTACCACACAAAAGAGGCCCAGGGTGCAGGTAAATCTCCAGAGTTTCCTATAGGCCAGTCCATCCCTGGGCGGGTAGTGTGGTGCCAAAGCAAGCGCTTCAGTATCCATTCAATCCCGTCGCCCCTATGGCCCCCACAAAGTCAGCGAAAAACATTCCCTGCAGAGCCCTCTTGCCTGGTCTTCTAGCATTATTGCGGGATGCAAGCAGCAAAAGGCGCCCACAACCATCACTCTCCGCACGGTGCCAAAAACATTAAAAATAAATCATGGGGTTTGTGTGGTAAAAATGTGGTTTTCAGGAACAGCTCATCAACTGCCCCTGCGGCATGTAGTGGAGGTGTCGACAAAAAGAAATAGAGGAGGCGCCCGAATAACGGGGCATCGTCCTCTCCTCCCTCCCCCCTAGGCAAGGGGGATGTGTGCAGGAAGCCTGGGAAGCTTGAGGGGCGGGAAGCCCGCCAAAGGGGCAAACATGTGCGCAAAATGGGACAGTGGAAAGGGGCGGGCCAGGTGGCTTATAAGCCGCTTGGTATTCGTCTCCAGGAACATCGGAGCACAGCAGAAGGACGCCGTGCACAGGAGGACCAGTTTAGTTTTGTTTTGTGTGCTTCAGCTCTGTCTCAGCAAAGCAGTTTTGGCTGAGTATCTGGTGGAGGAATTGGTGCCACATCGAGTGAAGCGGAGCTGGTCAGCAGCAGCACAGTGCATGTGCCCGAGGGAGGAAGCGGGACACCGTGAGCAGATGAGCCGGAGAGCTGCACTGCGGAGCTGCCGTTGGAGCGAGGCAGCAGGCGGCTTGAGCAGCAAATGAGGTGATCGAAGGAGGGAGGAAGCAGGCGGCACAGCCCACTCACCGCTGCATAGCCGAAGCAGCTGATTCAAGTAAGGCAGGGGAGGCTCTCCAGCCAGCAGGTAAAACGGGAGCACGGAACTCGTAGCGCCAGTGCGACGCTTGAGCCTGAGCCTGAGCCTCTTAAGGGTGAAAGTTTTGAAGCAATTGAGGATACTGTTTACATCGGTGCAACCACAAAGGATTCTGCCAGTACATTTTGAATCTCACACGTGTCGCAGCTTCAGCCTGGGCTGCTTAAGGGTGAAAGTTTAAAAGCAAGTGGGGATATTGTTAACAGCTGTAAAACAAGGACCATTGAGAGGGGGGAAAGCAAATGATTTTGCAAAGTACTGTTTAACTCTCACACGTGGTGCAGGGCCGCGGCGGTGAACGTGAGGGGGGGAAAAACAAGGTGGAGACAAAGCAGTGCGCGTACACCAAGGGCCACTGCTAGGACACTGGCAATATTGAAATTGATCTAAGGGGGGAGGCATTCTAAAAGGAGGAGCAATGACACTGAGCTAATAATGGTACAGGCTGTGCTACTGGTGACTTTAATACAGTTAATGCAGCGCGAGTTAGGGCCAACGGTGCAGTGCTGTTAAGGTGAGCTGGCCTGTGAATAGGGGTGGCTGCATTCATCGGCAGTGCGTGTGGCAGGAGGACACTGCAAAATGCCAATACCCTGCAGAGCGTGTGCCAGGAGGCCGCTGCTGCAAACACCTTTCGCAGTGCGTGCGCCTGAAGGCCACTGCATCTAGTCAAGACTCCAGAAACACAAGCATTTGGCTGCAATCAAGGACACAGCAAGTTATAGTATATGCAGCCTCACCTATGCAGTGTGTGTGCCTGGAGGCCACTGCAACAAGGAAGATGTCTACACAGGGTCAGGGCACGACAGGGTTCTGTTGCCCTGACGAAGATCTGGAGCAATTTGTGATGATGGCGCACATGGCAGTCCCCAAGCATGGGCCAAATTGGTTGCACATGGTGGCAACACAGCTACATGGGGAAGCAGCAGGTCCAAGCCAAAGGGCACAATCGCCACTATTCGATAATTTTTCAGCGGAGGAGGTGATGCAAGAGATCCAGGCCATAGAAGAAGAAGAGGAAAGAGGGCCCAGCGAGGAGGAGGAACCTGCAGCCAAGAGGAAGACGACAATGACTACCAAGGCTAAGGCCATTAGGCAACAGGCGGAGGCTGCCAAAAAGCGAAAAGCAGCTGGGGCAAAAGGCAGGGGGGAAGAGCAAGGGCCTGTTGCCAATCCGGCGGCCTTGCCTATGGAGGTTCCAAGGTGTAGCAGCAGTGCACCCAGCACGCCTGTGGCCAGCTCGGCGGCAGTGGCAGCAGAGGGACCTGCATCCTTGGAACCGGTTAAAGGTATGTTTATGCAGTGCTAGCAAGCATAGGGAAATGGGGGAAATGGTCAAATGTTGTGTGGAAATGTAAATGCATTTAATCAAGTGGGGAGGAATGTTGAGCCGGTGCATCAGCAAGGTGAGGTTCAGAGGCTGGGTGGCTTGGGGGTCCAGTGAGCCCCACTACCATGAGTCAAGCCTCCTCACTGCCCAGGGAAACACCTCTTGGGGAGGGCAGCCAGCTGCAGCAGGTGAAAGCAACACCGGCAGGCAGCCATGGGCAGGGTATTGTGTGGGGTAATGCCACGCAGTACGGGAGGGCGTTGCCGGGCTTTGCTCCAGTACGGGCAGCGGGGAACTCTTTAGTATGGCATATTCCTTTGGCCTACAAGGATAGGATTTGGCAGAAGGAGTTTTTTTAGATCTTTTCCCTGCTAAATATGGAGCCTGTATGGTTGGGCTTACGCGAATTGTCAGAGGAGAGGGAGAAGAAGGACAGGGAGAAGGCCAAGCTAGAGGAGAACATAGCCTATTCCTGTATTGTGATTACAGAGTTGATTTAGCCTATTCCTGCATTGTGTTAACAGAGCTGAACTAGCCTATTCCTGCATTGTGATTGCAGAGTTGATTTAGCCTATTCTTGTACTGAGGTAATAAAGTCGAACTAGCCTATTCCTGCATTTTGATTAGAGTTGATTTAGCCTATTCTTGTACTGAGGTAACAAAGTCGAACTAGCCTATTCCTGCATTATGAAAGCTAAGTTGACTCAAACTATGAGTCCCACTGTACCTACCTGCCAGCACCTAGTCCACAGCGTCCTAAAGAAGACATCTTCCTTAGCTCAACAGCCCAGCCACTCTGTACTCACAATTATGCTCCCCTGGCTCATCTTCATCGTGTTCCCTTTCTGTGTCCTGAACAACAATACACCATGCAGCGGAAATAGCTACATATCATTTAGCAACGGACTTGCCAAACTCGGCTGCCCAAGACACCACCCCATCCCCTGTCCCACACCTTTCCTGCCTACCCTACCACCTTTCCCCCATTCTGTCCACAGACATCACAATGCAAAACTCAGCGTTACATCAGTTATCATTCCAGCTAACAACCCACCCAACATTCCCAGCACTTTTGATAATAACTACACTGATTCCAATACCAACCAGCCCAAACTACTAGAACTCAGGCCCACAGCCAACCCCGATCTCTCTACCCACAATAACAGACTTGCCTCTAGACTGCACACCATCACCATACCTACGAAGATGCCTGTAATACCTTTGTCTAAGGCTACTAATAAAAATAGCACTAACACTACATTTCTAAAAGGAGCCCTACTCAATGTCAGATCCCTTGTGGCCTATCCCACTGAAATCGCTGATATTATCCTCTCAGCCGACCTTGACACCACTGAAGCATGGTTACATGAGGCGGCAGGTCCCTACCTAACCCTTGCTGTTCCCAATAACTACTCTATCCTTAGAGCGGATAGACCCAACGCTCGAGGAGGAGGTGTTGCATTCATCTTCAAATCCTCACTCAACATCAGATCCATCACCTCCCTTCCATTAGAAACATACGAACATCTTACCATCAAAATACAAACTACCCCTAAGAGCACAATCACCCTGCACCTAATATATAGACCCCCAGGTCCCACAGGCACCTTCGAAGAAGACATCACCTCTCTAATAGCTGAAATCTCCAAATCTTTTTCACAAAACATCATTTTAGGAGACTTCAATCTAGGTTACAACGACCCTAATGATACTCCTGCCTCTTCTCTCACCAGTGCCCTATCGGAGCACGACTATACTCAAGTCAACACACTATCTACCCACCAGAAAGGCAGAACCATTGACTGGGTCGTAGCCCACAACTGCAACATCACCTGCAAAGCCCCCCAATCTCTTGTTTGGACAGACCATCTCCTCATACCATTTGATATCAGCACTACTAACCCCAATCCCAAACAATGCACCCACGCGCCAGCATGCCTTACCAGAAACAAGCACAACATTACAGCAGACACCCTCACACCTCTGGTTCTCCCCATCCTAAATTCGCTTCCAGCAACTGCTGACCTTAACCTCCTAGTCAGCACCTACAATGATGCTACGACTAACGCCATTGACGCTGTGGCCCCACTAAAGCTATGTAAAGGCAAACCTAGAGCGCACCTGAATTCTTGGTACACTCCTGAACTCAAAACTCTCAGGAAAGAGATAGCCAAATTGGAAACCATATGGAAAACAACCCCATCGGCTGAAAATAAAACCAATCTCATGACCATATCCTCCCACTACAAAAAAGAGATCACCCGTACCAAGAAGGAAGCTTACAACATGAGAATAGATAAGGCAGCCTCCTCTACTAAAGAACTCTTCACCATTTTGAGGGAATTAGAAAACCCCAACCCACCTACAGACACCTGTGTGAAAGACAAACCCTGGTGCGCTAGCATCCAAAATGCCCTCGCCAACAAAATCACGGGCCTACAAACTAAAATTGAGGCCAAACGACTACAACTCTCCAACAGTAGCTCCTCCACCCCTAGCATAACCACCCCCACCAATATCACCTCGGGCTTCACTTTCAAAAAGGTTACTATACCGGAGGTCCAAAAAATGATAGCTTCCCTCAAACCTTCTAATTGCAAAGGGGACAGCTGCCCTGCCCAGATCATCAAAGATGCAGCGAGGGACCTATCCCCCTTCATCTCCAAACTTATAAACCTATCCTTCTCTACTAACTCTATACCAAACAATCTGAAACAGTCATGTGTTCTCCCTCTCCTAGAAAAACAATCCGTAGACCCAGCCATTTCAACTAATTACAGGCCTATCTCTACAGTCTCCTTCCTGATAGAAATCCTTGATAGAGTCGCCTACTTGCAAATTCAGGATTAGAGTCCAATCAATTGCTAGGGCTGCGCCAGTCTGGCTTTCAACCTCAACATGGAACAGAAACTGCCCTTGTTGACCTCAAAAGTCAGATCGATGACATCAAAGACAAAGGTAAAGCTGCCATCCTGCTCCTTCTAGACCTCTTAGCAGCCTTCGACCTAGTTGACCATAAAATACTATGCAATCACCTCTCTTCTGCGGCCCACTTCTCCTCTTTAGCCGTCACGTGGATACAATCCTTCTTAGCCAACCGAACCATGAGGGTCTTTTCACCTGCGGCTGCAGCAGACCCCATTCCGATAACTTGCGGTGTCCCACAAGGATCTTGTGTCTTCCCCACCCTTTACAATATCTTTACAAAACCTCTTTGACAGGCTGGACCATCTGGGTGTCACCTACACACACCAACTACGCAGATGACACCCAGATACTCCTCACCATCACTGGCAACTACACTGTTGACGTCACCAGGGTCAACAAAGTCTTTTCCATCATTCAGTCATGGATGGCCACACACGGCCTCTGCCTGAATGATGAGAAGACAGAGCTCCTCCATGTCGGATCACCCAATAACCTACAGAAACTCAGCCCTGACTACACCAACATCATCATCAATGGTAACACCATCCCCATCATCAAACGTGAAAACTCTAGGGTTCTACCTTGATGCCAACACCAACCTTGCTAAACAAGTCAACATGACCGCCTCAACAACAGCCTACACTGGGAAACTAATTGGAGCCTGCAGACCATTTCTATCCACTAACTGCTGCCTCACGCTGGCTAGGGCTCTTATACAATCCAAGCTTGACTATTGCAACATACTGTACCTAGGCGCCAACCAAGGTGTAATCAATAAACTTCAGGTTCTCCAAAACAACGCGCTGCAAGCAGCACTAAACATTCCCAGGAGAGAGCACATCTCCCCCATCAGAATTTCTGGTAAATGGCTCTCCATTCAACAAAAAATTGACTTAAAAATTCTCTGCCTCACTTTCAAAGCCCTAAACGACCTAGCCCCTCTATCTCACTAATAAACTCACTCTGAAACCAAACACTAGAATCACTAGATCCTCCAACACCCTCTGCCTCATAGTGCCCCGATTCTCCTATAAAAGAGCCAGTGGCTCTAGCTTCATTGTCCTCGCCCCTCAACTCTGGAATACCTTACCATCGAATATCAAATCTACCGAATCATTCCAACAGTTCAGGAAAGTAGCCATTGGATGGCTATTGGATAAAGCTAATCCTGTGCGGGTCTAAGACCCTGTCTACTATATTTACTGTACATACCATTCTAATGTTTAATTGTATCCGCTAACTACCTTTGACTGTACATATTGTATCTTAACTCTAAATGTATAACTGCATACGCTATATATATTGCATATGTGTAATGTGTATTTTGTATATGTGTAACCTTTCCTTAAGCGCCCATTTACTCCTGGGTCTGGAGCGCTATATAATTAAAATAAACAAACAAACAAACAAACAAACAAACAAACATCCAGAATTGGTTGGCAGCATGATAGAGAAGTTCCCACAGGATGCGGGGCGTTATTTGCATATGAGCAGTACATACATACCGTATACCTGACCTATGGCGGCGAGGCTTGGTTAAAGTATGACAGGGGTTTTAGGCTTAAAATGTAGATCTGGCCTGCAATGTCTTGGGATGAGGTGGATGTCAGGGGTTACATTGAGAAAAATGGTACCATCAAGGGGGACTGGGGACAAGGCGCAAGGCAAGAAGCTGCATTATAAAAGGGACAGATGGTCTTATGGGGACAGGAGGAGGGGGTCCTTTCGAGGGCACTCCTCCTGGAATAATCGACCCAGTTATCAGCAGTGGGGGGAGGCGGTTTGCTGGAAGTTTGAGGAGGGGTACTGTCCCTTTGGCAAAATCTGCAGATTTAAACACACAGGTGGCAAAAGTGCAGGGAACCACAGCACGTCTTCCGGTGAGTGAAAGAAGTGGGGTAGTGCATAACCCAAAGAGAAGGAGAAACATAATTGAAAATCACTTGCCGACGCCCGTACTCCTGCATAAATTGATTCCATTCCTGAATGCATATCACAATAGTGCCAATGCTAAATTGCTTTGGGAAGGGTTCAGGTGGGGGTTTAGGATCCCTTACAACAGGGTGGTGGGGAACAGCGAAGCAGACAATTTAAAGTCATCAGTGAGAATGCCTGAGGTTGTGGCACAGAAGGTTGGGGTAGGGTTGCGGGCCCATTCACGTCCTCGCCATTGGAGAATTTTGTAGGGTCACCCCTTTGCTTGGTACCAAAGAGGGAGGAGGGGCAGTTTTGCCTCATACAGCACCTTTCCTTCCCCCAAAGGTGTGTCAGTGAACGATGGCATAGCCAAAGAGAGTTGCAGGGTCCATTACTCTTCATTTGACGATGCTATAGAGCTAGTGAGGACCTCGGGGAGAGGACCTTTAATGGGGAAGGGCGACATTGAGTCTGCTTTCAGGCTACTGCCAATTCACGAGGAGAGCTACCATTTGCTGGTTTTCAAAGTTAAGGACTCTTACTACGACAGGTGCTTACCAATGGGTTGCGCTATTTCTTGCGCTTATTTTGAAAAGTTTTGTACCTTTCTGGAGTATGCATTGAAGCAGAGGGCTCACGGCGGGGTGGTAATGCATTACCTCGACGATTTCTTGTTCATCTGCAAAGATGGGACAGATGAATGTGGGGCGCTCATGAGCATGTTCCAGGCATTGATGGAAGAGATGGGGGTCCCTTTGGCCAAAGGGAAGACAGTGGGCCCACTCATGAGGCTTACATTCCTGGGAATAGAGATAGACTCAGTGGAAGGGAAGTATAGATTGCCAAAGGAGAAGGTCGTGAAGCTTAAAGAAACAATCAGGGAATTAAGGGGTAGGAATAAGGCCACCCTGAGGGAGCTGCAATCATTGGCAGGGAACTTGAACTTTTCAGGTAAGGTAATCCCGGCACACAAGGTGTTTGTCAGGAGCATTGAGCTGAAAGCGGTAGGACTGCAACACGCTTCTCAGCATGTGCGGCTGGGGGCGGAGGTGAAAAAGGATCTCAAAATGTGGGATGGTTTCCTGGACGATTTCAATGGGGTACTACTGTGGCGTGAGCAGTGGGCCACTAGCGAGAAACTCAAGCTTCTTACCTCCTGCATGCCGGTGCTTGAAACCTTTTCCTCCTCTGTGTTGAAGGTTTCTCAACACTTAGAGGGCCAGGCTCACATTGGTTAACAAGCACCACTGCTGGAAATAACCATTTCAACTTTATTTTTAAAAGCTTGAGAACATTTCTAATAGGAACTCCAGGGGTTGTGTGGCAAAATCAGGTGGTGATTTGACAGAGCTGCATATGCTTTTGACCACATAGAGTAGCAGCCAGAGGATGGAACGGGTCAGGCTAGATGTGCATTGGGAAAGCTGTGGCATGGGTTCCAGATCTGGAATAGAGGCAGGTGGTTTGAGCTGGCAGTTCAGTGACGGAACTGTAAGTTCGCTGCGGTGGAGGGTCAAGGCACCATGGTATCATTGTTTCCCAGTACAAGAATAGCCAGAGCTGCTACAAGGAAGGACTGTTGTGCATGTGCAGAGGTATTTATGAATAACAAACATGGACTGGAAGGAGCTAGAACAGTCAGTTTTGGGGAACACATGACCCGTCTCTCTGCATCTGTCTCTAAAAACAGATAAGGGGCGGTATTACGATCAATTGTGCAATACTAAGTGCAGATATTAAAAGATAGGGCTCTCTGTTGTGTGTTCATTTTATACATGTCATGCCACATTAAGCAATGGAAATGTGTATATGTTCTTTTAGAAACCTGGGCAGAACACTGCATTGTTAACTTGTATTTAATGGGAGCATGGGTAATCCATTGGGTTTATCTTTTTTCAACTCGTGTGCATCATGGCAAATAGAAAGAAATTGTCTGGATCACAGTGTAGTCAAATCAGAAGAAAAAGCAAAAAGCAAATCAAGAAGAGTCTTTTCTTAAGTATTTTTGAGATGATCCACTGCAAGATCAAGATGAAGATCTTCCAAAGGATCCGCCTGATACTGAAGTTGAGATGGCAGATATAGCTACTTCCTCACAAGTGGAAGAAGAATCGGAAATGCAAAATCTCACTGTAGAAAACGAACCGCAAGAAGAATTGCAGGTTCAAGATTTAAGATGTGAAAGTGCTGCTGCCTCAATCAGCGTGAGCTATAGTGATCCTGCTACCTGGGACAATTTTCCCTCCAAAAGAAGTGATCATTCAGTTTCCTTTCCCTAAAGATAGAAACAAAAGCAAGTTTTCCTCACATTTTTACAAACTGAGGCTTACCAACGGAGATGATGTGCACCGTCAGTGGCTATAGTATTCCACATCGAAGGACACTGTTTTGCTTCTGTTGCAAGCTGTTTAGCAGTAATCAACCAATGCCTCATCTCTTGCTGATAAAGGGTCAAAGGACTGTAAAAACATGTCTGCAATTCTAGTAGCACATGAAGTAGTCCAGGAGCATTTAGAAAATATTCAAAAGTGGAAGGAACTGGCACTGCGGATGAAAAAGAAGAAAACAATTGATAAAGAAAATGTGCACCTCATTAAGCAAGAAGAGAAGTATTGACAGCAAATCTTAGAATGGCTGATTGCCTTAGTAAGAGTTCTCTGTATGCAAAATCTGGCCTTTCGTGGAACGCATGAAAAACTGCACACATTGGTAACTTCCTGAAATGTGTTGATTATCTAGCTTTGTTTGATCCACTCTTGGATGAGCATTTTTGTAAACTAACAGACCAAAAGACACATTCGCTACCTCAGGAAAGATATACAAGATGAACTGATTCAGGTTTTAGCCACAACTATTAAAGAGGAACTCCTAGCCTCAGTTTGGCTGCCAAGTACTTTTCAATCATTCTGAATTGCACACCAGATGTCAGCCATGTTTAACAAATGACAATGATAGTTTGCTATGTGACCACCATGTCAGTGTAAAACATTTGAGGATTTGTGCCACAAAAAGACAACTGAAGCTAGTATGAAATTCACGGTGTCCAGTCATAATGTCGAAACAATAATGTCGAATTACAAAAATGTCGAATCCAAAGAGTCGAATCCAAAAATGTCGAATTGTTTATTTTTTTATTTATATATTTTTTTTGGGCTCCGGGGGTAAAAAAAATGGGTAAAACAAAAAAAAAAAAAAAATTAAAAAGGGGGGGGGGGTTGAGGTGGGAACCCTCCCTTTTTCGAAAAAAAGCAACCAAAAAAAAAAAAAAAATCAACCTTTTTGTTTGACTTTTTGACTTTCGACATTATTGGATTCGACTTTTTGACTATAAACCGAAATTCACTATTTTCCACCAATTACAAGAAATGTCCTTGCCCACTGAAAACCTGTCTGGCCGAAGCTATGATAATGGAAGCAATATGAAGGGTAAAGAAAATGATGTACAACAAAGAATTTCGGATGTAAATCCATATGCTTTGTTTGTGCCTTGCAGTGCACATTCTTTAAATTTGGTTGTTAATAATGCAGCTAAGTGTTGCTTGGAGGCAACAGCTTTTTTAAATGATACAACATATCTATATATATTTCTCTGGGTCAACATGCAATTGGGAAGTTCTAAACGCCATGTTAAAAAGCTTACATTGAAACCACTGAGTGACAGAAGATGGGAAAGTCAAACTGATGCCTGTAATCCTCTTCGCTATGAGCTGGGCAATGTGTATGATGCACTAGTTGAGATATCAAATGACAATACGCAAACAGGAATATCTAGTAATATCTCTTGCATAGATGCCCAAGGTCTTTCAAAATGTATTTCTAGCTTCAGGTTTGTAGTGTCTCTTGTTGTGTAGCATACTATTCTCTTTGAGATAAATGTGACAAGAAAACAACTAACAGACCACATTTGATTTATGTTGTGCCTTATGGTCGTTAACAGACCACATCTGATTGTGTTGTGCCTTATGGTCGTTAACAGACCACATCTGATTTATGTTGTACCCTATGGTCACTAACTGACCACATTTGACTTGTGCCCTATGGTCGCTAACTGACCACATTTGATTGTGTTGTGCCTTATGGTCGTTAACAGACCACACCTTATTTGTGTTGTGCCCTATGGTCAGTAACGGACACTCTGATTGTGTTGTACCCTATGATCACGCACAGAATATGCATTTCAGGTCACACTGTGAGACTTGAATATCATGCCCCATATTATTTGGTAAACCCCTGGCCGACAACTAGCCACCCGCTATCTACACTGCGCTACTCTAGCCAGACATCCTAGCGACGTTAGGGGTATTAATAGTATCAGTTAACCACACTAACCACCATGTGCAGAAACCTGACCTCCCTGAACTTCATAACTATAACCATGACCTTTGCTACCTACAGCACTAGCCCCCCCACAGACAGAAACCTAAGACTTAGGGCAAGACTACCTTGCATATACGAACCCAAAAGAAATAGCACTAACGATACTGTTAGATCCCCAACTATACAGAGGCACTTGGACAATCTAACCCAAGCCACAACACCCTTAACTCCGACCCCAAACCCCACTCATTATCACAAAAAGAAACACCCAAGTCCAAACAAGCACACAGATAAATCCGCAAGCTATCCCGCCCCTAAGAACACCCTATCTCTTACTGGATCCCTGATCAATGCTAGATCCATGGTAGCCCATGCAACTGAAATTGCTGACATACTAAACAACAGCAGTATTGACCTCCTCGCCGTAACAGAAACATGGCTTCACGAGGCAGCAGGACCCTCCCTGATGTTAGCCGTACCTGACAATTACCAGATCCACAGGGTAGACAGACCCAATGCCAAAGGTGGTGGCCTAGCCATCATCGCTAAAACTACTCTTCCTATCAGACTCACCACCTCACCCCCATGTGCTTCCTGCGAAGTACTATCAGCAAAAATGCAACTTTCCAACAATCGCACGCTAACTACTCACCTGATCTATAGGCCCCCAGCCCCCTGAGAACCTTCGAAGATGACCTTACCACCCTCATAGCGAACAATACCCAAAATCACTCACAAACACTACTGCTGGGCGACTTCAACATCGGCTTTAGTGAGCTTGACAACAAAAATGCCCTCGCTATAACAGCTTTTCTAAAAGACCACGGCCTCACTCAAAAAGTCCTCTCCCCTACACATGCCAAAGGCAGAACCCTTGACTGGGTATCTGAACTTAACTGCAACATAGTCCTCACCAACATCATCCCTCAACTATGGACTGACCACTATCTAATAAACTTCACTGCCACACTTGACCTCCTCAGCCCTAAAATTATCAAAATGATACCATGGCACTGAAACAGCCTTCATAGATCTTAAAACTAAAATGGAGGAATTTAAGGATAGCGGTAAAACAGCGCTGCTGCTCCTACTGGACTTGTCAGCAGCTTTTGATCTGGTGGATCATGCAGTCTTATGCAACCAACTCAAGCTCGCTGCCAACTTCACAGGAGAAGCCATAGCATGGGTCCGATCCTTTCTAGCCAACCGGACCATGAGAGTGTTTTCCACTTCCACTTGTGCCGATCCCATCCAAATTACATGTGGAGTCCCACAGGGCTCCTGTGTCTCACCTACCATGTACAACATTTTCACCAAGCCACTGTTCGACAAGTTGGACAGACTGGGTGTCACCTACACAAATTACGCAGATGACACCCAGATCCTCATACCCCTTTCTGGCAACTATCAAGCGGACCTGGCTTTGGTGAATAAAATCTACATCCTCATTCAGGCATGGATGGCCACCCATGGCCTCTGCCTGAACGACGATAAAACTGAAATCTTGCTCCTCGGATCAGACCATAACCTATCTAAACTTACCCCAGACTATACCTCGTTCAACATTGACAATAATACTACCAAGGTTACGCGTGAGGTCAAAACCCTAGGTTTTTACCTCGACTCAGCCCTCACCCTCAAAAAGCAAGTGAACTCCCTCGCCTCCACAACCACCTACATGTGTAAACTTATCCGTGCCGCCAAACCCTTCCTATCGAGCGCCAACTGCCTCACCTTTGCCAATGCCCTTATCATGTCCAGACTGGACTATTGCAACGCCTTATATTCTGGTGCTAATAAGGCGGTTACAGATAAACTCCAAAGATTACAAAATAATGCTCTTAGAGCAGCTCTGAACATCCCACGCAGAGAGCATATCACCAAACACCGGACCGAGGCCCACTGGCTCAAAATCAAGGACAGAATCCTCCTTAAAACCATATCCCTCACAGCCAAATGCCTCAACAATCAAGCACCCCCCTACCTAGCTGAAAGAATCAACTGGAGACCCTCTAACCGACTGACTAGATCTGCCAACACCTTCTTACTTGAAGTCCCGAGATTCAAACTTACCACGGCGGGCGGATCCAGCTTCCCAGTTAGACCTGCACAATCTTGGAACACACTCCCACTTGACCTCAGACGCCCTCTACCTTACACTAGATTTAGATCCAATGCCATCAAATGGCTGCACAACAACGATTTGTAACACCTGTTAAGACAATACTCTTCTGCATTTACCTATTTTGATCCTACATGTACTGCCTCACCTGTATCATCTGTTGTAAGTTACCACTGTTTTTTTTTGTAATAGCCTGTGGCAGGCTTTGTAACCAAGCTTTGAGTCTTCTTGTACTGTTGCGCCCAGATGCCCACGGGCTGGGAGCGCATTACCAAATAAATAAACAAACAAACAAACTTCAGGCAAAAACATTTGATGTTTGTAATGCTATAAAACAACTGAAGAAACCAAGAAGTTTCGGTATGCAGTGATAAAAACACGGCAAAAATGTCACCTGAACAAAAAAATAGTGGCAAAAATGCCATGGTTTGACCCGTTAAAGGTATACCCCATTACACCATTTAAGGCGACCCGGGGTTGCAGGGGAGTCCCCCGCATCCATACATGGATTGCGGCGGCAAAACCACAGCCTTTTTGCAGCGATATTTTGTGTTCATGGCCATTTTTGATGCGATTTTAACACATCGAACCAAAGTTTCTTGGTGGGTGCAGCAGTGATGAAGGGTTCGAGACAGCACTTGTCGATGCACGTAAACTTGCAGAATAGTTGGACATTCCTGCAGGCTTTGAACCTGATAATTTTGTCCGTGTTCGAAGAAAGAAGAAGCAGTTCACATATGAAGCAGATGATGAGCCTATTGAAAGCCCCAAGGAACATTGCAAAGTGAACAAATGTTTTGTGATCACTGACACAACCCATAAATCTTTAAAAGAGAGATTTACTCTAATGCATCAAATTAGTTCTTTCATACACAGTTTGAATACTAAGGTGGCACATCAAATCTTTGACCACTGCTTGAAGCTACAGAAAGCTTTACAACATGGGCACTCGAAGGACATCGATGCGTCCCATTTTTGCAATGAATTGCAAGTCATTGCAAGAAGAGTTCCAAATAGTTCATCACCACAAGATGCATTTAAATTTCTATACAACAATAATTTGGCAAAGAGTATGCCCGACACATGTATCGCTCTTCAGATTCTCTTAACCATGCCTGTTTCAGTGGCAAGTGGCAAAAGAAGCTTTTCAAAACTTAAGTTGATCAAAAGTTATGTTCGATCTTCTATGATGAAAGAAAGACTTGTTAGGCTAGCATCCTTGTCGGAATTGGACGAAATGTCAGAGAAATAAGAACCCGACCCCACCAAAAGACCGAAAACACACACCACGAAAAGTTCTAACCACCAAAAGTTCCAACTTTTCGCGGTATGTGTTTAGGTGTTTTGGTGGGGTCGGTATTAAAACTTTTTTTTTTTTAAAGGCTGCATGAGGCTGGGCGGGTTTCCCCCGCAACATCCCACTCACTATAGTGAGTGGGGGTTGCGGGGGACACACCCCAGCCCCCTGCCAGAACAAAAAAAAAACTTTAAAAAGCCAGGGGCTGCGGGGGTGTCCCCTGCAACACCCCGCTCACTATACTCTACAGTACTTTTGCTCTACCCTTAGAGCAAAAGTAAATAAAAATAAATACAAAGAAAAGGACTGGACCCTGCTGCGCCGGTTCCCGATCACGGAAAGGGAAAGGGAACCGGCTCCTAAGGGACACAGCGTGTCTGAAAGAAAGGTAAGTAGGTGGTGTGTTGGGGGGTGTGAGTGAGGGTGTGTTTGAATCTGTGTGATTTGTAATGGAAATGTTCACATGGGAGATGTACGAACATTTTGTATTGCGTACATTTCCCATGCAAACATTTCCGTCGCAGGTAATTTACCTGCAGACAAATCACGTAGATCGCCCTTGTCAATAGAGCATGACATTGCTCAAATATTTATATCAAGAACCTTGTATTCTGCAAAAATTAAAGCTCGGAAAGTTAATTTCTAATGTGCATTTTCACTTGTCTACACACATCTGATATGAAGTAACATGCATTCCTAGATATGTTGTAGAGTTTTTTATATGTCTGCGTCACCAAAGCCATCATGTATCATACATAATGGGGGTCATTACAACCCAGGCGCTAATTGCGCCAACTTTACCACCATGAATGGATTTACCGCCCCATTCCAAGGTGAGTGGGGCGGTAAATCCCCATTTCCCATTTTCCCTTCCCCATTCCCATTTTTGCCCCATAGGGCATAATGGGAGTGGGGAAGGCGCTAATTACGCCACCGTAAATTACGGTGGCGTAATTAGCATCATGGCAGGTTAGCGCCATGGATTTTAACGGCTGCTAAAAGCAGTCGTTAAAATCAGAATAGGCGTTAAGGGTTAACGACGGCGTTAACCCTTAACGCCTGGGTCGTAATGAGGCCAAATGGCTTTGGTGACCCAGACACATATTTCATTGTTTATCAACAGGTGGCCCACCACTTCTGCTCCTGTGTTTCTTGGGTTTTTGGATGGTTTTGGAGAATCACTCGCTGTTTTTCACTTTTGTAGGTGTTTTAAAAATAATAAGACATATTGTAAATTATTGTTGAATTTATAGATATCATAGTAAGTATGGGGACACGTTTAGTATTTTGTACCAGGTAGTGCTGTTTATGTGCTTACAGGTGTCTAGTAGGTATTCCCAAAATCATCCCTGCCTTCCTCACATCACAGCACTATTGGCAAATTCATGCTCCACTATGCTGGAACTTCATTCATGTGTCCATGGACTGTGGCACCCCCTTCTGCCATCATGTGTGTGCTGATTGTAGCTCCGTCGCCTGCATCATCTCTCCTTGACTTCTCACCCTTGGCCCCCTCCCATTCATTCTCACTGCTCTTTCTCTGCTCTCTTCTTCATGTCCACACTTCAAAATGCTTTTTCACTCCATAATGCCTAACCTCCACTGCCCCCACTTCTGTACTGCTGGGCTGTAAAACCGGTGTCACTTCATTTAATTTTAGGTGTGTTTTAATCCTGCATTGTTTGTGACTGTTAGTTTCAAAATCGAATTTAGATGTGTTTTCATCCTGCATTGTGTGTACGCCTGAAGCTTTAAAAATCAACTGCGCTGCTGGCCACTACCTTTGCCCTCTGTTCTGTCTGTTTTCTGCTCCTTACCCTTCAGTTCCCATTGTTTCTCTTTCCCAGTCCTGTTTGTATTTCCCCTGTGTGCCTCCTGCCAACTCCCCCCCTCTCCGTCCACGTATCTCAGCTGCTCTGCCTGGTTAAGTTGATCACACTGTGTTCCCTCTCTATGGTGCTTACTATCTTTCCCATCTTCTCCATCTGCTTCGCTATCTCCTACCCCCCCACCTCTCACTAAGTCTGGCAGGAGGAAACTCAAGAAGGATACACTGGGCTCCAACCCAGGTCTGCCTATCGCTGACATCTATGTCAGCGCATCCGCCAGAGAGACAATCACTGATATCCTCTTTGTCGTCCCGTCACCTGACCTATAGACTCTTCCTATAGTTGCTGTGCTCTCTCCTTACTCTTCCTCACAAATAAATGGCAGCACCCGCTGGGAGGTCCTTCTTGCGCTCTCCTCCTCCAGGGCCATCAATAATGTCTATTGGAATGTTACCATCCGGGTAAAAGTGCCTAAATCCAACCTTCTACGTTTTGATTGGCTCCTCCCTTGGCTTATCAACTTTCCACCTTCCTCCTAATGGGCTTCATTGCCATCTGCTTTCACAACATCCATGGCTCCCTCGCCTACTCCTGACCTGATGGCCTCTCACAGCGGCTCCCTTGCCGCCTGATGGGGAGAATTCTCAGTTTATGGCTAATTTCCCTTACCTATAGAGTCCCCCAGCAGCTTTGCTGGATTTGAAGGATTTGTTTCTTTTTACCTGCTAAGAGTGAGACTCTTTTTCCCACTCTTAGGCATTTTTTGCTATGTGTGTTCTGGGCTATTTTTGTGTTTAATGCCTATGGGATCTTTCTCAACCCCATAGGAACCATCTTTATCCACATGTGTTACACAGCACCCTCCGTGCAGTGACACAGAGGTGTCGTAGCGACCCCCAAACATAGACGCCATACCCTGGGACTGACTACTGTCTCACAGGACATGTAAAGTCCCCATTGACTTTACTAGTCAAATCCTATGAACTAAACCAGTACAACCCATCTTACTATGGAGGTACTGGAAGGGGTTAATAGTTGTTCCCCTATGTTCATTTTCGAGAGGGTACCCTAAAGTCCCTCTCAAAAGTTTCTGGCTGGTGGCAGTCGTTACTACCATAAATATTCGACCGTGAATATTTCTCTATGGGATTTTCCCATTGTTCGAGGCTACCACATTTTCTGACAGCCTCTAACATACCTCCGGTGCATTTTAATATTAACTTTGCTCTGGTAGGTTTTATTTGCCAGAACTTTAATATAACTTCTTTCTTGTGTCTTTCTCTAAACTCCTAACCCAGGTCGGGGATCCTTTGTTCGTCCGTTTGGCGGACTTCTACAGAGAAGTCCTCCTTTCGGCGCCACTGAGTCTGGGGTGGGTCCATTGTGTGGGAGGGGGAGTAGGACCCCTTGACAGGGTTGCCTCAGCAACCCATGTCGCACTCTATCCTGATAGGCTAGAGGGTCTCCCGCCAAGATGACCATTCCACTGTGTGAGTGACAGCTAGGCTGTATGAAATGAATGGGGATCTTTTTGCATAAAAGCAGGGTCCTGAGGACTGGAAGAGCAAGACGTTGCCACTGGAACTAAGAAGCTGAAAAGGAGAGAAGCCAAAGACATCTGCAACGACTGAACCACTTTTCTCCACACGACGAGAGAAGATCTTCACCTGAACGAGCCTTCTTCCCTTGAGCTGGTGGGGCCAACCAGTTTGCCAATCGCCTTCCCAGACCTGCCTTGGTCGAATCTCCCGTACCCTGTACTTGGAGGCCAGATAGCCAGGCACCAGTCCACCTGGACAGCGATTTAAAGGAGCGTACCTTTTATTCGTCGGGCAGCACCACGGCTGGTTTCATCCCTGGGTAGTGCAGCAACTCGAACCTTCCTCCACGACGAGAGCATCTCTTCCTCTGCTGGATCACCCGAACTGCAGGAACTACCAGGAACAACCGCCACCGCAGGAGCCACTTCTTCATTTAAGGTACATTGTTCCGCCAGGCCGCCCTTTCTTCGCGGTAGTGCTAAAGGTGTTTTAAATCCTTTACCTCCCTGTTGGGTTGGCCGCCCCCTTTCTAACATTGTCTTTTCAACTTTTGCAACCATCATTTCAAATATCGTTAACCAAAGAATTGACTGCAGCTACAAGAACATTTTGCTCCTTGGCCCTTGCCCTGTACCACTAACTCTGGCACAGGCCTACTGACTCTGGTCACATCTGTTAGATCTGCCTTCTCGAGATTGATTCTCCATTCGAACTGTGTGGTGCACCCCTTTCTTATAACTACTCTTTCTTCCCACTGCATAATCATTGTGAAATGCCATTTTGCTCAGTTTTCATTCTAGGTATTGCTTATATTGATGCACTGTCTTGCTAAACGGGTTCACAACTGATGGGAAGTTTTGCTACGGTGTATAAGAGCCAATTTCTGAATAACTTGTGCTTTCCCTCCCTTGTGAGGAATTGTTAGAGAATCCCTTGTGTGTAGTTTTCACTGGGCCTTTTTGCTCAGTTTTCACTCTGGTTCACTCGGTCTACAATTCATATAGGGAGTATGTATATTTTTCCGTGACTTAACTTAACTTGCTTGATACTTGTGATACATGTGTTTGATTTTAAGTGTATAAAATAAATATATATATACTTTTTAACTACAAAGCTTTGGTCAGTGTTTCCTTGTTCCATAGTATAATGGGCCGAATGTGTAAACCCTGAATACTGCTCAGCTATCTCTTGAGGTGAGTCTGACTGCTCAGCCACAGCTACCAACTAAATCTTTGTGGTACAGACTAATACCAAAGGGGATCTATTGCTCTCACCTGTAGTCCTAATCTGGTGTAGTGCTCGCTAAGGGAACTGCACTGGATTCTGACTAACACTGGTGTACAGCGGTGAGGATAAAAGTATTGGATTTACATTTTAGAGTACTGCTAGGGCATTGGTTCAAATAACCACAAGGCTAACTATCACAACAAGTTTATTTTAAACAAATTATGGAAAGTTACAGCCAGGAGACCCTCCTTACTAATACTGCTGATTATTTAAGGGATCTGTGTAGACCGAAAGGTCTTCCTGTCAAAGGCAAGAAACAAGAAATGATTGATAGACTGTTAGAGAAACAAAGTCTGGATAGTGGTGCTGTGGTGCCCACAACTCCAGCAAATGTAGCAAACAGTAATGAGGATAACGTTGAAGATGTTATTTTTGAGACAGATGAGGAAGAGGAGTGATAACAATGTCACCCCCTCTGGTCCTCTGCCTGCTCAAAGGCCTCAGCCTGTGGCTACTGGACCCTTACCACCTCCCACATTAAGTCCTGAATTTATCTCACTAGAAAGAATTAGACTTCAACTTGAATTCAAAAGAATTAGTGCCCAAACTGAACAGAGACATCAAGAACTAAGGCTCAAAGAAATGGAGCTGAACCATGAGCTTGAGATGAAGAAATTGTCTTTGGAAAATGCTTCTCTCTCCCGAATCTTCTAGATCTTCCAGTCCAAAAAGACCTTGGATGCCTAAAGAGATTGTGGGTATGTATGAACCTAAGTTGGATGTATTAGATGGGCTTGCTATGTTTGAATATAATCATGGGCTCCAGGATATCACAAGGAATCAGTTGATCCCCTGGTTATTCTCTAGGCTCCCCCCTGTTGCATCTGATGTAGTAATGGAGTTGGGGGAGGTGGATAGGATGGATTACGAATGTGTAAAGCTAGCTTTGATAGCTAGATTTGGGAAGACTCCTTCCCAGTACCTTAAGAGGTTTAGGACCCTCAAAAAGCATGATAGTACCCCTTGGACTACTTTTGTGAATGAGTGTTTGAAGAATTTAGAGGGATGGATTAAGGGTTATAGGGCCCCATTACACGTTGTGCGGTAAAAACCTCAAATTACCGGCATGGCGCTCTTAACGTGTCTGCCCTCGCAAGAGGGCGCTAATAGCGTACCATTACGAGTGCGCGGACACGAGCATAGAACCATGCCGTTAAAGACCCTACCGCCATGCCGTTAAAGACCCAAAAAAGTCACTTACCGCCCTCGACGAAAGTGCAGATAGCACCTCTGCCCACATGCTGCATGCAAAGAGCGGTCACCGCAATTAGCGGTGACCATTAAATTGCGGAACCGGAAATAGCGTCATCGCACAGGAACGGGAAAGAGCACGGCGGCCATCTTTAAAAACACAATCTATTGCCATCCACTGCCCCCTGGACCTGTTTGGAGTAGGTTGCAGTTGCAAATCATCCGGGACACCTTCAACATGCCCAAGGCATTTAAAAAAAGCACTGACAGGCAGCGCAAAGAAAAATTTACCTCGGAGGAGTTGAACATGTTGACCCAGACCCTGGCTGACAATGCTGAGGTTGTCTTTGCCAACGACATGCGGCGGTCGACACTACTGAAAAAAAAGGCCATCTGAGAAGAAGTTGCTGTTAAAGTCAGTGCAGTGGGCACCAGCACCTGCACGGTGCGTGAGTGCAGGAAAAGGGACGACCTCAGACTGCGGGTGAGGGGCATCCTTGCCAAAAACCACCGAATAGCCACTGCAGGTGGAGCCGGTTCACCCATCAGACTAAAGGAATGGGAGGAGACTTGTGCAAAACCTAATCGCTGTGGAATCCATTGAGGGAGTAGGCACTATGAAGCAAGGCATGGGAACCACTTCGGATGGAGGTGAGTGTACACATGACAGGATGCTATGTGAATGTACTGTTCCCCCCAAATGTGAGCCCGGAATCCTCTCATGCATGGACACACATCCACACATGCATCCATCCATCCATGTCCATGTCAGTGTCAGACCCAAACACACACACATGCACACATCACCATAGACAAGTGCCAAACACAACCATGCATGGATGAGGCACTGAACTGACACATCACCTGCATCCACAACTATTAAGTCCCAATGGCCACAACTGCATTATTGATGTATCCTGCATGAAGTACATAGAAACGTAACCAATGCCATCCCCCTTCTTGTCCCTGACAGGCTCACATACAGATGGTGAGGATGCCGCAAATGCATCCCAGGCACCGCCTACAAGTAAGAGACCAAGGGCACAGGACTCTGAGGACACCCCCACGACATCTAGGGGCAAGGGGGGAAGGTTCCACATGATGAGTGTCAAGCATCGGAGGAGTGCCACTGCCAGGATTGAAGTAGCCACACCACCAACTAGAGCCCCACCACCGCAGGTGAACCCACAACCACCAATACCAGCCAGCGAGGGCCCACCATCAGCTGCGCCAAGCTCCGCAGGAGAGCAGCCGCCACTGCCCCCCTATCTGACCTTGAGGACACAACGGTTGACACAATGCAGATGCACACCCCAAGCCCCCCTACAACCCCTGAGCCAGCACCATTCCAGACACCTGGGTCTGATGTCACTGGTGAGGACAACATTCCAGCCATAATGTCCCCCATGGTGGCTTCACCTGCTGCCATGGATGCATCTGACGGCACAGCAGCCACTACACCATCACCCAGCACTGCCCTCGAGCTGCCCACCATCCGGCAGCGTCAACAGGAACTTACTGTGCTGGTTGGCCAGCATGTTGAGGAGGCTACCCATCTCAGGGAGAATATTGTGGAGACGGCAAGGCACTCCAGTGAGAGGATGGAGGCCTTTACTGACAGGCTTTGTGAGGAGATAGCTAGGCTAAGGGAGGTCCTCACTCGAATAGCTGACACAATGAACCGCCACTTCACACCACCAGGACAGTCTGCCACGTCGTCATCCGCGGGTTCAACGCAGACAAGCCCCCTCCGCCGCTCGACACGCACCACCAGGCGCATGTCTGCCCATCCTCCAAATGCTGCTGCAGATAATGGCCAGTAGGGGGTTTATCGCGATTCTTCTGCGTGCATGGGCCAACGCAAACATGGCAGACACATGAGGAACTGTTGTGGGGGGTGGGTGTAAGTGTGTTATGGGTCTGTTGTGGGGGTGGGTGGAAGGGTGTTATGGGTATGTTGTGGGGGGTGGGTGGAAGAGTGGTGGGATGTTTGGGGACATGCACTTTTTCATCTTTCCGTTACTTAATACACTGGTGTCTAATCAAAACACAGGCTTGGACATCTTCATTGTGTATGTGTACTTTATTGGCGACAGGGTCCATTGTGTGCTTCTAAACATACACCAGTGCATTACTACCCATATCCATGTGACAGTACCAAAACATGTTCCTCAGAATATTTGGTTGATCAGATGCTGTCTCACAGCACGTCCCTCCTGCCCATCCCCTCTTGCAAGACCTGCATCCCCTTCACCTCCGTCCTCATCACCATCATCATCCTCATCAGGTGCTTCTATTTCAACGTCAGGGGGCAGTGGCACATTCCGTCTGATACACATTGTGCAGCATGACACATGCCATGGTGATCTTGGCCACCTTCTCATGGCCATACAGGAGAGCGCCACCAGACCAGCTAATGCACCTAAACCGTGACTTCAAAAGGCCAAAGGTCTGCTCGATCACGATGCGGGTACAGGTATGTGCTCAATTGTATTCCTCTTTGTGCCTGTTCTGTGGGTTCCGTGCAGGTGTGAGGAGCCAGCTCTTCAGGGGATAGCCTGCATCACCTGTATGGTGGAACAAATGGGGTCCTGTTACTGTTCACCTCAAGAGCGGCCTGTTCATATCACACAAATTGACATTGCATTGTGATTCAAGTACACAGTCAACAGCATACATGCAGATGGTCTGTGTGATAGCAATGTGCAAGGGTGAGCTTGACCCTGCAAGTAGACATGCCCCATTGATGCCTCCAACAGTAATTGACATGTCCTGGGTGAGGCGAGGTCGTAGGTGTCCCTGGGCCCAGGCAGATTTGGTTCCTCACTGCTGTTGTACTGCCATTCCAACATAGATGTTGCCATGCAGTGAGGCATCACTTCAGTGGTGGTAAAGGTGCGTGGTGAAATGCTATGGCTAGGGCGGATCCCTTTGCATGCATCATAGGGCACATTGCATTATAGATGTTGTGCTGGACTGATTCCGGAGGACTATCCTGATGGCACGTATGAAATCTGTGTGTTTTGTGGCGTGGAATGTTGTGCAATGTGTATATGGATGGGTGTTTGATGTTACTAGACCTGAAATGTCATCTGTGTTGTGTGGCTCATACTTGCATGTCAGTTCAACTCAAGTACGTTGCGGACTTCCCAGATGGACATTGGCGTGCATCTGTATGTGCATTTTGCAGACAGACAACAAGCTACAACCAGTTGGAGTATGTATCTCACCGCCCCAATCACACCGAGTTGGAACATGTCTCTCCCCCCATCACACCCAGTTGGAGTATGTATCTCTCCCCCCCAATCACACCCAGTTGGAGCATGTCTCTCTCCCCCATCACACCCAGTTGGAGCATGTCTCTCTCCCCCATCACACCCAGTTGGAGCATGTCTCTCTCCCCCATCACACCCAGTTGGAGCATGTCTCCCCCCCAATCACACCCAGTTGGAGCATGTCTCTCCCCCATCACACCCAGTTGGAGCATGTCTCTCCTCCCCATCACACCCAGTTGGAGCATGTCTCCCCCCCCAATCACACCCAGTTGGAGCATGTCTCTCCCCCCCAATCACACCCAGTTGGAGTATGTATCTCTCTTCCCATCACACCCAGTTGGAGTATGTATCTCTCCCCCCCAAACACACTGCCATGTGCTTGCCCTGCTACTCACCAAGTAGCCACGAACGTTGTGCGGTTTGTCGCTCCATGTAGCGTGGGATAGTTGAGTTCTGCAGGACCATGGAATCATGGGTTGATCCAGGAAATCGGGCACAGCAATGTGTGATTATCTTGTTGGCATCACATACCATTTGGTCATTGATGGAGTGGAATTGCTTCCTGTTTCGGTAGACCACTTCATTGCGATGTGGGACCACCAATTCCACATGTGTACAGTCGATGGCCCCAATGCAACTTGGGATGCCTGCCAGTGAATAGAAGCCAACTTTGGTGTTGGCAATCTCCTGGGCAATCCGTGGCATGAATATGTGTTCAGGTGCATGCTTCAGGAGGGCATCGAGTACCTGGTTCAGCGTGCGTGAAAATACTGGTTGGGAGATGCCATGCATCTGGCCCACTGTATGCTGGTAGGTGCCTGTGGCCAGGAAGTGGAGCACAGTCACCACCTTGAGTAGAGGGGGGATGGCAGTTCTGATGTCTATGAGCCTCACAATATCATTGTGTATCATGACCACGATGTTGGTGATGGTATCCCGGTCCATACGGTACAGGGTGTGTATCTGCTCAGGGGTTAGGTTAAATGGACTGGCTCTGATCCTGGGGATCGGTGGGTGCCTCTGTGGTATGATTAGGTGCCGTGGTGGTGCTTGCTGTGCCTGTCTTGCCCTCCTCCTCCTCCTCCCCCTGCGTCTCCTTTGGGCTGCCTGTTGTTGAAGCTGCGCTGCAATCATGTCCTCCAGCCCATGTAATGCTGCTAGTATTGGAACCATCTTGGTGTGGGAAGGGGTGTGTGAATATTTGGTTGATCAGATGCTGTCTCACAGCACGTCCCTCCTGCCCATCCCCTCTTGCAAGACCTGCATCCCCTTCACCTCCGTCCTCATCACCATCATCATCCTCATCAGGTGCTTCTATTTCAACGTCAGGGGGCAGTGGCACATTCCGTCTGATACACATTGTGCAGCATGACACATGCCATGGTGATCTTGGCCACCTTCTCATGGCCATACAGGAGAGCGCCACCAGACCAGCTAATGCACCTAAACCGTGACTTCAAAAGGCCAAAAGTCTGCTCGATCACGATGCGGGTACAGGTATGTGCTCAATTGTATTCCTCTTCGTGCCTGTTCTGTGGGTTCCGTGCAGGTGTGAGGAGACAGCTCTTCAGGGGATAGCCTGCATCACCTGTATGGTGGAACAAATGGGGTCCTGTTACTGTTCACCTCAAGAGCGGCCTGTTCATATCACACAAATTGACATTGCATTGTGATTCAAGTACACAGTCAACAGCATACATGCAGATGGTCTGTGTGATAGCAATGTGCAAGGGTGAGCTTGACCCTGCAAGTAGACATGCCCCATTGATGCCTCCAACAGTAATTGACATGTCCTGGGTGAGGCGAGGTCGTAGGTGTCCCTGGGCTCAGGCAGATTTGGTTCCTCACTGCTGTTGTACTGCCATTCCAACATAGATGTTGCCATGCAGTGAGGCATCACTTCAGTGGTGGTAAAGGTGCGTGGTGAAATGCTATGGCTAGGGCGGATCCCTTTGCATGCATCATAGGGCACATTGCATTATAGATGTTGTGCTGGACTGATTCCGGAGGACTATCCTGATGGCACATATGAAATCTGTGTGTTTTGTGGCGTGGAATGTTGTGCAATGTGTATATGGATGGGTGTTTGATGTTACTAGACCTGAAATGTCATCTGTGTTGTGTGGCTCATACTTGCATGTCAGTTCAACTCAAGTACGTTGCGGACTTCCCAGATGGACATTGGCGTGCATCTGTATGTGCATTTTGCAGACAGACAACAAGCTACAACCAGTTGGAGTATGTATCTCACCCCCCCAATCACACCGAGTTGGAACATGTCTCTCCCCCCATCACACCCAGTTGGAGTATGTATCTCTCCCCCCCAATCACACCCAGTTGGAGCATGTCTCTCTCCCCCATCACACCCAGTTGGAGCATGTCTCCCCCCCAATCACACCCAGTTGGAGCATGTCTCCCCCCCCAATCACACCCAGTTGGAGCATGTCTCTCCCCCCATCACACCCAGTTGGAGCATGTCTCTCCTCCCCATCACACCCAGTTGGAGCATGTCTCCCCCCCCAATCACACCCAGTTGGAGTATGTATCTCTCCCCCCCAAACACACTGCCATGTGCTTGCCATGCTACTCACCAAGTAGCCACGAACGTTGTGCGGTTTGTCGCTCCATGTAGCGTGGGATAGTTGAGTTCCGCAGGATCCAGGAAATCGGGCACAGCAATGTGTGATTATCTTGTTGGCATCACATACCATTTGGTCATTGATGGAGTGGAATTGCTTCCTGTTTTGGTAGACCACTTCATTGCGATGTGGGACCACCAATTCCACATGTGTACAGTCGATGGCCCCAATGCAACTTGGGATGCCTGCCAGTGAATAGAAGCCAACTTTGGTGTTGGCAATCTCCTGGGCAATCCGTGGCATGAATATGTGTTCAGGTGCATGCTTCAGGAGGGCATTGAGTACCTGGTTCAGCGTGCGTGAAAATACTGGTTGGGAGATGCCATGCATCTGGCCCACTGTATGCTGGTAGGTGCCTGTGGCCAGGAAGTGGAGCACAGTCACCACCTTGAGTAGAGGGGGGATGGCAGTTCTGATGTCTATGAGCCTCACAATATCATTGTGTATCATGACCACGATGTTGGTGATGGTATCCCGGTCCATACGGTACAGGGTGTGTATCTGCTCAGGGGTTAGGTTAAATGGACTGGCTCTGATCCTGGGGATTGGTGGGTGCCTCTGTGGTATGATTAGGTGCCGTGGTGGTGCTTGCTGTGCCTGTCTTGCCCTCCTCCTCCTCCTCCCCCTGCGTCTCCTTTGGGCTGCCTGTTGTTGTTGCAGCTGCGCTGCAATCATGTCCTCCAGCCCATGTAATGCTGCTAGTATTGGAACCATCTTGGTGAGGGAAGGGGTGTGTGAAGGGGTGTGGTGTGCTCCTTTTGAGCTGCCACAGTCTCCATTGCCTCCACCTGTGTTGATTGTGTCCACCTGTGGCAGGTGGGAACACTGCTCAGTTCTCTTAACGTGTGGTTCGCGATGCCGGTATTTGCGCCATGGCGGTAAGGGGTTTTGGGGGCTTTACCATGCTGCTATTGGCATGTCCGCTCGCCTTGTGATGCTGTGCTAATAGCGGCATGGCGTAATTTACGGGATGGTGGGTTGCGCGCACGCTGACTGCCCGCTATTAGTGGCACCGTACTTAGCGGTGCCGCTAATAGCGGTGAGCCGGGTCGTAATTCGCATGGGGATTTAACGTTGCCGGTATTCCATTACCGGTAACGTTAAATCCATACCGCCTACCGTGTAATGAGGCCCATAGAGTTAACACTTAAGAAGGAATGAGAAATCTTGTCATGATGGAGTCTATCTATGATGCCTGCTCTCCTGAGCTCAGACAGCACTTGGCTGATTCAAAAGAAATAGATTCTAAGAAACTAGCTAAGGCTGCTGACTTGTGGGTTGCCAACAGGGCCACTCACAAGGATTCAGGGGTAACTCAGAAAAAAGGATGAGGGAAAGCAGCCAAAGAAGGACAACAAAGAGAATTCAAATAATTCCAATTCCAAAGAGGGCCCCAAACAAAATTCTAAGGGTAAGCCACAAGGGAATCGAAATCAGGCTAGTGTACGTTCTGGTCCCAGACCAGAAGGAGGTCAGAACAAGCCACCATTCATAAAGACATTTGGGAAATGCTATGTTTGTGGCTCTACTGATCATGTGAAAGGGGATCCCAGATGTAAGGGTAAACCTTCAGGGGTCCACACTGTCTCCTTAGCCTTCGCTCCAGAGGAGGAAGTACATATGGTCAGTGGAAACTTTCAACTACTAGCTGATGATTCCATTGTAGTCTCAGCTAGTGTATCTTTAGTATCTCCAGGACTGTGGGAACAACAGAATTTAGATGTGTATAATTCTATCCCCCAGGAAAACCCTGCCATTAGAGACACTGGGGCCAGCCTAACTGTGGTGGGCGAATCTTTTTCCAAGGTGGAGGATGTTGCTAAGGCACCCAAACGCCTCACCAAGTTAGCTGGAGGGCCCGTGGAGATGCTTCCCCAATTACCAGCTCTCATCCAGTGCAATGAAATGACTGTCAGGATACCTGCGAATGTACAATCTGAAGTACCAGGAAGGGTGCTGTTGGACAATGATCTGAAAGACCTGGGAGTAGTGTCAAGTACTCCCAGACCTCCTAGTAAGAGATTACAGGAGCTTACCAGACCTGCAAGGGAGAGGACCTTGAGGGGCTCTCCTGAGGAGACGATAGAAAAAGAAATCACTCCTACTCCACTGGAGTTACTAACTGCTATTTCAAAGCAACCAGATGCAAATGGGAAACCCAAGGCTTCAAAGAAGAAACCAGCATAAGGCACTCCAGTGCTACCAACCAGTAAATCTCCTAGGTTGTCAAAAATCACACCTGTGATTACTCCTCCAGCTGAGGCTGAGAGTGAGGTACAACCCTGTGTGGCTGAACTAGAGCCTGAAGATTCAGATCTAGTAAGAGGCCAGGAACTCATTGGAGATCTTGACCCTGTGGACCATCCTGAGCTGCAGTCTTTAGTGGCAGAAGGTGGACCCCAAAGGGCAAACCTCAGGAAGGGACAAAGAGAATGTCCAACTCTGGAAGGTCATCACCACCAGGCAGCTTCTCAGCTTGAAGGGCAAGAGCCTGGGAAGTACAGGTTACACTGGTAAGATGGCCTCTTCTATAGTGAACCAACAGAGTCACTCCCTGAGGACTACAAAAGACTTGTAGTACCCTAAGCAAACTGACTCCAATTCTTGCAACTAGCCCATGAGATACCTTTGGCTGGTCACTTGAGCTTCAAGAAGACCAAGGAATGTCTCTCTCTCTCTCTACTTTTATTGGCCTAAAATGGGGGCTGAGGTAGATAAGTATTGCAAGAGTTGCCACACTTGCCAAACCTCTGGTAAAAGTGGCTCCTTGAACGTGGCACCTCTAGTGCCTCTCCCTGTGGCGGGAGTACCATTTGAGAGGGTAGGAATCGACATTGTTGGTCCCCATGATCCTCCAACATCTTCAGGCAACAGGTTTATACTTGTTGTAGTAGACCATGCTACTAGGTTCCCTGAAGCAATTCCTATGAGGACTGTTACAGCTCCAGCTGTAGCTAAGGCCCTCCTTGGTATTTTTACCAGGGTTGGATTTCCTAAGGAGGTAATATCCGACAGGGGGTCAAATTTTATGTCCCACTACATGAAGGCCATGTGGAAAAACGGTGGCGTTATCTACAAGTTCTCAACAGCATACCACCCTCAGACAAATGGATTGGTAGAAAGGTTTAACAGAACCATGAAGAGCATGATAGGAGCTTTAGAAGACCCTCTTAAGAAAAAGTGGGATCTTCTACTGCCATGCCTTCTCTTTGCATATAGAGAAGTCCCTCAGGAGGGAGTGGGTTACAGTCCCTTTGAACTTCTCTATGGCCATCCGGACAGAAGTCCATTGGCCCTGATCAAGGAGGGGTTAGAGAGTGCTCCTTCCCCCACGCCAGTCAGAGTCACTGACTATGTGATAGGACTCCAGAGGAGAATGTCGCACATGATGGCTGACGCAAGTGATAATTTGAAAGCAGGTCAGGCTCTGGTCAAACATTGGCATGACCAGAAAGCCAACATGGTTGAGTTCGCTCAAGACGAGCTAGTTTTTCTTATGGTCCCAACAAGGCAGAGGGCCTTATAGGACAAATGGATGGGACCCTTCAAGGTTGTGGGGAAACTTGGAGAGGTGAACTATCTGGTGGATTTAGGAAATCCTAAGGAGGCTCCTAGAGTCTTTCATATCAACCGTCTAAAAGCTTATGTCTCGAGACCAGAACTGGGAGCTTTGCTTCTAGCTTCAGCTCAAGAGGAGGAGGAGAGTGAACCTCTACCTGACCTCCTCAGAGGCAAACCTTTGGATAAGAAAATAGAAGGAGTTAATCTCTCTTCTAATCTGACACCTGAGCAACAGGAGGGGTGCAAAGTTTTGTTGAATCAATTTGCCTCCCTGTTTTCTCTAGCACCAGGCTTGACCCCTTGGGGTCAACATGATATTCAAACTGGTGACTGTTTACCTGTCAAAAGTAGGGGCTACAGGATGTCAGAAAATGTAAGAACCCACATCAAAGGAGAGAACAACAAGATGCTTGATCTTGGGGTAATAGTTGTGTTAGTACCAAAGACAGGATCCAAGGAGTTGAGATTCTGTGTGGACTATAGAGCTCTAAATGCAGTCACTAAGACTGATGCCCATCCTTTGCCAAGGACAGATGAGCTGGTGGACAGACTTGGTTCAGCCAAGTTCCTCAGCACATTTGATCTCACGTCAGGCTATTGGCAAATAGCCCTGACTGACCATGCCAAGGAGAAAACTACATTCCAAAGGATGGTTAATCAGGTTCTGAATGGGATGGAGGACTTCTGCATGGCATACTTGCATAAAGAAAAACAAATTATGGGCTAGGGAGGCCTTTTTTGTTGAAGGGGGGGCTTGACTCAGAAAAGGCGTTATAACAGACAAGAAAAAAGGGAGAGTCAACAGCTACCCCTGTTCCAACGTGTAGCTACGGTAGGCTTAAAAAAGGCAGAAAGTTTGTGGATACTAGACATTAAGGGTCACAAACAAAGGAGGATAGAATATAATTAAATTTATTCAGACATACATTAGGAAAATTCACAGCAGAAAAAAACAACAAAATTAAAAGATCACATATGAGCCTTCTTATGTCTTACAGAGAAAAGACAAATAATAATAATAGTCAGTGACAAACTGTTATTGCATCACAGTTTGGTAAGTGAGGGTTAGTAGCATATATATAATGTGGATTTCAGATACTACAATCATACTGGTAGTATGTCATTGTGGTCGACGCTTCTTTGTATAGGTGTTTCTGGTTCAGGATTGAGCCAGCCTTCACTGAGTGGAAAATGTTCACAGATGAAGGGCCCAAACTGTCATCAGGACGTGGTTTGGGCTGAAGAGCACCTATGGAAAGAATTGGCACATAGGAGGGAATGTCAGAAAAAAGGGGGTATGTGACCACACAGAGAAAATCTGTGTATAAGGATCTGCGCTAAAGGAAGCCTACCTGTGTTCTATCAACGGTTGGACACGAAATGATTTCAGAGAAGCATCTAAATGGTTCTGTCGTCCGTAGTGGGGAATCTACAGGAGAAGGGGTGGCAATAAGTAACCTAAATAATATGAAATATCATACATAGCTTGTTAATTAGCAGGAGGAGCATACCTTTATTTTGGTATGTGTTCCAGTGATGGTACTGGAACTAGTTCAAGGGCGAGAGTTTCCGTGTTATTGGAGGCTTTTTCGAGGTAGAGAAATCGGCCAAGGTTGCTGTGTAAGGAAGAGATCGAGGAAATAGATTTATCAGAGGATGATAAAGGGAGTGCATAGTTGCGTGAAGGTGCCTACTGATTATTTGCATGGGAGGTGTGGATTGAGATAGTGCCGGTATAATTACAGTGTAGGGCTGAGTGAAGATTAAAGGAATACAGCACGTGGATGACTTATGGCAGTAAAATGGTGGAATCCTAATTTGGCCTTAAAACGTGAAAAGATCAATATTCTGCACGGCATTAATGCCCTCAGTGATTTGTGCATTTTGTAGCGATTTTGCAAGTCTTTTGCAGGGCTCTTGTTTAGCATGGCAAATGTGCATATTAGATAGAGTATTCAGGCTGGCAGAAAAAATAATGATAAATATTTTGCCATTATAAAAAACGAGCATACAATCGCCTTATTAAGGAATGCCTGGATGTTCTAGCGATTTAAAAAAGAAGTTACTCAAAAAAGTGCACAAAGTGTACGGCTAGTTTAATTTGGAAACAAATCCGAGGTGTTTTTGAAACAAAAGCAGTGCAGGTTTAGATCGATTACGTGGCGGTGGCTGATTTCTTACCTGAAAAGCCAGAGAATAGATTCCTAACGACGTCTGCCAGACGAGCCAGAGAGCTGTGTCTGCCGCTTTGAGGTGAAGCGTTTGGAAAATAGGCTTGCTCGCAAGCAGACGCATGCGCGACTGGGACACTAACTTAGGTGTGCGCAGGCGCGTGAGAAACATTGGCGCATGCACAATGGAAATTGATGAAGAACACTAATACTGATCGTTTCAGTGACTGTGTGTACGTGCATCAGAGGTGCACGGGTGCGTGTTTGATTAGGCAAATAGGACACAGCTGTTTATGTTAAAAGGTTGAAGCAACTGGTTGTGCAAATGAATACATAGTTTTACATGCACAAAGGAAAAAATCTTTTCCAAAAAGACTTATTAGGTGACATGAATTATGGTTTGAAAGAGGATCAGACAAAAGTGCACACCTCAAACATGGGGGCGGAGCATCCAGTTTCATTGATATATTCAAGAGCATAAGAGCGAAGTGTGTGGTTGCATGTGGTGGTGGTGTAGAAACACAATATGTTGATAAATGACATGATGTGAAACAAGTTATGGATGCAGATTTGATGATTAAATAAACTTTTCAACAGTGGTGCCAAAAAATGGTCACATAAGTAGATAAAGGCAGAGTGAAGGGCAGCTTTAGATTATTTGAAAAATAGATTCCATTTGATTGCAATATTCAGGCCCTGTTTCACCGAGTTGAGTCGAAAAATCAATTTTTGCTCTAGTTTACGAAGTGAGAGATCTATGTCACCACCTCTGAAAGGGTTTCTGGCTGTTTGTAAAACAAACCAGAAAAAGTCATTGTGGGTGTGGTGTTTCTCTTGGAAGTGTGCCACCATTGGCTCATCTTGAACGGCATTTTTGATGCACGAGCGATGTTCGCATATGCGCTGTCTTACTTCCCTCTTGCATTTTCCAATGTACAGCAGTTTGCAGGGGCATTGAATTGCGTACACTGTCCACTTGCTTTTACTATTGGTGAAGGATTCAAAGTTCCAATTCTTTCCGTTGAGATCAATGGATTTCATATTTTCTGTTAGACAACAGACTGAGCATGATCCACATTTGAAATGGCCTTGAACGGGTGGTAGATTCCACAGGGTGCTTTGTTCGGTCAGCCTGGTTGGTTCTGTGTAGGTGTTGACCAGCCGATCTTTAAGATTTCTACTTCGTTTAAATGCAAAACGGGGTTTGGTGGGCTTGAAAGAAACTGTGCGCAGAATATTCCAATGTTTAAGGATGGTCTTCTTTATTTGATTGCTGAGTGGGGAAAAAGTAGTCACACAGGTGATTTTGTCTTTACAAAGCTCTCGTGGGGTAGGCGCGAGGCATGATTCTCTGCTTCTGTTTTTAGCTCGTTTTCTCGCTTGACGAATGATGCGGCTGGGGTAGCCTCTTTCTTTTAGTCTTGTCGCGAGGTCTCTGCTGGCTGTTTCAAAATCCTCTCGTCTAGTGCAGTTACGCCTCAGGCGTAGAAATTGGCCAAAAGGAAGGTTTTCCTTCATGCTTGCTGGATGGAAACTGTTGAACTCCAGAATGGTGTTTTTAGCAGTTGGTTGGATGACATTGCAGTGTTCAGCCCCACTTGGAAAGAACATGTTGACCACCTAGGATATGTTTTGCAGGCTCTGTAACAGGCCCATCTGACTATAAAGGCAAGCAAATGTCAAATTGGTCAGAGTAAAGTGGTCTACCTTGGGCATGAGGTAGGAGGTGGTGAAATAAGGTCTTTGCTCAGCAAGATTGAAACTGTGCAAAACTGGACAACCCCTTCTACGCAAACCCAGGTGAGAGCCTTCCTAGGCCTCACTGGGTATTACATGAATTTCATTGAGAACTATGGATCCATAGCTTCTCCACTGAATGTAATCTCTTCTCCAAAGTTCCCTAAAAAGATCAAATGGATTGCGGAGTGCAATCAGGCCTTTGAAAGCCTGAAGAAAGCCCTTTGTCAAGCTCCAGTTCTCAGAGCTCCTGACTACCACCAACCCTTCATTGTACACACAGATGCTTCCAATATAGGTATAGGTGCAGAACTCAGTCACCTGGATGAGAAAGGTAGGGAACACCCCATTTGCTTCATCAGTAGGAAACTGAAGGAACCTGAAGCAAGGTTGGCAACTATTGAGAGAGAATGTTTTGCCATTGTGTGGGCTTTGAAGAAGTTTAGACCATACTTGTATGGATCTACTTTCATCATTCAAACAGACCACCAACCCTTGAGATGGTTAATGCAAATGAAAGGGGAAAACCCCAAACTGCCAAGATGGTCAATCTGCCTCCAAGGGTTTGATTTTACCATTGAGCACAGGTCAGGATGTCACCACCAAAATGCTGATAATCTCTCTAGGATGTTTATAACCTACTAGAGGTATGAGACTCATCCAGGAGTGGATTAGATCCTCCTGTCCCTTAGTCTGGGGGGGGGGGGGCGAGTGTTAGGGAGAATTCTCAGTTTATGGCTAATTTCCCTTACCTATAGAGTCCCCCAGCAGCTTTGCTGGATTTGAAGGATTTGTTTCTTTTTACCTGCTAAGAGTGAGACTCTTTTTCCAACTCTTAGGCATTTTTGGCTATGTTTGTTCTAGGCTATTTTTGTGTTTAATGCCTATGGGATCTTTCTCAACCCCATAGGAACCATCTTTATCCACATGTGTTACACAGCACCCTCCGGGCAGTAACACAGGGGTGTCGTAGCGACCCCCCAAACATAGACTCCATACCCTGGGACTGACTACTGTCTCCCAGGGCATGTAAAGTCCCCATTGACTTTACTAGTCAAATCCTATGAACTAAACCAGTATAACCCATCTTACTATGGAGGTACGGAAGGGGTTAATAGTTTTTCCCCTATGTTCATTTTCGAGAGGGACCCTAAAGTCCCTCTCTCAAAAGCTTCTGGCTGGTGGCAGTGGTTACTACCATAAATATTCGACCACAACTATTTCTCTATGGGATTTTCCCAGGCTACCACATTTTCTGAAAGCCTCTAACATACCGCCGGTTCATTTTAATATTAACTTTGCTCCGGTAGGTTTTATGTACCAGAACTTTAATATAACTTCTTTCTTGTGTCTTTCTCTAAACTCCTAACCCAGGTCGGGGAGCCTTTGTTCGTCCGTTTGGCGGGCTTCTACCGGGAAGCCCTCCTTTAGGCGGCATTGAGTCTAGGGTGGGTCCATTGTGTGGGAGGGGGAGTAGGACCCCTGGACAGGGTTGCCTCAGCAACCCATGTCGCACTCTATCCTGATAGGCTGGAGGGTCTCCCGCCAAGATGACCACTCCACTGTGTGAGTGACAGCTAGGCTGAATGAATGTGGATCTTTTTTGCATAAAAGCAGGGTCCTGAGGACTGGAAGAGCAAGACGTCGCCACTGGAACTAAGAAGCCGAAGAGGAGAGAAGCCAAAGACATCTGCAACGACTGAACCACCGGTGAAGCCCTGCTGCAGCGTCTCACCACTTTTCTCCATACGACGAGAGAAGATCTTCACCTGAAAGAGCCTTCTTCCCTTGAGCTGGTGGGGCCAACCAGTTTGCCAATCGCTTTCCCAGACCTGCCAGGGAGTGTGTATATTTTTCCGTGACTTAACTTAACTTGCTTAATACTTGTGATACATGGGTTTGATTAGAAGTGTATAAAATAAATATATATATACTTTTTAACTACAAAGCTTTGGTAAGTGTTTCCTTGTTCTATAGTCTAATGGGCCTAATGTGTAAACCCTGAATACTGCTCATCTCCCTCTTGAGGTGAGTCTGACTGCTCAGCCACAGGTACCAATTAAATCTTTGTGGAACAGACTGATACCAAAGGGGATTTATTGCTCTCACCTGTAGTCCTAATCTGGTGTAGTGCTCCCTAAGGGAACTGCACTGGATTCTGCCTAACACCGCCTACAACCTGTCTGGCTCCCTTGCCTGCAGTGTCCCCACCGACATCCTTGTCATCTACCGGTCCTCTACCTCCTCTTACCTCAATCTCTCAGGCAATCTTGTCACTTACGGGGCCTGGGGGGTGACTTCTGTTCCCTGTAACCCTGCCGTAAGTCTCTCAAAAATTTCAACTGGCTCCACGTTGCCACACTTAACATTCTCTCTGCTGTCAAACACTCCTCTGACATCTGCCACCTCCTTGAACTTATGGATCTTGATGATCTTGTCCTCATTGAGACATGGTTTAAGGACAGTTCTGTCACGAGTTTTGACACACTTCTCCCTGAAGGGTATAAGGTCCTTTCCGATACCAAGCTCAACAGGCCAGGAGGTGGAGTAGCACTCACCTTTCCTGAGTGGATCCCTGTTTCCGTTATTTCCACTCAGGCCTACTCCTCCTTTGAATCTCACACACTACACACACACACACACACACACACACACATTACACACACACACACACTACACACACACTACACACACACACATTTCAAAGTCTGCGAGGAACTAGCCAACCCTACTGCAGCAACATCCTCTACTGCACCCACCCAGGCCCTCTGCTTGTTCCTGGCGGCTCACTTCACCACCAAAACACATGACATTCTGACCACTCTCACTTCTGCACCCACTCTCGCAACAACATCTCTTGGGCTACCCTCGGCCGGCCTCTCCCCTGCCCCTCTTTTCTCCTCCCTCTCCGCGGTCACACCTGAGGGGGTCTCTAGACAAGTCTGGTCTATGAACGCCTCTTGTAAACAGGTGACCCCCTGCCCTCCCAAAACCATCAAAGACAACATTGACACTTCGCCCGAGCCGGGCAGAACTCTGAAACCTCTCCTTCACCACCAGAGTTTTCCCCACTTCCTCAAGCACTCTCCTGTGTCCGATCTCTATCACTCCCTTCCTGGAGTTGGCTATCTCTCAGTTTACCATCCACACATAATCTGTTGGCTGTCTCCATGACCATCAGTCTGGCATCAGAGCACCCAGAGGCATGGAAACTGCTCTTCTGAACACCTCTGAAAACCTGCTCTCAAATCTTGACTCAACTCTCCCTACATCCTCATTCTTCTTGACCTCTCCGCTGCTTTGGACAAAGTAAACCACAAACATCCTGATATCTCATCTCTGACAGCTAGGTATCACAGATCAGGCCCTGGCATGGCTTGCCTCTTTCCTCTGACCGTCCTTCCCAGGTGGAACTGGGGTCTTTTCTCTCTGCTATCACTTTCTACTTGTAGTGTCCCTCAGGGATCCAACCTACCCTCCCTGGTTCTTCAATGTCTATATGGCCCCTCTGGCCCACATGATCTCTGCCTTCACCTCCAACTTTTAATGTTATGCGGATGACACACAGCTCTCTTTCAGGCTACCCTCCTCCTCCTCCTCCTCCTCCTCCTCCTCCTCCTCCTCCTCCTCCTCCTCCTCCTCCGTCCCTGTCTGTCTGCAAATTCAGTCTTGGTGTGCTGCGTATGATCTCTGCCTCAATCCCAGCAAGACAGAGATCCTCATTGGGACCCCTGCTCCCGCCTTCCCACCGTCACTATGGCCGGCCTCCCTTGGCCCTGCGCCCTCACCCACTAGTGAGGCAAAGAATCTAGGGGTCAGCTTCAACTTCACACTCTCCTTCTCCTCTCACATCTTGAACATCTCTAAAAAAATCCCACTACCAGCTGCACCTCCTCAGAGGTATTTGACCTTTTCTCACCTTTCCGCAGATACTAACCATCTCCAGAGCCCTGGTTCTTTCTAGACTGGACTATTGTAACAGTCTCTTTCTCAATCTCCCTACTTCCACTCTACAACCTCTACAACTCATCCAGAACAGACCCGCAAGACTTATCCTTGGCCTCAATCCCAGGGACTGCATCTCCCTGGCACTGAAATTCCTCCACTGGCTCCCCTTGGCTGCAAGTTCAAGACCCCCTGCATAGTCCACAAGGCACTATCTACAACTCTCTCTCCCTACATACTCTCCTTCTGGAGCTCACTGCTCATCCTCCTCCAACTCCCTCTGGGAGAGGCGATTCTCAAAACAGAGATTTGGGGGTAAATCTCTTTCCTCTGCAGGTGCTACCCTCTGGAACAGCCTCCCTGCATCTCAGTCTTGAGCCTGATCACCTTAAGTTCTGGAAACTCCACAAGACCTTCCTCTTCTCTTGCTTCTTCTCTATCCATCTCCCTTGTTAACCCCCTCTCTATTCATGCCTACTGCCTTCCTCCCTTTTTCCTTAACTCCACTCTATTTCCTCACTGGTCACCTGCTGCACCTCCAGAACCACAAAGATCTCAGGCTCCCCCGCCAGTCCTCGCACTTGCCCCCAGGCCTCTGCACTACACCCACCAATTCTTTATTCCTTGAGAATGGTAACCTCTCAGCACTTAACTTATCACCTTACCTTCTGTCACGCACTTGCACTATTTAAAACGTTGTTGGCCGAGTACGGTTGCTTAAGGACTATATGATCTCCCTCTCCTCCCCACCTTCATTTTTGTCTTACACCTGCACTTGTAGTAAGGCGGTTAGGCCAAGTTTGCTAGTCATTTTTGCAAGATCATTTGGAAATTTCAAGGCCTAAGAATGACTCTGTATTCCCCTGTACCCGTTCCGCCTTGAAGCACTTAACCTGTCTATAAGCGCTCTACAAATAAACAATTACTACTACTTACTTTTTCTACTGTCTGTATTGCCTATATTTAATTTACAGAAAGGATTAGATCCACAGGCTCAACATTACATTTGTTGTTGCTATAGTATTATTGACTTGTTTAATACACCTGTATTTATGAAACACAGAGGCTTTAATGTGACTTCTGAAGCCTAACACTCTGAGTAGATGTGAGGGAAAGGAAAGTGCAATGGGATCCATACACAACAGAAAACGTGAGCAATGTGTTAGGTGGAGGTAATGGGTTTGCGGAAATCAGTAACCAAATGAGGATGGTTGGTTGAGAACGGTTAGCATCTGGAGTGCGTGGGGGCAGGGGTGCCAATCTGACAGTTTGCATAGGGTGGCAAAATTCTGTCCACCAGCCCTGCAAAACAATGCAGCCAGGTCACTGTTAAGTGGGACTCGCGTATCTCTGTGCCGTCACGCCATGCACACAAGCAAAGGTGACTGAGTTGCCCATAGGTCCTCGGATTGTTGACTTCATCAATGTAACCTGCTCCAGGACTAAATGAGACGCAAAGTCAAAAGGTAGCTTCACTGGATCTAAGTCATGCTGCCAATCCCAAGGAGCCGGTTCTCAAAGGTCTAAAACACTGAGTGGACTTTCTCCTGTAGTTCTGCAGACCTTGTGATCGCATAATGAGAACTAAAAGGTCTGTGCTAGGACATTTCATGAGCTGCCAGAAGACCAAGCTGTGCAAGTTCCATTCTCGAGAAGACATGTTGTTTCAAAGGCTTCTTAGATTCATGGCCTCATCAAAAAAGCAGCCACATTTTAACAATACATTCTTGAAGTTGCCTCAACCAATACCGCACTACACCTGCACTACAATACAGGCCTTGTTGTCACTACATTTGCTACTTTTAATTATTCGGATTGCATTTTCACTTTTTTACAACATTTCGTATTTTAAGATTGCTTTTATTGAATTTTGTCCTGCATTGTTTCATTAGATTGGTTTATTTTAGCCATGTAATAAGCTTGAAAGCTTTTGGAAATACCTGCCTTCCCGGCATCTTGAGATCGGACTACAACTCCCTGTAGTCCCTGCACTATTTAATTCTCCCCAGGTGTACTAGCGCCGCCGTGTCAGGGGCTAGCCAGTCCGTGCTGTCCATGGGTACGGGTTTATCTTAGACTACATAGGTAAGTGAAATGCTTTCTATGTGCCGCCTACTGCTTACTGTGTCTGTACTATATTAACATGCATCCGCTCAAATCGATTTAAATAGCAAGAACAAACATGACACAAAATTCAGAACTAATTAATCCTCTGTCTGTACAGCAATGTCGGGCTGATAAAGTTGCACATTATCTGGCATCAGACGAAGTATCCCCACCCTGTCCTGATACATCAAAAACACTTGATGGGTGTACATCACGAGCAGTTAGCTCCGTGTACAAAGTCGGCACTCCAACAGAGGGGCAGAGAGAGTTAAGTGTATTGGTTCTCTCTGACCTCTTGCACGATGTGTCCAGCCATTCAGCCCCTGCCTTTGAAGGGTGCAGGTGCTGAGATAGAGCTTGGGGTGCTATCCAAGCGCAGTGCTCCTTCTCCTATGAATAAATCTGCTATTCAGGACATATTGGGTAATGGGGGTGGGGGAAATTAGGTTTGCAGAAGAGTAATGAGAAGGGACCCCAGACAACCATCTAGCAGACAAAGTAAAAGTTATGTTATTATATCCCAGGTCTCTAGTCATACATGCCACAGAAGTGGCAGATTATGTGACTGAACAGGAGGTTGATATTTGTGCCCTGACAGAAACCTTGCTTCATGATGCAGGGGGCCCTTCTTTGTCTCAGGCTATTCCCGAAGGCTACAATCGGTCACATGTTGACAGACAGAATGGAAAATGTAAGGGAGTAGTGTTCATTTACAGAGCAGAACTAGAGGTATCGGAAGTGGAAATTGTTGAACCTGGTCACTGCTAGACATTACATAGCAAAGTTTGCCCCAATGTCAATACACCAGTAAATCTGGTCCTTATATATGTAGAACCCCACCCCCAAACCCATGTCTGATTTTGTTTACCAATTGGGAAATGTGGTGTTACCTATACTGAAAATAACTGCTAAGTTTGTCCTTTAATTTGTGGTTAGGGGAGGATTCAGACCAGATTGCTATGGGATTGGAGGCATTACATGGCGAAGTGGGTTTCAGTCAACTAGTTTACAGGGATACCCATATAAGGGTTAATATACGGAACTGGCTGCCCACTTGTAACACGATCACTAGTGGGCCTGTCATTTCTCAATGCCCATGACCTGATCATTTTCTTGGTCCCATTTGATTTACTGCTTCCTGAAAGAGTTAAGAAAATACCTATGATTAGAATGTGGATAACCTCCATGAATCTGTGGAAACTTTCCCCAGCGGCAACGGAGGAGTGGATTGCTCCTTTGACAAGTGAAATAGTTATCTTGGAGACTGCCGATGATGTAGCACATGTATACCAGAAGACTTTCAAAAGCAGTAAATAGAAGCCCTCCGCTAAAGACTAGACCATTGCCATGCAGGAAAGTTAATACCTGGTATTCACCTGAGCTGCAGCGGCTTAAAGTGTGTAAAATTAAATATTTTAATACTTGGAATCAGATTGGTTTAAGTGAAGATAGGGAAGCTTATAGCAGTGCAACTAAGATATACAAATTAGCCATTATTGAAATTATAGGTGTGTACGACACTAGGAGAGCCAATGCAGAGCAGGATTCTCATGAACTATTTAAGATCCTGAAAGTTAGAGAATCGCTGCCCAAATAAAAAGGTGGGTCCTATTAAAGATGGCGCCTGGTGCACCACAATTCAGGAGGCTATGCCCAATAAGCTTCATAAGATTAAGCAAAATATAAATATTAAGAAGAGTACTCTGAATTAGGTAGAAGGGGTGGAAAGCATGGAGAACAAGATACATGGGACCATGCACGGAGAAACGTGCAGCGAGTTTATTTTTACAATCGTTACAGAAACAGAGATGACAGACATTGTCACAAAACGTACACCTACTAGCAGCAAAGGTGATATCTGCCTGGCTATTACAGTTAAGGTCTGCTTACCATCTTTAATAGGGCTGATTACAAAATTTGTGAACCTATCCTTTCAGGAGAATCATGTGCCAGATGCATTAAAAAATGCATGGATCACTACGCTATTAAATAAACCTGGCCTGGATCCACTGGCTCCATCTAACTATCGGCCGATCACCAATACACAATTTCTCTTGAAAATACTTCATCGGGGGGCCTATGAGCAGACTCTAGAGCATCTGATGAACAATAATATACTGAATAAATGACAGTCTGGTTCAGGCCGGGATATGGAACAGAGACAGCCTTGCTGGACCTTAAGTCAAGAATGTTACAATCGGTTGACAAAGGGCACATGGTATTGCTCATGCTTCTAGACTTGTCTGCGGCTTTCAATCTGGTGGATCATTTCCGTGTCCGAGAGACTACAGAGAGTGGCAGCATTCTCTGTTTCAGCAGGTGCATGGGTAAAGTCCTTTCTGGAAAACAGACTCATAAGGGTAGTAGCAATAGTGCAGAGAGAGCTCCAGTTCTAATGCATTATGGGGTCCTACAGGGTGCATGCCTCTCCCCGTCCTTGTACAACATCTTCACTGTACCACTCTTCCAGATGTTGGAGGATAGGGGAGTGCCTTCTACAAACTATGCAAATGCTACACAATGCCTTTTTCCCTTATGTGGGGTGTATGAGAAGGATAAAAGCAACAGCAATAAACTGTATAGGATACGTCAGGCACGGATGGTTAAAAGCAGCTTAGCGTTAAATAATAAGACATGAATTCTGCTCCCTGTGCCAATCACCATCAAATAAGTTAGGTCTAGTTTACCAATACTTTCAGGTTGCAGGATTGCTACGCAACTGAAGGTGAAGACCCTGGGTGTATACTTGGATCAAACATTGAACATGCAAGATCAGGAAAATAGCCTGGTTACTGCATCAGGCTATCAGATCAGATTGGCACAGATACGACCATACCTTCCTGAAAAAAGCTGTGAGACAGTAGCTAAGGCTATTATTGTTACAAAAATGGATTACTGCCGTAGTCTCCAGGTCGGTATTGGCAAAGGGAATTGTGCTAGACTACAGGTAAACCAGAATAGTGCAGCGAGAGCAGTAGGTCTGAATAGAAGAGAAAACATCTCAGAGGCTTGGAAAAAATCTACATTGGCTGCCTATTGAAGCCAGAATAGTTTAGCATCTTTTAACGATAAAGCAGAAGTGTCTGGCAGGGATCAGCCCAGAGTATCTGGGGGAAACTGAGGGGAAAGCCAGTATTGAGAGTGTTGTGATCCAATGTCACCAACTTATTGGTGGTGCCAAGGTCTAAATCGATCATGGTCAGCAAAAGTGCTTTATTTGCAGCTGCTCCAAGGACATGGAATGCAATTTCATGAGAGAAATAATATCGCAAGAATTGTTTAAGAAGAATTTGTTTTGCTTGTATGTTTGTTGTGTTTAACATCTAATATTCACATTTTTTTTAATTATTTTCCCCCGTACACATATCGAATGTGTTTCAGAGCCAAACCCGTATAAAGCTACCGCCAATTCTCTGAACTACCTTCCATGGAGCCCACACAAAAAAATGATAGGTGCGGGTCTACTTTCCATAAACAGAGAATTATGGGTTGCATCTTTGGAGCCAAGCCAGCAGTAGCAAAAATACATCTAATACTGCGTGCGGTCTACCTTTCTTTAAATAGTCGACACCAACATGGTACTTTCAGCTTCCCGGAATTGAAAGCAAACGAGAAGCCGAATGGAGGCGAAGGGGTCATGAAGGGGCAGCCTTGCCTCCTGGAGTGGACTTAGATTAGCAAGCACTTAATATCCGTGATGACTGGAACGATCTGTCAACCACACTGGGGTGACTCCATTGTGTACAGAGTCCTCTAACATTAATTGTTAGAAACATCGTTGGCAAAATAGTGAGCAGTAAGCCAGGGCACTCTTTTTCAGATCTAAATGACCCGCGATACAGCCCAGCTTTTGAAGTGGTTCTATAGTCTTGTGACAAAGGCCTTTTGATCAACGTATTTCACTCTCCCTTTAAAATGGCACTTTCATTTCGCTCTGATATTTAGATTTGCGTTACCATTAATGCATTGTAAATTGAGGCAGCAACTACATCTTATGACATCTAAAACAGAGTAACTTTATGCTGTTTCTAGGAAACTCTTTGCTTGAGTGGAATTTGGAACCGACAAAGGTAAAGATTCAGGAACGATTGACCCACATACACTGTCAATAGGTTGCAGGTGCTAGAGTGCACCTTTGTAAATAGGGATGCAATGATTTTATGCACTGCCCTGTTAACAATGAAAGGATAAGACAGAGCCTTGTGTGATAGCTTTCGTTACTCCAGAATGGTTTGGGAGGAATGATATGGCTACAGATTCTGAAATAAGGTCTAAAAAAAGGCATAAGGTCTAGAGATGAGTGTTCAATTGTCGTGATATATGGTGCTTGGGTTAAAATGGTGAAAGTCTACAATACATTTTTAAACAAATGCAATTTTCAAATAAATGCAATTTGCACAAAATGTAGACTAGCTCTCCAGAAAAATGTTTGTCATTTCTCTTTTTCTTAAGATTGGGATCCACTCCTGTTGATCAATTTTGCTTTGTCCTGATGATGGCTGGTCTATTTAATTCAGTAAGACCATAGAGCCGAAACACGAGTCGACAAAACAGAAATACTATATTGATTCATATTGCCTGACAGCATTTTTGAAGTAAAAAGCTTAAACTGTATCTCAATTATGTACGATGTAGACCATTGAAAAAGGAAAGGTGCAATGGTGGTTGTTTATTATTGTAGTTTTGCACTTGAGGTGGATATATAGACCCTCTATTGTCATTGTTATTAGTATGTGGTATGATTGTATGTAGCAGGCATGTTTGATATGGGATGATTGGTTGATGAAAAGTTGATAGGGTATTGCATTTGCACTTTAGTATTTGTGACCACTAGCGACAAAACTAATTGTAAAAATGAATTAAAAAAAAATGTATAAGCAAGATTGAAAAAATCAGTTGTCTACCAAAAGATCTGTTTAAAGGAAAGAATGTGCTTTCCTCTCTTTGTGTGCAACATCTAATATTTATCAGAGTGCATGTATCAGTGTGCATGTATGACTCCAAGCCTTTTGGTGAGCTATATACATAAATGTACATAACATAACACTCAGGATAAAAAGTAAGTGAAGTCCTGCTGCTGCCAGCACTACTCTTTCACAGTTAGCCCCTAAGCGCTGTCTCCATTATAACATATGCCTCCTTCTGACCTAAAATTGCAAAATTTAAAAACGTTTCGGTTTGGATTTTCAAGTTACTCCTTTTCATAAAGGTAGTGCATTGTTACCAATCTGTGTTATTTAAAATACTTGTATTAAAAAGGTTAATCTAAACAAAGTTACATTTCAATATGATGGATGGAAAAAAAAGAAAAACCTACAATTGAAAAACCATCATCCAATAATCTCTACATGGTATACAACAATTCCTTGGGACAACAATACATTTAAAACCGGATTACCTAGTGTCCATCTATGAGTTACCCGTACAGGGCAGGGGACGCAAATTATGATGGGTATGTATGGGATATCTTAAACCACCGGAACAAAAAGGGTGGCGGTAATTTATGGTCATGCAACATGATAAAGAATTAAATATTGAGAGTCCTATAAATATAAAACAGGCTACCCTGGTGTCCGACTGAGTCAGCCCCTAAAAGGCAGGAAATCCGGATTATCATGGTTTTGTATGGGGCTATGGTATCTTGCATCCCCACAACAGAAATGTGACAGGGGGCAGGAGAGTTCGGACCCTCTCCTGGGGCTTAAATACATATTTAACAGGCTCACCTGGTGTCTTTCTCTGGGTTAACCCCTTTTGTGTGTGAAGATGTGGATTATCATTTACGTGCATTGGTCTCTGAGATCTTTAAACCCCACAATACAAAATGGTGTGGGAATGTGTGGAGGGGCAGCATTCAGTTTAGTAATTACCATCCCTTGGGTCTCAATGAAACAAACTAGCCTGAGGCGTAACTGTGGGTAAACCCCTAGAAAGTAGGGGATGTGGACTATCATGGTTGCGTATGGAACCATGACATCTAGGTTCTTTCTGGCACATGTGGTCCTGTAAAAGAGCCAAGGCCTGTTGGAAAGACGTTTTATGCTGGATTAAGGAACTAGACGGAATCCCCAGAGAGATGAGCTCACTGCAAGTGTTGTTTGGTCTTCAGAGAAGTGATGAGGAATGAAGGCATCTTCCACATATGATGTGACAAGATGCCTCCATTCCTGCTGGCAGCGAGAGCGTGCTTAGCAACTTACTGAAAAAGATAGGGTCTACCTACCAAAAGAGAACTGGCACTGAAGGGGAATAGCATCTTTGAAATGAAGAGGCTCACTGCTATGTTATATGATGAAGAAAATGATATTGAGTATAAATGGAGAAATACTTCAAATGAAAAGGAGGTGTCAAAGAAGATGCTGGTCAAGGAGGAATCAAGAGGGGGTGAAGTTTTCTGGATAAGAAAGTAAGTAATCCCAAATTGGGGGCTGAGGGGTTTGTATGAGCTACATTTTGCATATGCATTCTATAGATGTATATGTGCACATTTAATGGGGTGCACAGCTGCTGCAGCATATTTCACATCAATTAGATAAATAGAAAAGAGGCAAACTTGCTGTATAAGTGGGTAACAGTTTTGTATAGGGAGATGCAGAATATCATGATGATGATCGTTTTCAGCCTAACAATACAAAAGACTGGGGATGCAGGAAAGGGTGAAAATGGTGCAGAAATGTATAGTGTATACAAAATAGAACTGGGCATTCCCTCTCAGTCACTCCATTCCATTCCATGATTGTATTCCTCTTTACTCGTTTGTCCTCTACTCTCTCGTCTCTTACCACCTACTCTGACATATTCTCTGACTAGCCACACCCTCCATTCTCTCCTCCTACTCTCCCTTTTTTCCCATCTTCACCCACCTCTTTCCTCCGCTGTCCCTCCTATCTTCTCACACTCCCCTCCTTCACCTATGACAGTGTCCACACCTTTATATGCCCCCCCCTCTACAACTCCTGCCTCTACCTTCCTGTTTCTACCATTCACCTCTCGCTTTTACTTCCTCTTTGCTCTCCTTCAACATTTACAATCTTCCCCTATCCTTCTTCTACCTCCCACATATCACAACATTACCGCTCAAACTCAAATACACTCACAATCGCAGCTCCACTCTATCCACTGGGTACCACTCACACACAGAGTGCATGCCTATCCACGTTACCCACAGATACATCTACACTCAGTTCCACCTTCCATGCACCTCACTGACCACAAGTTTTTGGGGTGTCTAGGAAGCCACTAGATGGTGAATTTACATTGGTTGGGGGGACCAGAATGCCTATTACCGGATTATCATTTTTGTTACTGAAAATTACCCCAGAGAGGCAAGTGGAGCGAATTATCATAGGTGTGTTCAGACTATGATATCCTGATCCCCACAATCAAAAGGTTTGAGGGTGTCCAGGAAGGGGATAGATGATGCCTATATTTGGTTGGGACAGAGTAAATATAAAACAGGATGACCACTTAGTGTTAATGTGAATGAACCCCCCCCCCAGAGAGAGAGGGGGTATGTGAATTGCCATAGGTGCATTCAGGCTATGTAATCGTGCATTCCCACAAACAAAAGGTATGTGGGTATCAGGGGTTAGCACAGTACTGTGAGGTCTATGTGTCAGTATTTGTGCCCATTGGAATAAGTCCATGGTCAAGTGTCGAAAGAGCCATGTGTTGAGAGATTTGCTTAACTGGAGAATTTTGGGGGCATTCCGAGCCGACACTGGGATGCCAATGTCAATAGTCATCAGCTCAGGCCCACACCACAAAACTGACTTGCAAAAGCTGTTTTATCTCACCTCCAGGTCTGGGCCAATGAAAATGAAATTATCAGTGATCTTTAGGCAGGCTTTCGAAAACAAGATCACAGTTGCTCAAAGCTTCTGCTTGTATTTGCTAATTCAGAAATATACCAATTGTTTAAGATGAAGCTTTAGGCAGTGTTCGTGGATTTACGGACCGCACTGGATAGTGTCTCAAGGGATATCCTCTGGCAAATCATGAGGGAAAGGGTAGGCCGGCCTAAACTGTTGTCCGCAGTTCAATTCCGGTACTACGAGAATAGGACAACCGTGAGCTTTGGATTGGCGGGGGAGTTATCAGCCCTATTTGAAGCTCGAAGGGGGGGTCAGACAAGGATGTGTCCTTGCCCCCTTCTATTTAACATGTATATTGAGGAAATTATTGAGGCATAGGCCCAAGGTGCTCTAGACTGCCTTAAAATGGGTTACACTAATCCAGCATTATTTTACACAGATGCTGCTGTGATCCTAACTATTTCCCAGTTTGGTCTGGAAACAAATCTGAAATTATTCCTCAATACATTTGAGGAATTGAAGTTACAGTTAAACACTGATAAAACAAAGACAATGGTTTTCAAAAGCCGATTTGCCAAAAATAGTATATTGAAGTAGAGCTGATGGCGTTATGATTATTTAGGCATCAGGTTTCATGAAAATAGTGAGTGGATCCCGCAGTTCGACACAGCCTGTACTAACCTTGGAAAATTTTCCAGGACCACAAAAGCATTTTTTACGAGACATGGTAGTGGGGCAATTTCACCTGCCATTGAACTTTATAGTAGGCTGGCTGTCGCGGCATCTTTTGGTGCTGAAATCTGGGGTTATGGCTCTTTAAGAGCAATGAAAAGAATTGAAAATAGTTTTCTAAAAAACATTACTTTTATTGCCATCGAGTACCCCCATCTGCTCTATTATACCTAGAACTGGATATAAGCCAGATTGATGAGCTACTTGACTTAAAACCTGTATACTACTGGCTTAGATCATGGCATACAGGGTTTGGGCAGATACCGCGATGCACAGAAGCACCTTACAAGTTTGCATGGGGGTGGGGAGTCTATACCATGGGTCGCCCACGTTTTTTTAAAAACTTTATTTGTTATGCAATTAGTGAAAAGGATGTCAAAGGGTACAGTACAACTTCAAGTTACAGTATTGTCTGAGCGGCACCTGGAGGCAGTAACAACTTACAACAAGTACATTCATAACACTCTCACGCTCACACTCCAATACGTATTGAGCTAGTGCGGCAGACCAACAGTGCTCGTTAACAAGGCTCAGAGTCAGCTGATCTAACCAGGTAATGAGGAAAGTCTTGTCAAATGTCTTTTGGCCGCTGTGTGCCCGATAATAAAGTTACATACAGTGACTCATTAGTATTGGCCCACATTACTTTATACAGCCAATCCAGCATTTTGGGAGGTTTTCTCAAAATAGCCCTTTTAGCAAGTAATAGACACAAATTTAACGGTCTGCGTTGTACATTAGGCATTTTCGCTGTATATCCCAGTATGCACTCCAGGTGCGAGAGGTGCAGTTGCCGCACCAATATGTCATTCAAAGTGTGCCAAACCTCTTTCCAATACTCGGCCCATTCTGGGTACTCCCATATCATGTGCAACATATGAGCGTCCAGAGCATTGCACCTCGGACACGTCCGTACATTTGTGGGGCTGATCCTCGACATATTAGCTTGTGTGTAGAACAGTCTATTCATAACTTCAAAATGGATGAGGCGATACCTCAAATTCATAGACACCCCTTTTGTCAGCTGATAGATGTGCTCCCACTGCGGCTCAGATATTACAACCTGAAGGTCAGCTTCCCACTTCCTCATATTGTCTGGGCCCTTCCCAACACTCCTCGCCTGATCCAATTTATACAGCGTAGAAATTGATTTCTTGCCCCCCCTCCCTCCCCATGTAACATAATATGCTTCAAACAGGGTTAGGAGTTTGGTTCAGATGGAAATACAAGCCAGTGCACACCCACCGCCGCTCAAATTCACAGATACTGGAACCACTGAATGGGGTGTCTCCCCTACATGCTGTTTAACCACATTCCACCCAACAAACTTCCCGGCCACAAATAAATCCCCTAATACTCAGAGACCAGCCTTGCACCAAGTTCTCTCAATCAAACGGTCCAAGGAAGGAGTCAATGTCATTCCCCAAAATGGTTGATGTTTTTCATAAGGAGCCAGAGTCCCTGTTCCCTTATTCAATCTAACCCAGGTGTCCCTCGTCGCACCCACCGGATCCAAGCTATGTCTGCCCAGGAATGTGTTGACGGCTAATAACAGAGGCATTGGGGAGGACCCGACTTGCAACCTCTCAAGTCGGACATTGGGGACCTCTGTATGTTTCTCAATTCAATATAAAGTGAAATGTACCTGTGCCATCAAATAATATAATTCGAAATCCTGAGTGGCCAGGCCATCCATCCTATAGGGTGGAGCAAGTGTAAAGCTAGTGTGTAATTTTGCGAGCCAGATTAACATGGCGTCAATGCACAGCCATTTTGAACACTCATCTGCTATTGCAGCAATAAAGTCTGCGTTTCCGCGGGCCTCACAGAATGAACAAGTAGCAGGAAAAACAGAGCAAGGTCACAGATATTTTGCAGGCGGACTGACCACAGAGAATAGGTATTGTATTGTCCAGTGAAGGACGAATACAGAATGGGAGTTGGAGTGCGCTGCACCTGCATGATATGGGGTCTTGGAATGCATGCAAGTAGAGGAGCACTGGGTTTTTCCACTTCCAACTGGATTTTTCCACCATCTGTCTCTTCGCCTTGTGATCTGCCTTTCGGTCGAGGGCAGAGCTCAGTTGGATGGGGGGTGCCCCATAAAGGAGATGGCATCATGGAGGGGTTAGAGTTGGAGTTCGAACCCCGGGTGTTGCAGTCTGGCTGAATGGGAGGACGCTCCGCTTCAGACCCAGTTGTGCGCAGTAATCTATTCGCCTACCTGCTGAGGGACTAAGCAGTGTTGTTTGGTGGCCAAGATGAGGTTTTCCTCTGCCTCATGGATAATGGTGATGCAATTTATATTCTAATCTATCCATCTGTGTGTATATGTTTGTATGTATTTGTGTTCTATTTGTTTATTATATAGTTATTTGGTATGAATAATAATGAGCCATTTTTATAACCTGCCTGTGTGTTTGTTTCTTCTGCTAGTCTGAGTCCAATTACTTATTATTGCGAGAAGGGGCAGGGGAAACGCAAGTGTTTGTGTTCTTCCCTTAGGGCCAAATAGACGCAATACAGCAAGACATGCCCATTTCATCCGCACCGAGGGCCCTTCCCACAAAAAGGACGAGCACAATCCTGTCAATTCCAGGAATAACACCTGTCCCTGCCACATTGGGATGTTGTGGACAAAGTAAAGAAGTTTAGGTAGAACCATCATCTTGATCAAAGCCAGCCTCCCTGCCAAAGATAGCTGAATTCAACCCCATCTCTGCAATTTAATTCTTAGCCACGCCAAATAGCTCCCACAGTTCAAGTCATATGTCAAGGATGCTGAACGAGCCACTCTAATCCCGAGATACTGAAATTCAAACTCGGCACATGCGAGGCCCGCCACATCTGTTGGACATCGCGTGACCTCTGCCAGTGGAAAAATGTCAGATTTGGTGGCATTGAGATGTAAGCCAGAGTTATTTACCAAAGTCCAATACCGCTGCCAGCACCTCGGACAGGTGTATCTCAGGATCTCTAATATACAACGGAATGTCATCTGGATATAGGGAAATTATTTCGGGCCTCCCTCCCAATGGTAGGCCAGCCTTCCTGAACTGATCCCAGACTAGGCCAACTAGTGGCTCTATCACCAGTGCAAACAGTAACAGCAACAAGGGGCCACCCTGCCTTGTACCACCCTCCAGAGCCACAGTTGGGGACATCAAAACATTTGTGCATACCCGGGCGAACGGTTGTGAATACAGCAGTCGTACCCCCGCTATGAAATTAAGGCCAAACCAGTAATTGACCAAAACAGCAAGGGCCAAGAGACCATGTCAAAATCTTTATGCATGTCCAGAGACAGTGCAACTTGCCATAAGGGAATCTTGCAAGTATATTATGGAATCTGCGGGTATTGGATGCAGTCAATCGGCCAAGTATAAAGCCAGACTGATCTGCATCTACCATATCCAGTATTTTCGGAGATAACCGCTTCACAATTATTTTCGCTGTTCGATGTTTATGAGCAACAGGGGTCTGTAAGACCCACACACATTTGCTATCTTGTGGGGTTTCAAAAGAAGAATAATTGCCACCCGCATAGTTTCCGGTAGTGTTCCCGCCTCAAGCACGTCGGACCAAACTTTCAGCAAATGTGGGGTCAGTACATCCTGAAACTCCTTGTAAAGCTCATCACTGAAGCCGTCTGACCCGGGGGCCTTACCACTAGAGAGGTCCACGATGGCCGCCTTAATTTCCTCCAGTAAGAACGGTACATCGAGTGAGATGCTGGCCTCCCTCGAAAGGAGCGTTGTCAGTATTTCGGCCAAATAGCAGCCAATATCCGCCTCTGAGGCTGTGCTTTTAGGTGTGTACAGTGCAGAGTAAAACCAGAAGAAAAGCTTTTTCATGTTTTGATCTGTGAGTGCAGTGTTACCATCGCAGTCTACTATGCAAGGTATATGCATAGTCCCCCTTTCTCTCCTAGTAGTACAGGAAAGTAGGCTGCCCAGCCTATCTGCCCCTGCATAACGCCTCGCCACCACTGGTCTGTCCAAGTATTGCACTGCCCTCTCAGCGGCTTCCCGAAATGCATCCAGGCTAACCTTCATATCACCTCTCATAGAGGGGGAAGGTTCTAGACAATACTGCTGCTGAAGAGTAGATACTAGTGGCTCTATCACCAGTGCAAACAGTAACAAGGGGCCACCCTGCCTTGTACCACGCTCCAGAGCCACAGTTGGGGACATCAAAACATTTGTGCATACCCGGGCGAACGGTTGTGAATACAGCAGTCGGACCCCCGCTATGAAATTAAGGCCAAACCAGTAATTGACCAAAACAGCAAGGGCCAAGAGACCATGTCAAAATCTTTATGCATGTCCAGAGACACTGCAACTTGCCATAAGGGAATCTTGCAAGTATATTATGGAATCTGCGGGTATTGGATGCAGTCAATCGGCCAAGTATAAAGCCAGACTGATCTGCATCTACCATATCCAGTATTTTCAGAGATACCCGCTTCACAATTATTTTCGCTGTTCGATGTTTATGAGCAACAGGGGTCTGTAAGACCCACACACATTTGCTATCTTGTGGGGTTTCAAAAGAAGAATACAGTGCAGAGTAAAACCAGAAGAAAAGCTTTTTCATGTTTTGATCTGTGAGTGCAGTGTTACCATCGCAGTCTACTATGCAAGGTATATGCATAGTCCCCCTTTCTCTCCTAGTAGTACGGGAAAGTAGGCTGCCCAGCTTATCTGCCCCTGCATAACGCCTCGCCACCACTGGTCTGTCCAAGTATTGCACCGCCCTCTCAGCGGCTTCCCGAAATGCATCCAGGCTAACCTTCATATCACCTCTCATAGAGGGGGAAGGTTCTAGACAATACTGCTGCTGAAGAGTAGATAGTTCAGCCTTGTGCCGTTTTATCGTGTTCCCATTGTCTTAGAGTACCTCAAAGTCGGTTGAAAGAATAATACACTGTATGTAGGCTTTAAATGCCTGCCACACCGTGGCAGCGGACTCAACAGAACCTGTGTCTGTCTCAAAATACAGCACGACATGTTCGCACAAAGTTGCAGTGGATACTGGATCCCTCAGTGCAGCAGGTTTAAAGTGCAACGGCCCGCTTCCCCTGCCGCCCACGGCTATGTGCATTGATAACAGAATAAGAGAATGATCCAATAGTGGGCAGAGAAGAATCACACAGTCTTACCTCTGTTACTAAGGATTCAGACACTAACGACACGTCTATATGAGAATGCATGTTGTGTACCGACGAGTAGTACGTGTATCCTCCCCCCCTGGTATTAAATGCCCTCCAGATGTCGAGTAATTCCAGGTCACACCTGTAGGTACAGATAATACTAGCAGCTTTAGTAAGAGCCCTGGGTGTGTCTGAGGTGTGGTTCAGTTTTTTTTTACATAAAATTGTATTCAAATTGCCCCCACATATCACAGAGGCCATTGGGTAGTATGAACATAGACCAAAGATCGTCTCGTAAAATTCTGGATCGTCCACGTTGGGCCCATATATATTCACCAGGAGTACCTCCCGAGCACATAAAACACTGTAGACCAATTTATAGCGCCCGCAGTATCCACCTTGGAATCCAGATGCACAAATTGCAGAGAGCGATGTACCATGATCAACACCCTCCCCCCCAGCCGTCATGGAATATTAAGTGTAGTATCTGATTCCCCCATACTTGGGCAAATCGCTCTGCTTGCTGCCCCATCATATGCGTCTCTTGGATAAATAACACATTGCCCAACCCCTTCCTGTTCGCATATGCAATTATCTTACGTGTTTTTACTAGGTTGCCCAGACCACTGACATTTCATCTGAGCAGTGTAATATTCAGACTCAGACCCTGTGTATGTGTCATAACTGTACCTCTAAATCAACAGCTCCACCCACGACAACAGTGTGCACCCCCAACCCGTTGCAGTCCATCACCAAGTGCTCTTTTCCATTAACCCAACAACCAGTAACCATAGAAGACCCCGAACTCATCCACATAGCCCCCCAAACTTCAGCCATGACGTATCCCACACGCCCACACTCCAACAAACATCCAACTATCAGCCCCTGCCGATACCATGCATAGTGGGCCCCATCCAGAGACCCTAAGGTCCAGGATGCACATATTTACCGCCTAACCAATAGTATAATACCATCTACTCGCATGACACATAATAACTAAACACAATAGGCAGTGACATCAACAGCCAATATAATTACGCAGTTTCCACCACCTGCTTGTGGGGAGAGGAATCTGTGCCTCAATGAAGGACACTGCTTCCTCCGGTAAAGTGAAGAAGGACCTGTCCTTGAGCTGAATCTTGAGGCGTGCCGGGTATAAGATGGCATGTGGTGTATTTCTCTCTCGAAGTAACTTCTTTGCTCCCGGGAAGCTATGGCTTTCCTGTTGCACCACAACTGTGTAGTCCGTATAGAAGTGCACAACATTTGAGCCCATCTTAAGCCCTTTCTTTTCTCCCGCAGTGCATAAAATCAAGTCCCTGTAGTTCAGGATGTGAGCTTTGATTGGACGACGATAGTCTCCCGGCTTGGGCTTAGCCGCCAGTGCCCTTTGCGAACGATCCACTATGAAATGCAGTGACTAACCTGGATCGTCCAGTAGCTCACGCAGCAACTTGTCCACAGCAGTTTCCATGTTGCCATGGAGCGGATCCTCTGCCACCCCAATAATGGGCACATATTATTCCTGCGAGACCTGGATTCTAGGTCCTCGCATTTGGTTTTGACTTGGCAGCATCTACTTGTGAGTGTGGAGACAGCAGTTTGCAAGGTCGCCACATTATTCTCTGTAGAACTAATCTGCCCCTCAGTCTCTGTAATACGCTGTGTTTCTTTTTCCAGCTGGGCTCTTATAGACGAGACATTGTCTGTGATCACATCCAGCTTAACGTTAACTGAGGCAAATCCCTGTTGCATCCCTTTCAGCATATGGTGTAATTTGGGCAGGGCCCCTGGCCTTGGGGGTTCTGTGGGTCCTGAAAGCTGGGTGGGTTCAATGGAAATACCAGGAGTTCTTTGGGTGGGAGTAGCAAAACTATCCATAGTTCCCCCTTTCTTCGCTCCAGATCCCTTGGTCATCCCGTCACTGACAAAGAAGAAAAGCCCATTGTATAATTGCATTGTCACCAAGGGGTGGGGGGTCAACGTGGAACAACCCTACCCCCACTCAGGTGATTCAGTCAAAGGCAGCGCTGGCTGTGCCTCGCTAAAGTCCGGCAAGAACAGGAGACAAGTTGTAGGCCAAACGCTGTTCCGACCGAGCTCCAGAATAACCCACAGTATTACAGGGCCATGTGGGACACAATCTGTGCGTGCTAGCTCCCAGGAGACCCACCAGTCCTTTGCGCTGCAGGTGGTTGATCAGAAAATACACTCCAGTGCCCCAAAGTCCTCCACTGTGCGTGGCACAGCCCTACATACCCCGCCTCCACGGCAGACGCACCAGGGACCTATCTTGCCAGGATCTGTCTATTTCGCAATGCAGGCCATGCAGGCTCCTCCGCCAGCTCGTTTCGGCCTCACCGTGCCGCCTGGCATCTCCCCCCCGCCAGTCCACTGCACTGCACGCCGCAACACGAGACCGGCATCTCTGGGTCGCATGGGTCAGGAGAGTCCACTCCCGCTCCTCCTGCCTGTCAGCACTGACCACACTCCACCAATTCCATCACAGAGTTTTGTTGCAGCATATAATCTGCCTGGGCTATCAGGCCACGAGCAGCCCCGGCAGGGCTGCGCAGCGTTGTCTGTCTCCCCCACGCCCACACCTCCTAACAGGGAAGACCTCAGGCAGCAAAGCGCAGGAAAGCCACGGGGGATCAACATCCGTATCTTTGGCGCCCAGGTGTCCCGCAAGCCATCATCAGCTCTGGAGACGCCCAATCGCGTTGACCATGCGAGCATGGGCTAATAAATCAGACTTTTCCCAGAGGGGGAACTAAAATCAAATAAGAAAGGGTAAGAAATGGCTCAATTCGTTATTTAACAGGATATAATATAAATCCTACTTATCCTCCCCGTCTTTCTGTAACAGATACAATCTATTTACATCTCTTCTTTTTAGGTTTTTTTTCTTTTTTTCTATTTTGATTGATACGCAGAGAATTGCACGAGGTGTATGGCAAAGGTGTCATTTTGTTCTATTGTTGTGGGGAACCTTTACAAATGAGTTCACAGCACCAATGAGAGTCACCATTTGTACTATGTAATGAGGAACTAAAGAGGATGTTACTTAACAATGCACTCAAAATTGTATTTGGTTTAGGTTTACTTTTCATGCACATAAACAGCCCGGATTTGAAAAAGGCACTAGATACACGCCGAAACACGTGTCATCCAACAAGGGCTAAATGACAAGTCAATAAATTAAGAAAAATTCTTTTTCAAGAAAACTGGCTTTTGTGACTTCTTGCTACGTGTTAAAATTGGCGCAAAGAGGTGCAGGCACAAACTGACTTTTTTTCACAATTTTCAAACAGAGTTGAGGAACTCAGTGTCTCCGTGATGACCTACACCCATGCGACAACCTAACAATAAATGATGAAAAAATAAGGAAAATATTACACAAAGAAGACATAATCAGCTCAAACAGCAATCAGAAACAGGTCGCGAAAGTACAGCTTCAGATATCTTTACACACAAAAAAGTTCCTCTACCTCATAACCATGGCTAATAAATCAAAACTGTAGATCTAGGCCGGAGAAAAACTTTATTTTCGCCCCACTCTGCACAGAGGTTAGGAGTGCCCCCCACCCATGGGTTAGCCATTTTAAGAAGAAACACATTTAATTAAATGTTGCTGAGATGTGGGAATCCCCCCAAAAAGATTTAACAAAAATGCACTAACGAACATTTAAATCTGCTGCAGTATTAAGGAGTAATCTGCAAGTAAACTATACTAGGGCTCGGTTTATCTGAGGGGTAAATTAATTCCAGGATTTCAACACTACTTGTATTACATGAACTCACCCTTTGAGAGATCTTTGTATATTAGATTTAGGTTGGATACGCTTAAATTAGCATTTTCTTGTAAATTATGGGAGCATGGAGATTTGCACTCTATGGATTGGGGATGGAAACTATTGCACAGTTATTGTTAGTCTGCCCAAAACTAAGGAATTTAAGGTGCTGTTATTTAAGATTTGTTAAAAGCTGCCAGAATACAGCTGACTTCTGAAAATCTAGAATTTTGCAGAAATTCGTTCGAGCCATATATTGTATTTGCTGTAGCCCGTTATATCCATAGGGCCTGGATCCTTAGAACAACATTTATAGAGAGAAAATAGAGAATTGCCAACAGAATTGTTATTTCATAGCAATGCGGCCTTAATTCATAGACTATGTAAAATTATAGTTTTTTTTAATAGAGGCTGCAGGCATGCTCTTCTCTAATGTTGAAGGCCATTCTGTAATTCTTCTTGATTTTATGAATGAATTTTCAACTCAGTTCATCACAGCTGGCCTTATTATGTATTTTGGATGTTTTTTTCATGCAATGGATTTGTATTTTAGTAGTTCTTTTATGGCTCTTAGCCAAAATAAAGATGAATTGAAAACTGACTTACATTTTTAGGGTTATTCAAAGTTCACAATCCATTGGCAGCAGTTTTTGTTCACCCTAATAAATCTTGGTCAGGCACAAGGAGTTGAGCAATGATTGGGCTTTTAAATAGAATGAGGTGTGGGGGATATCTCTGTACTTAAACGCATGTTTTGAAATCAGCTGATGACAAAATATTGTGCTTTTAAAATGCCTTTTTCTTTGCACAAATTACATTTTGCTCCAATGTCTTGCATCACACGAGATGCATTTTGCTCCTGCACCATGCCATCAATGTACTCTGGCAATGGAGATTCGTTCTCCATGTGTTTATTGTTCAACAGAATTCACACATTTCCATGGTAGCTCTCTGTTAGCAAAGCTGCATTTTAGGGCATCTGTCACATGCAGTGGGAAGTAGTTTCAGACCTTTGGCCTAGTCACTCGAATACAGGGCCCCTTTCGTGTTTGTATTTTTATTTCTCTGAAAACAGCATTTTGATGTTTGGCAGTTGAGAGTGAAATGCCTTTGTGTCTGCATGTCAGAGCGCTTTACCTTTTCTGCACCTTTGGGCCAGTGGTCGAAGTGGTCGGGAGCAGTGCTTCTCTACATTTTTAAATTACGTTTTATTGTTCCTATACTTTTATTTTAAAAAGAAACCGTTCCGGAATGGTTTAGATTTGAAATAACAGTGTAGGAACAAGTTGAAATTTGGACTTCAGTGCAGTGCACTGAATGTTCCCTTAAACAGCAGGCTCATTTGTTTAGGGGTTTGTATGGCGTGTGGCAATGGGATGTGTGGGGAGCTGGGACAGGCCTGCATGGAACATAGTTCCACTACTTCTTTTCGTACACTTCGACCACTGCTTTGGGCTCACCCTGGCATGGGCTAGTTCACTAATGTTATTTATACATCAACCATTTCAGATTATTCACCCGTTATATATTTTAGGTTCTATACTGGGGGTTTCAACTTGGCTTTCGTTCCTCAGATGGTTATTTGGGTATAATTCCAGTGGGCTCTTCAATCACTCTTAAATCTAGTCTGGGATGACACCTTTTCAACGGATTGATATGGACCCATTTCTCTTCGGTCTGTTCTCCTTTTGAGATTCATGAACATAGGCAACAGGCGATATTTTATTCACAATCTCAAAACTGCCACACCAAGACAAAAAGAAGCTTCCGCTCCTTGGTTTGGTTTCTCTGAACTAGTAGAGATACACCTTACCACCTACCCCATACTCCTTTTTTGTGGTCTTCAAATCATATTATGATTTCATACCTTCAGCAGACTTCTCCAAGTTGCGCTGGGCATAAGAAAAATCATGCTGCAGGTGCAGGCAAAGGTATGTACTCATGAGTAGTGGACACGTTAATTAGTGTAGTGTAAAGCATAGATGCATTGGCGTAGGTGCGTTGACTCACTGAGCTAACCATATTGCATATTAGGCCTATAGCTTGCTGTATTAACAGCTAAGACTAATAGCTTATTTGAAGAGTGTACTAAATGCTGATAATCAGAACTTTATAGATGGCTTAGTAATGCTTTAGCAGCGCTTAGACATCAAGCATACATAGTAAGCTATATTAAATGTGAGCCCTCCTGAAGTTACTTACGGAGGGTTAACTGCAAGCCTGCTATTCAGCATTCAGCTTCCACTTTCGCGCTTCACAGTACAGACACTAGGTTGCACGGGAAAGGCGTGACCCTAGAAGGTGCAAATAAAAACGACATTCCCAAGGAACAAAAGCCTCCCAGCTATAGAGGCGGGAAGGGGGCCGGGGGGAGGAAGAGCACAGAGCAGAAATTGATTTTTCCATCAAAAACTTGTTTTGGTTTCACCACGAAGTTTCAAGCAAATTGCGTCACTCTGACAGGACTGCCCAATAAGCATGCATACCCACGTTAATTGGGGGGCCTCTCCCATGGGCTTGTACCGAGCGTATGCAGGTGCCCGGGCTTTCATTTTCCCCTAAGCGGCATTCCTTGCTCCACTTTCTCACTTAAGGGCTGACCGGTGCAGGGAGTGCAGTGTCTGACCAGATGAATGCCATCCTGAGATGAGAGGCCAGTCGTTAAGCTGAGCGGGGTCCTACACGTTGGCTAAAAGGAACATGAGATGAGCCTGTGTTCTAAATATCTGATTTATAACTTGCATTTTATTCTTCCTATTTTACTCAAATTGCTGTCTGTTTATTTAGTCTGCTTATTGTTAAATAAATGCTATGCTTTTATGCTTGACTTGTTTTCTCTCTGGCATGAGTTCATGGGTATAGCACAAAGTTCAAACGTGCGAGCAGGAGTGTGGGGTGTTTTATGGTAAATGGGCTGGTCCCAGAAGTGTGCTTACACCCTTCCCAAGACAATTAACGCCTGCTTCCGAGTTCTACAGAACAGATACTGAGGTAACACCATTTTTCGTCTGGTCATACGTTTGAATGGAGACATTTTGGTTGCAATCGATGGTGTAGACCTATGCGCCATCAGCACAAGTGGTAATCAAATGTCCCAACTGGGTCCAGAGTCAACCACAAACCTCTTTAGAATGCTCACAATGCTTTTCTTCTATCCTTCAACCACTCTGCTCGATGCTGAGCGGTAGGCAATGTGGAGTTTTCTTTATATCCCTAGAATCTCCCACATCTTGGTCATCACTTCACTGGTAAAATGACTTCCTCTGTCCAACTCAATCCTTTGTGGGAGGCCGAAACAAGAGAGGATGTGGTTGATAATTAGCGTGGCACGTGTCTCTAATTTACAATTCGGGGCACAAAGACATTCTACACACTTTGTAAATAAGCATGTCACGATCAACATGTACTTGTTTCCTCTAGAGGAGTGAATAACTGGCCCGAGGAAATCAATTTGCAAATCTGACCAAGGCAGTGTCATTCCCCTTTGTAGGGGATCTTTGTGTGTGGGAGAAATGTGTTGGAGCTGAGCACACTCGAGAAATCCCTTCAGATAGGCGTTGAGGTCCTGGCCCATATGCAATCTCTCAACCTCTCACAACATTTCTAATGTCTTTTGATAACACCAATGACAGGAAGTGGCTGCATCCTGGGTGTGATTCAGCATCAGGCTCCGGAATCAGGTAGCGACTACCCATTGGTCACATCCAGTTAGTGAACCTTACCAACAAACAGTCTTGGATTCGAAACATTTTGGAAACATTGAACAACGCCTGTAGATCCTCTTTTCCAGTTTAATCAGGTTCCGCTAGAGGAAAACTCTCTGGGTCTGCAATGTGTTGATCAATACAGTATACCGGTATGAACACCGTGGTCAATGTCATTTTTCTTCAATAACCATCACCTTATTTGTAACTGTAAACCAATTGAAATCATGTTTTTTTTACACTGTACTGCAGTGCACTTCAATTAATGCTGGGGCAGGGCTGGCTTCATCCAGCCTGGGAATGGAGGAGGTGGAGTTTGCCCAGGCTGGGGGCTGGGCTGGCTTCATCAGGCCTGGGAGTGGAGGAGGTGGAGTTTGCCCAGGCTGGGCTTGGCTGGCTTCATGGAGCCTGAAGGAGGTGGAGTTTGCCCGGGCCCAGGCTGGGCTGGCTTCAGCAAGGCTGGGAGTGGAGGAGGTGGAGTTTTTCCCAGGCCCAGACTGGGCTGGCTTCATCAGCCTGGAGGAGGTGGAGTTTGCCTGGCCCAGGCTGGGGGCTGGGCTGGCTTCAGCAAGCTTGGGAGCGGAGGAGGTGGAGTCTGCTGGCCCAGGCTGGAACATTCCTGAATGGACCCACATGACGTGTTACTGTCAGAGACAGTTGAGGCTCCGTTTGGGTTCCATAACCTGCTGTGTCACTTCCAAACGCTATGTGCTGGGCCTGTGCAATGGTTTTCAAAGGTTCCAGGAAGGTGAGCAGCCCCCACACCAGGACGCTATAGTCATTTTCTTCCCTTCCTTCTCATTGCCTTCTTTCCCACTTCTCTGCCTTTGTGGAAATCTAGAGCCATGTGATTTATGTCCCTTAATACATGTTAGCGCGAGAAAGGCAACCTGGGATTTGTATTGTGCAATGCAGAAGTGACAGGATGCACAGGTGATCAAAGAAGGGGTAGCAAATACACACAGTGTAGGTCATTTTCTAAGGCCTCGTTAATTGCACCTGTTATAGTTGCACATTTTTTTTGTCATTTGCTACATATTGCAAAAAGGAGTGAAAGCAGGCAAAATCGCCTTTACTCCTTCTTGGATGTCGAAGTGCACATTTCGTATGAACGTTGGTACCGTTCTCAATAGGTTCCTATAGAATCTGCCTCTTCTTAGCACGTGTAAGAAGAAGTGCAGTAATTTACCTATCTCCAGCGTGAAAATCAGATGCCAGCATCCGCCGTCAGCAATGCATGCAGATTTGTACGGCAGGGGGTGGCGGAGGTGGTAATTCCACTTCTTGGCCCTACTCCGCCATAACCATCAATGAAAATGCAACGGGACGCATGATTTTTACTTCCACCATACCGGAAATGTGCATCTAAATTGTATGCGAGTCTATTCCTACCCCATATTCACATGAAATCAGCATCAATAAACATATTTCAGGCACCCACAACAATCTTAAGCATGCACTGAGAAAACATGCTTGAATGCAGTCCACATCATTGAATACATACATTTAATCGACAACACCTTAATTTAATAGTCCAGTCGAGTGTGCACGCACACACACACATTTTTTTATATGCAAAATATGTAATCCACATACTGTATTTAATGCATACACACATGCACAGATGCATCCAGGTGCACAACCTTTAGTAGCTATTGTTCCATGAGCAGGATGACAATACACCCAACGACGTGTACACAGCTGACGCACATGGATATACAATGACAGGAGTATATAGTATGTGTGTGCTTCTTTATGACCTGTAAGAAGCGCTCACAAAAAAACAGGAAAATCAACACATTATGAAAAACGAGAAAACAGACGGTGCCAGTGCCCCAGGCATCATATGAAACAATGCCCATATGTCACCAGGAGGGCACACACAAAGAACTGGGAGCAGAGAGACACGACTGCCTGGCGGTAGGGGGCAGGAACCGGCATGCTGTCCCCATGCACTAACAAGCCACTCGGAGAGGGATTTCCAATCAAGGGCACGCCTTCTGAAATCGCCATGTGTCTAATGCCCCGCACTGCCCTGCTCTGTGCTTGAAGAGACACCGTGTTTGCATATATACATTGCCCCATCGCTGTGTTTCACCTGTGATTTAAACACATTCCACTTTAATGCAATCACTTTTCCTTTTCAATTTATTTCTGAGGCTGTGGTACTTACTTTACACTTTTTTTCAACACATTTATTATGCAGCGGTTCTCTGTGGTAGAGGGTCTTGTGCTCCAGACAGAGTGCTGGGGCTGGGACACTGACATCTTCCAGGAGCAGGCGTCCAGATTGTTAATAGTCCTACATACTTAACCCCTTCCGACCATAAGCAGATGGAGCTGGCAGCCAGTCAGGGCAACCGGTCTCCTCCTGATCTGCTAAACTTGACCTTTCTTCTCTCAGCAGGGGACGCATGTGTCCTCCGAGACCTCCCTGTGATGCCGCCTTCTTCACCCTTCACCCCTCAGCCCACACGCCTCACCAATTGCATCTCCCTCCAGTTATACAGAAACAAAACGTGCCAACAAACGCTGTTCATGAACTTTTTACTCGCACAGCAACATACAACAGCCAGGGCTGGACTGGCCTATAGGGAACTCTGGAGATGTTTCGGTAGGCCTCTGCACCCTGGGCCTCTTGTGTTGCATTTCCAAACGTTCCCACAGGAAAAGGGTTGGGCTTGGTGAAAATGTGCAATAGGAGGCCAATTTGAAAATTATTTCCAGCGCCTCTTTTGTTTCCCAGTCCACCCCTGACAACAGCTGAACTATATATAACAGCTTGCACGTCAGATGAGTGTGGACTGTCAGTCCCAACTTTAGTGGGGCGGGGGACCTCCTGGCGCTACCTTCACCACATGGAATGCCACGGGAAGTGACATAACAAGGTGTCACATCATCACAGGCACAATTAGGGTAGGTGAATTCCTTTTCTTTTTTTAAGATGAGAAAACAGCAAACGACCCCGTTTGGGTGCATCAAGCAAAGAAATGTGCGCTGCACTGTCATGATAAGTTGTTAGGAGGATCAGTTTTTAACAATACTCAGCTATTGCTAGATCAACAAGTTGGCCCCTGATGCCTTGCCCTTCATGCAACATTATGCCCACGCCACGAGTTCTCGGGGTCTACTATCTGATAGTGGAGACTTCTCTCTGCTTCAAATTATGTGTTCGGTTCACTAAATGCAGGTTAAATGCATTATACGGAAAAGGAGTTTCATCATCATGTCACATGTTTACTGTAGCTCCACTTCCGGTGAATGCAATACGGTGTAAACACCAAGTGCTTCACCGCTGCACACATATAAAGGTTGTTTGTACACTTTCACATTGCAAGTTACATTTGCTGCTAGGGTGAGAATTCACTGCAAATATTGCTGACTGTGATCCTAGCAGTTGGATAAAGTTCCGAAAGAACAATGACCAGCTGATGTGAACTAATGCCAATGTATTCCATCATACTTCAACAAGCAGATCAAAATGGGGGTTAATGCTCTAATAATGACAGAGTCATATATACAATCACAGTCGCAACTGATGCATCCTAGCAAAACAAGAGACCAGGCCATAGCACCTGAGACCTTGCAAATACGAGCAGAGTGCAACTTGTGGGGCGGAGCGTCCCATATTTTATGTATCTGTCCCGCACCCTGCAAGTCTTGGATGGTGGAAACGTCCTATCTTTGCTCCTCTGAATGGTCAGCTGTTGAAAGCATTGGCTTGCTTGTTAATTTAACTAATAAGTAAGTTGCCCAAATGCCACATCAGTCTGAGAAAATTGTTAAAAATGAGTCTTAGGTTAATCTCTGGCTTTATGGGTCTGTGGTGTGCGCATTCGTTGTTAACTTCACACGTTTGTGTGATGCATGCTTGCATCCGAGGGTGCACACCTATGCGTGTGTGACACTAGTGATGGGCCCAGCCATTATTTTAAAAAAGGGGGTACTCAACATGTCGATTACAGTGAGGGAAGGGAACAGGTTTGGGAGGGGAAGATTGTAAGGACCACTCATTGGGCAAGGTCTAAAATGTATTCTGCCTATTTGTTCTTTTCTAGTCTTGGTGAACATTTTTTATTGTACGAGGAGAGAGTGCATTGGCTGAGAGCCTGGAGGAAAGCAGAGCGCCTTTCGCATCTCATGTTACAATTAAGGTAAGATGTGGGCTGAGAGGAAGAGATGAGCTGACTACTACTAGTGGGAGGAAGCCCTTGTGGGCCTATTGATCGATTGTATTGCCACTATCCAATATGCAAGACAAGTCACCTACATTTAGTTTTTTGTTGTCATTGCAAACATGCTTCTAGCACTTGCAGACACACTCCCACTCCAACCTCCAGATCCTTACCAGTACCTTCAATCAGGGGTGGACTGGCCTATTAGAGAACTCTGGAGACTTTCTGGTAGGCCTCTGCACCCTGGGCCTCTTTTGTGTGATAACCTATTTTATTTCCACATTTTCTCATGGGAAAAGGGTTGGGCTTCTTGAAAATGTGTAATATGGGGCCGCTTTGAAAATTATTTCCAGGGCCTCTTTTGGTCCAGTCCTCCCCTGCCTTCAATCCGCCTGCCTCCTTCCCCAACCACACTCCGTGATTGGGCCCGTTGCCCTGCGTTAACTTCTGCAAGGGTCCAACACCCTTGCAGGCTTACTAACTGGTATGATTTAACATCGTGGCTGGAAGGTACGTTTGTTGCAGCACTACCATGCTACTATCCATCCAAATGAGTCTGTCCTACAAAAGTGCTTTGTGAGCGAGTTATGTCACGGGTCATATGTTAATAATTAAAAACCTAATCTCGTATGATATTATACTTGCACCAAATAGTGGAGGACGTTTGTTGCAAAGAATCTGCATATCTATGTTTGTCTGTTACACAACTTCTTTTATTACATGTCTTAAAATCACTGAAAGTATAGTGGGCATAAATAGATTTTTCAGGTCGACATTATTTTGCATTTTGGGACTTATAGCAGTGTTTGCAGACTTTGCTGGATCCCGCGGCTGTCCCTTTCCTCCCGTGTTACCACCTCAGTCATTGCCTTAACAATCATCTGTTCCATCCACTTCTTAGCTATTGCATTTCGCAGGCCATGGGCAATTGGGCATGTGGCGTTTCACATCCGTGCTGGGTGGCCATCTCTTGTGAGTGGCTGTCTTGATTCAAGACACAAGATGGACATCCAGCAGGGATCTGAAACTCTAAATGCACATTTGCCTGCCCCAATACCCATATAAATCCTTCTTTGTCACTAGACTCTCTACGGCGGACAGAGGCACGCACCTGTGGGGTTAGAATATACATTATAATAGAGACAAAAGAAATATAGCTGGTGGGTGGGGTCGTTATATTATAGCCACAGATTATTCAAGAGCCTTCAATAGGCGGTCCGGGCCCACGCACCACCTGTATGTATGTATTTGCTTGTCTCCCATTATGTATTCCATTTCCTGTCTGTGACATGTAAACTAAAATGGCACATTATCTGACATCACATGAGGTGTATATCAGTCTAAAAGCACTGTCACGGTTCTACTTAAAAGGAGAGGGGATTGACCTCACAGTTACATAGACTAATAACTTGAATCTATCAGAGTTATAGTTACTTGTTGATGTTGAATGGTACTGACTGTACTATCACTGCCACAGAGTCAAAAGTCAATAAGGCTATTTTATTTCCAATTTCAGGGTCAAATAGGGAGGCACATTTATACAAGTACAGCTAGAGCAACTGTTAGGTGAAGAAGTGAAAACAACCAAATCCAACAATGATGGAAGAGATAGATGACCACCACGACACTACCGACACCGCCGGCCCATCACGTGAGGAAATGCTGCTGTACCCTCCCGTGAAACGTAGAACTTCAGCAGTGTGGAACTCCTTTGGCAACGCTAAAATCAGAGGAGAAATAAATGAAGATGGCTTTCCCATTTGCCGTGCCTGTACCAAAAATATTTCAGCTAAGGGCGGAAACACATCTACTATGTTTACGCATCTTCGAGAGCATCATCCAGCCCTTTTTCTAGAAACGCAGTCGTCCATCAAAAGGAAAATATTTGCTCCTCCTGCCACTTTCACTACTACAGCAGATTCCACAGAAGCATCATCCAGTACAAAGGTATTTTTAGTTTTAAACGTAACATTCATCACCAAATAAAATCATGATTAAGAGTGTAACATGCGCATTGCGCACTAGTGCAGTGCATCACACACAGCAGCACACAGGCCCAGCTTGGACTGGTGAGGTGCTGCTGCCGTGGCGCTGCCCACTTGCAGATGATTTTAATTTACCTACCTTAGTTTACTTTTGAGTACATTTTGTTTGTATTTGCATTTGCAACAGTGCTGCCAATCCCCAGAAAAGCTCACTCAATATACAATGGAAAAAATGTTTGAGAAGCAAAGAAATACGACCGTACCTCTAAATCTGCACAACAAATGAATGCTGCTGTTGCTTTCTTCATTGCAAAAGATATGGTTCCCTATTACATAGTAGAAAGACTAGGTTTCAAGCATTTAGTAAACCAGCTGAATCCTAAATACGAACTTCCATCGCAAAAAAAAAAAAATTCTGGAAAAGAAATACCAAAATTGTATTCAGAGCTGTTGGCAGAGCCAGGTGGTTTGCAGCAACTACTGGTCTTTGGACAAGCAATGGTGGCAAAGGGGAGCCATACATTAGCCTGACACTCCACCACATCTCACCAGAGTGGCTCATGCACTCTCACTGCTTGGAGACACTGTATGTGCCCGAAGACCATACTGCAGAAAACATAGCTGAAATATTTGAAGGCATGTTACAACAATGGCAGCTAGACATTAATAGACTTACTTGTATTGGAACAGATAACGACTCAAACATGAAGAAAGCATTTCAACAGGTACTTAAAGTACCACGCTTAAGCTGCTTTGGCCACAACTTAAATTTACGGATTCAAAAGTGTTTAAAAATTCAGCGCGTTGACACAGCAGTGAAAAGTTGCAGATGGCTGGTTGAGTCATTCAGCCGCAGCTGGAAGAAAAGATGAGAGCTAACCTTAAAACAAACTGAACTCATCATTCCTAAACATTCCCTGATCCATGATGTAGTCACAAGGTGGGGCTCAACATATGACATGATAGAGCGCTTCATTGAGCAGCAGCAAGCGGTGTGTGCAGTACTTGCGGCAGATAGAAATCTCTGGAATTTGATGCCAAAACAAAATGACATGACAAACCTTGAGGACATTTCATTAGTACTTGGGTCGGTCCACATGTTCACAGATTCCCTTGCTAGTGGCACACGTGTCACTGCATCAGCAATCAGACCAATATTAAATCATCTATTGAATAACGTTCTGGTTTGTGCTCCCACTGATCGTCCACTAGCGAGAGAAATGAAAGAAACTATTGCAGCAGACCTGAGCAGTAGATATGTGGCACATGAAACACGATTGCTGCTTGACATCTGTTCATTCCTGTATCCAAGGTTCAAAGAACACTTTTTCAGTAATGTCACTACAAGAAAAACGCAGCCTGGAAGAAGGTGAGGGTCAGGAATCAGATGTTACCACTGCCACTATGACAAGAAATAGGACCCCCTCCCCCAAGGTAGTGAAGAACAGAGTGAGCAGCAGCTGCAAAGTCTTGGAGTTCCATCACCAACTCCAGTACTAGCAAGCACAAAAACAGTTGTTGTTACTCCTAGAAAAGGCCTACATGATTTACTGTGAGAAATCACTGAAAGTGTGAAACAGTCCACTTCTGTGGCAGCAGACTCTGAACCAGAAGCAGCAATCATTGCTCAAGTCGAACACTACAAAGCTCTGCCAATCCTTCCAGGAAATGAGGATCCGCTCATTTGGTGGAAACACCAAAAGGATTTACCCATTCTGTCATATCTAGCCCAGAAAAATTCCTGTGCATCCCAGCAACTAGTGTTCCTTCGGAACGTGTCTTCAGTAGCAGTGGCTACATATTATCCCCTTTTAGGAGTAGACTATCTACAGAACATGTAAACATGCTGGTATTTCTGCATCATAATTTGTGATTTTTTTTATTTTTCTAAAAAAAGTTTGTTTGCTGCTCACTCAGACTTGCGTTTTAATACTTAGAATCTTTTCAAACTGTGAATGTAAGCAGATATATCATCCTTTTGACAGTTTTACCTTGGTAGTGTTGCTAAAACATAATCCAGCAAACCAAAAAGTTTGACATAACCCCTGGGCACCCTTTCTCTGATCATCATTCTTCAGAAGGAACAAAACATATTGAATTTGCAAATTGGGCGTTCTTCCTTCTGTGATGGCAGGTTGACCTTGAAAAACGATAGTCTGGTCTGAGTGATTGCCCAGAGCTACGCCTGCCCTGCAGTTGATTGATTTTAAAACCTTTCAGCTATCATACTTGAGATCCTAGGGTCATACGTCTCTTGGCCTCCTACTTCTTTAGTTAAACTTCTAAAAAGGTTGTATTGGTTTACAAAGTTAAATGGGACCTCCTTCTCCGTTGAGTTAAAACTAAAATAAATGTTTGTAAGAAGAACTAAGACAACTTGGTGATGTTTTCTTGTTTGTGTATTGTGTCTTGTTGAAAATTTGACTTTTCCTGTCAAAATAATATTTAAGACAATGCTTATAACATGTGCGCGCTATTCTGCAATAACCGCAGTATACCGTCATTTCAAATGAAGGTTAACATACCGCCAAAAAAAATCAATATTGTGACATCCCTATTGTGTAGTGTTCAAATCTGCAGCCAATGCATCTTTACTCCACTGATCAGATGAGAGTTAACTGTTGGCACGCGTTTGAGACCTGGCCACAGCTGCAACTTGGATTTCACACAGCAGGGCCCAATATCAATGAAATCCCCCTGCAGAGCTCCAGTTTTAGCCAGCTGGTCGGCCAGGTCGCTCCCAGTCGTATCCAAACCCTCTATTTTGGAATTACCTCTAATCTTTTTCCAATAAATTGTCATCTCATTAGGAGGTCACCAGATCATCAACCCACTAGATCAGTTTTCCCTGTTTTAAGGGTTTGTTAGCACAAAGCATTCCTCAAGTCTTCCAATTGATCAGATGTTCCACAAACACATTCCTGACATAGTCAGAGTCGGTGATCACCAGTTCTTTGAGTTGGTGGTTTGCTGCAGTGAGGATGGCTTGATGTACAGTCATCAACTCCACCACTTGACTACTTTGGGGTCCTATTTTGTAACCTGCAGAGGGTTCTGGGGTACCATTAACCCAGGCATTCCCAATGCCAGCCACTAGTTATTTTTCCCCTGTTATTGACAACATGGTAGGAGCACTCGTCCACAAACTGTGGGCATCTACTGGCAAGTGTCTTAATCATAGACCATGTGTGGGGAAACTAGGTGTGCCTCAATACTGCCTTTGGTTATTAAACTTTCATCCTTGAGACAGTTCTATTGAGCTCCTTGAGACAGTTCTCTTGAGCACAATCATGCAAGTCAGCCAATCCTTATGCTAGAGGACTCTTCTTGTTTTGGCCATACCTGACCTCCACAGGAAAGCCTTGCATTGACAGAATCCAAGAAGTCATTCTGGAATTAGATACATTCCCAGCCAATATTCTTTCACTTGTAAATACTGCAAGGGTTGGTGAAGAGTATCTACAATGATGTGCTCCGCCTGCATAAACGGTCAATGGTTTCTCACTACCAACAATCGTTGAATTTCTCCTCATGTAAGCTACATTTGTTGCCCTTGTCATGCTTTTGGTACAATACTGCGGTCAGGCAGGTATCTGAAAACCCTGTCTCTAAGAAGAATTCCTTATTTTTAATGGGTAAGTCAAACAAGGAGCTTGTGAAAGGCTTGTTTTCAGTTGTTTAACTGCCTCCGATTGTTCCGGACCCCACTCCCGGTTGACTCTGGTCTTCAATAAATGGACCGAGGGTCGAGAGACCTCTATGTAGTCTTCAATTAACTTTCAACTATAAGTAGTGAGTACAATAAGGATTCTCAATTCTTCTAGAGTAGTAGGGCCTTTTAATCTCAATAATGCTTACACTTTCTCTGGTCTTACACCATTGTGCCTTCTAAAAGGACAGTTTGGCATCCGGATTTCTGCAACTGGGCCGAAAGATAGTGAATGTCTGCAATATGCTCTTCCACAGTTGAGCTCTTGATCAACACATCTACATAGACTAGCTTTCCCCTTTTGCTCAAGTCGGGCATGACCTTATGAAGAAATATATTGAACTTATGGCCAGAGTTTATATATCCAAAGGGTGTTTGGGTCCACATGTACTGCTGCCCCCCCAAAGGTAAAGGCAAGCTTGTACTGGTCTTCCCTGCTCACGGGTACCATCCAGTAACCATTGGTCAAGTCAATGGCTGTGTACACTTTTGACCCTTGGATCTGCGCCCGCTGTTGATTGATGTAGCAAAGTGCCCATCTTGACATGTGGACCCTTTTTGTTTAAATCGCTCAGGTCTGCAAATAGTCTTCATTGCAGATTGGGGTTTAGTATCCCCAGTACCGCGTTGTTAAAGGTACTGTGGATCAGACAAATTATCCCACGAAATCCAAGTTCCTGATAATCTCCATGACAGACTCTTGGACACAAGAGGCAACAGGCATTGTTTAACAAAGACTGGTGCCATCTCTGGGTCCGTGGGTATGGTAGTTGAATGAATAGATTTATGTTCACAGTCATAAGCATCTACAGAAAAGTGTCCTAAAAGGCCAGGAGTACCCGTTTCAGATGCTGGCTGTGCTCCTCGGTCTCACAGGCATCAGCTAGATTGATAGATTTCTTGACAATGTGGCTGAAATCTGGAAAAACCTTGGGCTTAAAAATCACAACAGTAACCTCTAGTTGTGTGGAGAGATCTCGTTTGCCGGATCCTGAGTGACCAGAGGCCGAAGCCGTCCCCACTAGGCAAAGGCCCATCTGGATAAGGCCCGCCTGTCTGCACCTTATTTGCCCATCGCCTTCTTTCCAGGCAGGAGCCCCATCAAGCTCGTCCCAGCTGCAGGAGCAGCTGCTCGCCCATCCACACAGCCTCAGAGTTGCAGGGCAGTATTCCGTGCCGAGAGACAATCTTCACCACGACGATCTAACTTCACCTGCATACACTATCTGTGTGAGTGCCCCAACCCTGCCTCTTTTTGTGGCTTACTTGTGCCCCAAGGCCGCATGCAGACCGCATCACTATAATCATTCAGAGCCTGCATTCCAGCTCCTAAAATGGCCGCTGCACCAGGTGTTAAAATGTTGTTTACTTTGGTTGTCTAGCAACCTTCTTTTGCCCGCCTATTTGCCGGATCCTGAGAGACCGGAGGCGGAAGCCGGCACCACTAGGCAAAGGCCCATCTGGATAAGGCCTGCCTGTCTGCGTCGGACTGCAACGCCCGCTTGCCCTCGCCAGGACCCCTGCCCGACTCAACCAAGTTACGGAGCAATATACTAACTACTGCCTTTAGTGCAAACTGTAATTCAAAACCGATAACTCTTTCATCAGATTGTCACGATCGTTCACACCATTTGACTACCATTCACTCCCCCTATGACAACAGATCCTCAAAAAGTCACAACTACCATGCACCCATCTCGTACCTTGCTAACAGGCATACTACCTGGCTACAAGCCAGTACCTGCACCGCTGTGCTAACAACTCAGCGCCACTACATTTCCACCTGTTCTGCCGATCACAGCCTGCTAATCAGATAACCTAATAGAGGCCCGCGCTACATCCAGGCCATTTGCCCTCCCATTATCTTGCACACCCAGTTGCACTCTATTTTGCTACTATACTGTATCATATGCATACTGCCGTATTACTATTGTGTCCTAATACCTCAGCGTCGATATTACCACTGGTACTGTTACATTGCTGTTGAGATTTGTCTACCTGGTATTATATCATGACTGTGACATTTTCTATTAGCATATCCACAACCTTGATGAGCAGCGGAGACTGCGATTCAGCATACTAGCAACTCTAACATGACTTATCAATGTACTTGATAGATTTAAATTTGCCTCCATTTTCTGCATGCACAAGAGGCACCACAACTCTCTTAACTCCACGTGATTGCGACCATGATATTTCTCTGTGACATATGATCTGACTAGCTGAACATAAATACTTGCTAGACTAGTCTGCCCTCCGTAATACCAATAAAAGTCAGACTAGCCGACCTACCCAACTGTAGGGCTTTAGTGTGTTCAGTTGTATTTACTAGTTTTAACAAATGCTTACGCCAAGGTAGCTCAATGTTGAACTCACATTTTGAAATAGCCTACTGCTGCATTTATATTTTGAAGTAGCCTATTGTTGCATCTTATATGTGAAGTAGCCTACAGCTGCATTTATATTTTGAAGTAACCTACTGCTGCATTTATATTTTGAAGTAGCCTATTGTTGCATCTATATCTGAAGTAGCCAACTGCTGCATTTATATTTTGAAGTAGCCTATTGTTGTATCTTATATGTGAAGTAGCCCACTGCTGCATTTATATTTTGAAGTAGCCTATTGTTGCATCTATATCTGAAGTAGCCTACTGCTGCATTTATATTTTGAAGTAGCCTAGTGCTGCATTTATATTTTGAAGTAGCCTACTGCTGCATTTATATTTTGAAGTAGCCTATTGTTGCATCTATAGCTGAAGTAGCCTACTGCTTTATTTATATCTTGAAGTAGTATATTGTTGCATCTTATATGTGAGGTAGCCTACTGCTGCATTTATATTTTGAAGTAGCCTATTGTTGCATCTATAGCTGAAGTAGCCTACTGCTGCATTTATATTTTGAAGTAGCCTATTGTTGCATCTATATCTGAAGTAGCATATTGCTGCATTCACATTTTGAAGTAGCCTACTGTTGCATGATACTACCTCCAATTGCCAGCATACTACATATCATCCCTCTATTGTGCATCACAGGTATGCTGAAATTGCTCTCTGCTCATAGCGTGTTACTTCCCACTGCCTGCCCTCACGGCCTCTTTAAGAGGAGCGACACTCGCCATGGCTACCTTCCTTCCATTAATTCACAGCATCTCACCTTTGAATTGTCTTCCCTCCACAGCTCATAATCCCCGCCCTACACACAGAGTACAACTTTCTCCCACCTAGAACCACCCTTGTCACCTGAAGAATGGATCACCAGATTTGCCACCTGCCCCACACCTCTCATCCCATGTCCTATGCCCTCAAGAAACGTAAGACTAGGTTCTCACCTTAACATACCCAACGACTCTACTCCCCACGCCACTTGCCCAATTCACTGGAGAAATGCTAGACTAGGCTACCACAGTAGTCTCGAGCTTAAGCCTCCCAGGATGGTCACCCATCTAGCCTGCAACAACAAACTGCAGCGGACCTAGTCCAACACCTTTATTAACCAGAAACGTGCCACATCTCAGGAGACCGTACCAGACAACCACATTGTACCTACCTCTACCACAATCAAGGATGCCCTCATTAATGCACGCTCCTTGGTAGCGCACGCACCGGACATTGCAGACTTAATTATTGCAAATCACCTAGACCTCCTTTCAGTCACAGAAATATGGCTTCACCAAGCAGGTGGCCCTGCACTCTATTGCTATTCCAGAGAACTACAATATCATCCGCACTGATAGAAAAACCGGGATTGGGGGCGAGGTGGCCCTCATTGCTAAAACCATTTTGAACAATAGAGAAGTCACCAATACAGCTCTACCATCTGCTGAACTTCTATCCCTCAAAATACTGCTTTCCAATACCCAAACCATACTTCTACACCTCATATATAGACCACCTGGCCCCATCTCTACCTTCGAGGAGGACATTTCTCACTTACTGGCAACCAACATTAAAACAGGCTCACAAATTATTCTCATGGGCGACTTTAACCTGGGCCTCAATTACCCTAATGATACTAACGCCACCTCACTTAACGACACTATCACTCACTTAGGACTCAACATATCAACAAGCCTACACATTCAAAAGGGAGAACACTGGATTGGTTAGCCGACGCTAACTGTAACCTATCTCTGACTGACATAATTCCCTGTGCCTGGACAGACCACCACCTCATCACTTTCTCCTTACCCAAAGGCTCACCTAAAACCGCTCCAATTATCAGGGCACCACAAACCGCAACCAGGAATAAAACACAATATTGCCATCGAAAACCTGAGACCCCTCCTTACGCCAATTACCAATAACCATCCTGCACTGAATGCTAATCCAACTGCCCTAGTAGACCTGTATAACACCACCCTGGAACATGCTCTTAATCAAATAGCCCCCGCTAAATTAAGAAAGGTCAAACCTACTGCCTACATGAATAAATGGTTTTCAGCAGAATTAAAAGCTCTTCGCAATATTAAGAGCAGCTGAAACTAATTGGAGAAAAGCCCTCCCTCTCACTTCTACAGACAAATATTCGTCTGCAGCTACTACCTATAAAACTCCTATCACAAACGCAAAAAAAAAGATTTTCAATCTGAGAATACACAATGCCAAATCAGGCACAAAAGAGTTATTCTCTATTCTAAGAGAATTAGAATCATCAGGGCCACCTACAGATGACTGCATCAAGGATAAAGCCTGGTGCAATAACATCCAACTAGCACTATCAAATAAAATAGCCCTCCTACAAGCTAAAATAGAGTCCAAAAAAAAGCTAACCTTGCCGCCAAAGACCACTCTAGTAGTAAAAAGAGCTCTACCATTCCAGACTGCCCTTCCTTCCACTTCTCCCCAGTCACTGAAGATGAAGTTGTAAACATAATTGCCAGCCTTAAACCTTCAAACTGCCAAGGTGACCTATGCCCTGCCTCAGTCATTAAGGATGGAGCCAAAGACCTAGCCCCCTTCATCACTTTGCTGATTTACTCCTCTTTTAAAAACTCATCTGTACCTAACAACCTTAAAGAAGCCTGGGTCCTTCCCCTCCTGAAAAAATCCAACCTAGATCCCAACATACCTACCAACTACAGGCCCATCACGACTGTTCCCTTTCTCCTTAACATTCTAGATAGAGTGGCATACCTCCAAATGCAACGACATTTGGAAGACAATCTCCTAGGCCTGCGACAATCCGGCTTTAGACCAAGGCACGGGACCAAAACTGCCCTCCTGGATCTAAAAATCCAAATGGATGAAGCCAAAGACAAGGGCAACTTGGCCATCTTGCTTCTGTTGGATCTATCCACAGCTTTCGACTTAGATGACCACCAAATTCTCACCTATCACCTCTCATTGGCTGCTGCATTCTCACAGAATACCACCAATTGGATTCGGTCCTTCCTGTCTGATAGGTCGACTAGGGTCTTCGCACCTTCAGCAGCAGCTGACCCTGTCCCAATCCAATGTGGAGTACCCCAAGGTTCTTGTATCTCAACCACGCTTTACAACATCTTCACCAAGCTCCTCTTTGACAGACTTGATGAACTCCGTGTCACATACCAATTATGCTGATGACACCCAGGTCCTCATTACACTCACTGGGTGCTATGAGAGAGATGTTGCAAAGTTAAACAAAATCTACCTTGAAATTCAAGCATGGATGGCCACCCACAGCCTCTGCTTGAACGACGACAAGACGGAACTGCTCATCGTAGGTTCCCAGGCCCACCTCAACAAACTGGACACTAGGTACCAATCATTCACCATTGACGGAAATATCATAAAAGTATCTAAAGAAGTGAAAACGTTGGGCATGTATCTTGACTCCACACTATTAATCAAAAAACAAATAAACGCCACTATCTCATCTACGGCCTATGTGAATAAACTCATTAATGCCTGTAGACCATTTCTCTCAACTACAAGCTGCCTCACATTGCCCAGAGCGCTGATATTATCTAAACTAGACTACTGCAATACACTTTGCACCACTAATAGCAATTTGAGTAGACTCTAGGTCTTACAGAACAATGCCCTTAGATGCGCCCTCAACCTCCGGTGTACAGGCCACATCTTTACCATCAGCAAGGAGTCCACTGGCTCCCCATCCGGGACAGAATTAAACTAAGATCGCTTGTCATCACTCACAAATGCCTTTCACTGACTGCTCCCAGGTATCTATCAGACAAATTCACCAGGCACAGCTCCGCCAGACCCACTAGAACATCTTACATGTACCAATTGAACATTCCCAAATTCAATTGGAAAACAGCTGGGGGATTTAGCTTCCCAGTGCTAGCAGCAAAGTGTTGGACTACACTCCCCACATCAATCAGGTCTGAGGAGTCTTTCTGGTCTTTCAGAGCCATGGTGACATCTTGGCTCACTACCCAGTAAGGATATGATATCTGCATGCCTATCTATACTGAATTTTGCACATCCATTGTAACATTCAGCCTGTATCATGACATGGACCACATTGTAACCTGGTCCTTATGCTGCCCATTGTATTGCCCTTGTATGCATCTCGCATGTGCAACCTTTCTGTAACCTATGTTTGCTTCAAGCCTAATGCGCCCAGTTACCCAAGGGTTTGGCCGCGCTACATAAATAAACTAACTAAACTTAATGGTGTTTATCTGGACATTCCATAGACTTGAGGTAGTTGTTGACTAAATTACCACCTCATTCTTCCTGATGTCACAGGTTACCTTCTTCCAACCCATTAGGGCATGAAGAGTACACCGAGAAATTCCCCCTATGATGGCTAACAATATGTTCTGGAGGAATATGGTCACTGGTGTCATAACAGTTGTTAGGAATGGGTCCTATGATTTCATTTCCTAAATCAATGGAGTAGTGTTGGGAATCGAACGCCATTCCAATAGAGGTGTCCACACTGTCCAAAGTGATACTTTGAGGGTTGCTGTTATCCACAAGTATTCAAATGGCATTGTCTTCTAGATCTGCAAGAGGTGTTGGATGTGACTACAGACCTGGTTGTTGGAGGTGAGAGTTCAAATGTTTGTACGCGTCTTGATGTTTGAGGTTCTGTCTTCCCTTAATTTTTATGGGAATTGTGTATTGTCGCACTCACCTTGGGATGGTAGCCTCTTTTCCCAATTGAACTTCAAACGCATAAGGCAGCAATTGAGCTGACCAAAAAGCATGCTCGGTGTTGTCAAAACCCATGGGGGTGTCCCAGTCGCGACCATGCTTTGTTGTTAATTAGATCTAGGCTAATTGCAAATCGACTGCGGATGTCACTAGCCAAATAAAAGTCAGAAGTGACTTCTCTAAAAACCCAACAATTATGGTCTATACTTTTGTTGCCGATGGACATTTTTAGCATACACCTGCTAGTCAGGAAATGCTTAGAATTTGGTGTAGCCAAACCCACTTGCCATTCATCAATCAATTTAAATGTGAGACTGGTCTGATCTTTTTGGAGCTGCCTGAATAATCCTTCGCTGATGATGCTTTGTCCATTATTCAGACATACTCTGGCGAGCACTGGCCCCTGCCCCTCATTTATGTGAATGGGGATTAACAAGTGTTACCCCTTTTTCTGAATATCGGTCAGACTTTAAGCTCGTTTTCATTTTCCTCTTTCAAGTGACGTGGTTTCATCGAGATTTTGATTTGTATAAAATCTCAAAGTGTTTTGTTCCATTGTGGAGTACCACTTGTAACCTGGAGGAAGGTGGATTTTCAATAGTGATAAGAGTTTCCATTGCCAGTTTGTTCTCCTACAGAGATGATGGTGATTACTGGGACTTGGTTGTTCGGTAAGTGAAATTTCAGGTTATTGGTGCGTCGCTCAATCAAATGGCAGGTGCCATTCAGGCTCTCATGATTTGTGCTTTTCTTGAGTTTTACAGACCAGTTAGTATGGGTACAGTGGACCTGGTTCACGCAATTGATCAGAGTTGATAACCTCCGAAGGAAATCATTCCCCAGACAACATGGAGTACCTTCTGTTGTCCCTACCATCACCAGGTGTTTCAAACAATGTCGCCAAATTTCTAGTTTGAGATCTGCAGTCCCTTCGACGGAAAAGCCACTCACATCAAAGTTTTGGAGTTGTCCTGAAAGAGGTAGGAGGGGAATCTGGTGACCCTCCTCCTTTCTAGAGTCAGTCGGTCAAAACCTTCTTTAGAGATGCGATTAGCTTGGGATCTCAAGTCTACAGAGAAAGTGGGAGTTTGTTGATAGCTCGGTGGTCACCTTCTTAATGATAAACTCTGTCACTGTGATCTTGGGTGATTTCCAGTGTTGGAGATCAAGAATCTGTAGGAATAAATCTTCACTTGGAAATTATATTTGTAATACAGGATCCTCTTTCTCCCCAGATTCTTTGCTGTCCCTGTTTATCTGAAGACAGTCCTCAGAACATGCTAGTGAGGAGGATACATCTACGGTTATGCGATTATGTAGCTCATGTGGATTTGGTCTAGGGGTTTCTCCACCTGTGTCAGTCTCAAACTCTACACCATCAGACTCGGGGTCCCTTGTGACCCATTTTTTTCTTTGGGAGGGATTCCCTCATTCCTGAAAAAGATTTCCTTCCCTGACTCCTCCAGGGATTTTTCTCTTTCAAAGGGGATTATTTTGTTTTCTTTCTCCTCATAATGAGTTTTTCTTGGGCCTTTTCTACCAGAGTTCTTTTGGTCCTAGGTTCCAGGGGTTCCAGGGGTTCGAAGAGCCACTATCGGGTTGAGAGGTTTCCAGGGATTCTTTTTGGGTAAGAAAGGAAGCTTCCTCCAGTGCTTGGCTATGTTCGTACAATTCCAAGTGCTCCCACACAAAATACGCCTTCTTGTGTTATAGGATCATAAAGCGCGTTATGGGTTTGATCTGTCTGATAGGGTCCTTAACAAAGCATTCTCTCTGTTTTGTATTCTTTCTGCGCCTCTGAACCGAAGCCCATTGGAACTGCAGTCCCCGTCTATGCACGCTCTATCTCTGAGATTGATAATGCCTTCCAAAATCATGGGGCCTGGACTCCTCCTTTCCCCTGTGTCGCAGTGAGCTCTCAGGGTTACTTTCCCTGCGGTCACCTTTTTGGCACAGGATAATACAGTCTCTTCTTCCGACTGCTGAAAATATGCACCATCACTCCTTCCAGTTGGCCTGGGGGAATCCACCCATTCATCTGAATGTGTGGAGGTTTTTAAAACGAACCCCCACCCTCCCTAGGCTGAAGCTTTTGCATTTCTCTCAGCTAAGTGGGCCAAGTGGTCTGTATGCAAGATCATTTTCTGTAAATCTAAATCTCCGATTTCCTCATCAAATGCATTTTCAGTTTCAGAAGTACTCACAGGACTATATTTGGTCTCCCACTGGTCCGGACGCATTTCCTTCTGTTTGGCAAAGGCAAATAGCCATCAATATCAGATAGGGACTGGCCTTCCTGGTCACATGGTCGCAATGGATAGGCAAGCCCACCTGCCTCATGTCTACCTGTTCTCTATAGGAGGCATGGATCAGGTCAGTTCCATTCTGTGCATGGGAGTAGTAAGTAATAATAATAATAATTTGCATTTATATGGCATGTGATATAAGGGTCTTGATGGCAAAGGCTGTACTCCTCCATCATAAGACCCCCATCCCACACAGTGGTTGGTCAGACTGTCTGAGTGACAGTTTGTATCCTTTCATTTCATTATTTAATAACACTTGTTTCTCTTTACAAGGATTTGCTGCTTACATTCAGAGAGTTCAGCTTTTGAATATGACAGAGTTTGGCTGGTTTCAAGCACACTTGTCTGAACTACCAATCGATCCCTGTCTTGCTGTACTTCAACTTGGAGGACTTCATATTCCCTCTGAGAGCCTTGCATTTTGTGCGCATTTTCACAGTATTTTCCATTTAAAATGACAGGTTTGGTCTCCTGAGTGTCTCTACTATGTGCTGCCAGTAACAGTTTAGCCTCTGCTTGTCTCAGACGCTCCATCAGCTATATATTTTCTTCCCCGATTCTGGCCATTTCCTGATCAGGCTGACATCTTTTTTTTTTATCAGCTGTAATTTCTGTTGCTTCAGAATATTTAAATCCTGATGCATTTGATCAAAATCCTTTTGTGAGTCAATCTCTTTTACGATGAACTGAGGGCCTGATTCTCAACTGGGTCTGAAGTACCGAAAAGGTTGTTAAAAGCGTTAACAACCTTTTCGGTACTTGAGACCTATTCTGAAGGTGGTGCATTCTTCCGAAGTTGGTATGAATGTGCCACTTTCGGAATATGTGGCGGTTGCTAGAATGGGTGGGAAACCAACCTTGCAACCGCCACATTCATAACCTGCCACTTAAGACAGGTATTCTTGTGGCACTCCTCCACTTTTAAATGTGCACTAAAGCGGCGCACATATACAGTACCATTTTGGCGCCGGAATTGTGGAGGAGTGCCACAAGAAGCCTTGTTGCAGTGCAGGGTGTACATGAACATTTTCATATACACCAAAGTAAGCAGCTTCAACGTTGTATGCTGCAACGTTGAAGCTGCTTACTTTGGTGTATATGAAAGTGTCCATATACATCCGTGTTCTCTGCAGCGGTTTTGTAAAATAACATATATTGTTATTTTACAAAAATGCTGCTGAGATTTCAGGATTGCGCCCGTTAAGGCGTAAAAACAGTTGCAATCCTGACTGCGCTCTCTCGTTCACTCTGAGGACCGGAGGCGTTACTGGGGGCAGGAGGAGGGCTTTGGGGCTATAGCTCCGGGTCCTTTGGTTGTAGCCCTGTATAGAAGCTCTTGGGCTACAACCAAAATGATAGCTAGCCCTGACTCCTGACAGTCCCGACATTAGCATAGCGCCGGGTCTTTTCTAGACCTAGCAACACCCGTGACGAGGACGCTCAGGCACACTTGAGAATAGTGGTGGAGCCCAGGCTTCCTGATTTGGCGCAGTGAATCGTGCTCTTTAGCACGTTCATTGCGCCAACTTAAGAATCGGCCCTGACTGTTTTGACGTTTTAGTTTATTTATGGGCTGTTTGAAGGCCACAATTTCATCCAGCACTGCACTATTGTATGTGCGCCCTGTAGTGCAGAGAACTCAATTTCTCACTCTGCACTGGCCAGTTGATGGGTTTTTACCTCATTTTAAAGTTGCTAAATGACATCCTCCTGTTTAGGCTCAAGAATTTGGTTCTGCTGTAATGTATCCTCTAACTGCATGAGTGATTGCTGGGCCTGTAGCATGCAAGCAGCTTTATTTCTCAAGCCCTCTTCTATTAAATTGTAAATGAAAATACACCTGAGCCGTACTTGGGCCATTTCAATGTGTTCCTCATTGATATTTTGTGTCATGTAGAATTCTGCTAGGGCTTTGTGTAAAATGCCAAAATGTCACTGCCTATCAATGCGACTTCCTGTACCATTCTGGCTTGCCAATACCCAGTCTCCAGCACTAGCCAATCTCCACAAACAAAAAGCTTGGACAGAAGGTGTTTTCTGGCCTCTTCTACTACAATGGCACTCATTGTGAAACTGGCTTTCACACACCTCAATAGCACCTTTGCTACACAGGAACAAAAACCTTGCCCTTTATTCCTTTTAGATTGTACAACAATCAATCCAAACCAAATTATCTTTGCATTAACTCTGCAGAATCATATTCCTCCGGACACCTCCCTGATTCTCAGGGGTCAGGCAAACAATGGTACTTTAACAACTGCATCAAAAACCTCAGATGCACCTGACATTGCACTACAATGAAGCCTGTTAATGCAATTGCCAAGAATCAAATCAGATGGCTAGATCCCAGCACATGCCCCCATTTCTGTAGGAGATATTTATGGGGCAACAACTAATGCAGAGAGTTAGTTTCCCCCTTCAACTCCTCCGATCAAAAGCTCCACACAAATATCGAAATATTTTTGGGTTCTTCACTAACACGGTCTTTAATACATATAACACCACTATTATCCCTCACCTCTTTTCTCAATAGGCAAGCCAAGAAACAGGCCGGTGTGCAAAAAGAATACATATTTATTATTTAATAGACAAAGTTTGTATGGCATAATAAGTGTCAAAATGGATGCCAACTTACTCTGTGGCTCACAACGTTTCCTTCCAACAAAGCTTCACTACAAACAAGTTGAACACAATTAACTTTTGGGAATACAAATTTGCATATCTGTGGGGAGCACAGTGAACACCAGGGCTCACCCGCTAATGCACCCACGGCTACAGCAAGAGATACAGCACCCACCAGTACTTCTCCCACGGCTGCAGCAGGAGACTAGACACCTCCGGGCAGAGAGTAGCTCTAGGAGCAGCCCCGGCAGCAACCGCCACAGGCATGCCACAAGAGGCCACAGACCTGGGCATGGTCCCCGAAGTCACGGCAAGCTGCCCCATTGCCTGAAGTTGGAGTAGGTCACGGAGGACCCGACAGAGAAATGGAGTTCCATTACAGGGTGTGCAGGGCCAGGAAGAAACTAGGGAAGAATGGCAGCCACAACAGGGGGGCGGGGCTCACACCGGAGAGAAGGGATCGGTGGCTCTGAGTAAGGAAGCGGGCTGCAACAGGCAGGTGGACTATAAAAGGGAAATAAATACCTGCTACAATGTTGCACTTTCTGTCTTTCAGGACGACTTACTGCCAGAGGAAATCCAAGATGAGTGCTGGGCCTATCTGGAGTCATGGAAGAGAGGGAAAGAGCCCTTATTCAGAATGATTTACCAGGAGAAGGCCTGCTGACCAGGAAGGGTGGAGCAACGCATCACCTGTGCTTTTTCTTTTGATGTTGGTATATCCTTGAATAAACGTTGAAGTTTAACCGACTTCAGGAGTCTGCGTCCTCTGTCAATCCTATAAGTGGTGGCAGCAGTGGGATTGACAACGCAATGTAGAAACATATAAAAGCCTTAGCCAATTGCCAACAGCAGCTACGGTAGCTCATTCAGGTGCAGACTCGGCAAGCAGTGGCAGACAGTCAGGCGTTTCAGCAAGCCATCCAGTTGCAGTGAACTTTTGAAGCCACAAAACATGACGGCATCAAGGCATCAACCAGGAATACCCGCTTCGGTGTTACAAAAATACAAGGATGGTGACGATCTTGTGTCCTATGAGCTTTGAAATAATTGTTTGCAGTCCTCAATGACCGCCAGAGAGGTTGGGACAGTTTGTAGCACCTTTGCTGTCGGGTGCCATGCAAGAATGTACTTTGAAAGCTCGTAAACGAAAATCTCGTAGACAAGCAGGGCGCATTATAAAAAATAAAAATCGAAGACATTCATATTCAATTATATTTACATGCAGCGAAAATATAAACTTTTAAAAGGGACATGCTTACTGATCGCAACACGGAACAGCTAATGGAAGTAAAGCAGGCGAATGCGTTGATTGCCAATCGTGAGAGAAAATTAATGCTTGAAGACGGAGATCCGAAAGGAAGTGTTGTAATATATTGATTTAAGTACTAAACAACAGAATAACGGAGTAGACTGTTTGAGATCATCAATGAAAGTGTACTATTGATTTGGGTTGTATTTTACAAAATAATAATATTGAAAAAGAATGCGATTTGAAAAAAAAATGTCATCTCTTCAAATGATGCTTTGTAGAGGGAACAAATGTCATTGGAGGAGGCAAATTATATTATTTCAAACAAAGGAGAAAATAAAAAAGAACTGTGCCATTTATGGTCAGGAACTAACAAAAAATGAAAAAGCATGGTGGAAATGCACAATGTACAAAACCAATGACTGTAGCTAAAGGGAAAGTACTGTGAATGATCTAGTGAAATGTATAACTGGTCATAATCATGAACTGGATGCATGTAAAGTAAAAGTAAAGGAAAAAATTCAGAAGATGAAACAAAAATCACTAAATGAGGATGGACAAGTGGCCACAGAAATCCTGGGAGAACTTCCCCCACACCTTACAATACATATGCCACATTTGCATTCATTAAAGCGGCAAGTAATTTATAAGAAAAAATTGAAAAGCAAAGACCCAAAAATACCAAAAAGCATGGATGAATTAGTAATACTAGAGGAAATGCATTTGGTCAATTAAAAACATTAATGCAATATGAAGGAAGAGAATCCAAAATATGTATTCTAGACTTAGTTAGCAGCACTCAAAAGTGTATTAATAATTTTTGAAATACATTTATTTTTCCATTTAACCAGTGTGTGGAGAAATATACAACGATATGGGTTACAGAATAAATATGTGAGCGATTGTGAGTTTCAATTTCACATCTAACAATTGTGTGCTTTGGCCTTTGTACTGAGAGATGAAGTAATTCAGACATAGATTACAATAATAAATCAAGACTATTACAGACACAATGAAAAAGAAATTAGTAATTTTTATAACTACTTTGAAGATACCTGGATGGGAAGTCAAACACGATATGGTAGAAAACGCCATCAAACAATATTCCATGGAACAGCAAAAACGAACACGTTGGAGGGATGGCATCATGTCCTAAATGTACCCATGAGAAAACATAGACCAACAATTTGGACATTTTTTGCATGTAATTATTTTAGCGCAAAGAAACAGCCATAGTGCAAAAAATGAGTGGCAAAAATGTACAAACTAAAACAAAATAAAGTGTTCAGAATAAAGAAAAACTAAAAGAAATTGCGGAAAAATATACAACGATATCTATAATGGATTATATTTCAAGCCTTTTATTTAATGCCGCCATCAGTTGTGCTATGAATAGGAGGAAAATTATAGGGTGAAACTTGAAATTAAACCAAATTTAAAAAATACATTGGGAAAGGTAACATTTTAGTTTGTTTTGTTTTATTGGTTTCAAATCAAGAACAAACAAATGTTAGCAAGAGATCATACAACCCTTTAACATTTACAACATCATCATCATCATCATCCTCTTGATAATCACATTCAAAACCTGAAAGAAGAAAATCAACACAATTGAGCAGTCGCCTATCCCAATCAACCCTTCTTAGTTCATCGGAAGTTTGCTTTTGCAATTTCGTATACCTCGCTCGCAATTATACTATTAGCAGGAGGAATCCTTTTTTCCCCACCTCTCCATTTCCTGTTAATACAAACCTAACATTTTAATTGCGGCGATTACCAGTCCTATTTGCTCACCCATCAACACCCATTTCCACCAATCCACCCAACAACACCCATTTCCACCAATCCAGTGGACCCAGGGTAACCCCCATGTCCATGTATCCTTTCAAAAATAAATTTCTCACTTGGATTAGTGACTTACAGGTAACATTTAAAAGGTTGATTGTTTACTTTTTTTTTTTATGTATTAACTAAAAGTGCTAATTCAAACTAATTTAGTTTATGCATTTGTAATGGAAGGTTCATGAATATTAATGGTCAGTAGATGGCAGCATAAACGGAAAATATATTAAATCGGAAAAGAAGAAACGAACGAAAAGAAAGAAAGGTATGTTTCATTAATAATGTGTCCATAATACTTTGTCCATATTCAATATTATAAGCAAACACACTTTTGTGGTGACAATATTAGAGATTTTGTTGGATTCGATATTTTAAATACAAGATTTCCGTTCAATACGCCATGCAAAGGGCATACCAAGCAGTAAATCCTAATGGAGAAACCCTGTAAGCTGAAATCAAGCGAGAGTGCTGGACCGACTGGAGTTGGACTAGGAGTCCTTCCGGGTGAAGTTTCGAGAGACGCGGCAGAAACAGGGAGAACCCCCACGTCAGATGTACTAAAGTGTCAAAGACTTGGCAGAGAAATGGCTACAACCGTCTACTGCTACAGTTCACAAAGTACTTGAGAAGGTAGTGGTGGAGCAGTTCTTGGAGGCACTACCCACCCCAGTCCAAAGGAGGGTCAGACAGCATCATAGACTCACCTTGGCAGAAGCCATCAACATTTCCTTGGCATATCAAAAAGCTGGGTATAGTAAAATAACGCTCCAAGGTCCCCCAAGCAGGATTGGCCCAATTATGGGGGAGCAACTGGTAATCAGACCAGTCTGTCCTGATTTTGGAAGATGGAAACCTCCGTAGGAGCAGACAGGCAAAAGCAACGAGAAGGCCAGAAGGGGTGAGCCTTGGAACACAGCACCTCCTCCCATATTCCGTCAACCCTAGTGTTTTGATTGTGGGGAGTTAGGTCACATTGCTAGGGCATGCCCGAATCGAAAGAGAGCCGAGCCCATGGAAATAAGATACATGCAGCCGTACGATGTTAGAACATGCCGATATCCATATAGAGTGGACATGAGGGTGGATGGAGGCCCGATCTACACTATGTTGGACAGCGGAAGCCAGCAAACAGCCAGAACCCCAGCAGTGAATGAACTGCCTCATGATACTGTCTCTATTAGATGTATACAAAGGGGATGTAGGTGTTATCCGATGACAAATGTGAAGTTCAAAGTGCAAGGCAAGGTTGCTGAGATGAGGGTCGGCGTTCTTCCTTCATTGCCTGCTGCGGTTCTGATAGGTTCAGATTTGCCACACTTCAAGGAGGCATTGACCAATGCAAAGACGGAGTGGAGGGGGATCAGCTCCCTTCTATGGGGCAGACATTGAAGGGACGCCCGGTAGCAGAAGGAAGACCAAACGAGAGGCAAGAGAAAACAAAAAGATATGGAACCAGGCCATGTACGCCATGCACCCAGTAGGATGGGGCCTGGAAGAACACAAGACCTCCATAAGGGAAGAGACCATCACAGATGCCTCTCTAAGTGTTGCCTGAGAGAGCAAAGCAAGAAGAAAACCCCACCACGGAGAAGTGTCTGTATTTCAAGTACAACATGGGTTGCTTTATAAAGTCTACCAAGGGGAAAATGAACCGATAAGGAGCATTTGCTGGTCCCAAAGTTGCATCAGAACTTACTTTATTTGTTCATTATGGTTATAGCTCAAACAGCTTTATCATAGTATCATACAAAACAATTTCATAAAACAAGGACACACAACTAAAAACGTATATCACAAAAACACATAAAAGTACTCAGGTTCACAATCATCGAAGTATGCATTCTTCATAATTCCAGTATTCTATTATTTCATTGTTGTTTACATCAGTGGGAACAAGAACACAGAACCCATACAGTCAGTCAGTCAATAATCAATAGTCCATGGACTGAAGGTAGGTGCTATGAAATGCTGCAAGAGCATTACAATGCTTAAAATTGACATCACCTATAAGATAAGGATAAAAATATAATGAAAAGTGAAAAATAAAAATCCCTTAATCTCAACTAATAACGGTGCAACATACATACATAGTCCTTAGTACAGTCGCGATTTCATCAAATAAAGTAAAGCAAAACAGAAGTGCAGGCACCAAGTGGAACAAATTTCACAGAGCAGATGCATCTACTGTTTAGTTTACGGTTCATCAGTGCCGGGAGAGCGTTCAAACACTTGGGAGGAGATTGCTGGTGTCAACAACTTTCCCCTCTTCAAATGTCCCCTCCAAATATTAAAGAGGGCAATGTGCACTAATCTGTGGCCTGAGTTCAGGCAATAGTGGCAGCAAGACTCCGTCTTGATACTGTTGGGATCAAACACATAGGATCCTAACCTGCTCATGTATAGGTCATGCTCCCTGCACTCAGTTAGAACATGTTGGGCCGTTTCCAACTTACCGGCCCACAAGCACGGCAATAACTCGCCTCTCTGGGGATGCCTTGTTCTCTACCAATGACCGAAAGCACTGGGAGTTTGCCGATTCTCAGAAGGAGCAGGAATCTGTGCAACGCAGGAGATGGACATAGCATTAGGAAGCCCTGGGGGGGGCCTTATAGCTGTGTACCAATTGTTGCAAAGTAATACTAAAACTAGAAAGAGCAGCTAAACAGGCATAGTTGTTACACCAATCACATTGTTTTATTTTATGTGCAGAAATCCTGGTGAGATCGAATGGACTCCCTTCCAAGACCGGCTTCAGGCCAACCATAGCGAGATCTTCGAACACCAGAGAGGCTAGTATTTCTGAGCTAGTAGATGGAGGCTGCCTGCCCAATAGATTCAACAATGGGCAGCAAGGGGACTAGAGTGACTTCAAGTACAGAGTGCATCTTTTTTTAATGACCATAGCGGAAAGGGAAGTGAGGCCCAGCTCAAGGCGAATGATTTCGATTGGGACACTAGGTCCCAACCCCAGCATTCTTTACCAGAATCTGCCCTCCAAGGCTTTCAGCCATGAAAGATCCTTCATGCTGAGTGTCTCCAGCCTGTATAGCAGTGAGGTACAGAAACATTGCAAGTATAGTGTCAGGATGCCTTTTAAAGAAAAACCTGATGCCGCCCAAACTCCCAGAGAAATCATATTCATTTTTGATATAGCCTTGGATCTCCTCACTTCTCTCAATGCTACATAGTCGGTCTTAGTGGAGAATTCAACCCCCAAATACTTGTAACTACACACTTATTCAATGACTTTCCCGCCCATTTCCGATGTGGGGATATTCACCCATTTACATGAAAAGAGCATAATCTTAGTCTTATTGTAATTCAACTCCAAATCATGTTCACGGGAGAATTCCAAAATGACTCCCAAAGCTGTTTTTAACATGCAGTCAAAAATAATGAGGTTGCCAGCATAAGATAAATATGATACACTGTCCCCCATAAACGTTGGAGGGCAAGTATTTACCCTCTTGAGTTCCTTAATCAGTTCAGAGATATACATATTATTAAAAAGAAGTAGCGCAAAGGAACATCCCTGTTTTACGCCTCGACTGGTACTGATGGGGGGTGATATAGTGACTGCATTGTCCAGCCTGACTTGGACGGAGGTATTATCATGCAGGCCCCTGATGGCCAGGAATAGATCACTTGAACAGTCATGTCGTCTCATTATTTCCCACAATTTACCCCTATTGACAGTGTCAAAGGCAGCTTTGTATTTGATCATTATCACATGCAGATGTGGCTGCCCTCTAGACTTTGCCTCCCTAGTCAAGGAATCCAGCAACCACAGGCATTGGGAGGTGCCATATCCAGCACGAAAACCCATTTGGAAGTCGCTAAGTATGTAGTTAGATTCTACCCAGATTACAAGTCTTGCCAGCAATAGGGATGCAAAGATTTTGCCAATGGATTCCAGCATTGCTAGGAGCCTAAAGTTCACGGGGGAGGTTTGGGGTCCTTTCTTATGGATAGGGACCAATATTGACTTGGGCCACGAGGCCGGGATCGAGCCTTCTTGACACACTCTATTAAATAGGTCGAAGAGGATTCACCCCCACCCCCAAAAAGAAGCGTTCTTTTTTATGATGACATTTGGGAGCCCATTCGGGCCTGGGGCTCTCGAGTCCTTTAGGGAGGCGATTTTAGCCCCAATTTCTTTGCGGGAGAACCCAAAGCAGAAGCCTCCTTCTACTGGCATTAGGTTCGATCAGGGCACTGCAGGGTCGTAAAATTGTTAGTGATAAGGTTCGCCCACTCAGATTGCCCCGATCACGCAGATCTCCTGGGTGGAAATGGTGGAGTTGAACCCTTCAACAGCTTCCAAAATGTACGCGAGTCGCCCTTGCTAGCGATGGCAACCAGGTACTGCCATTGCGCGGTTCTGCCCAGTGATAGCCTATCCCTGACCCATCTTCGGTAGCAGTTCTTAGCCTTCTTAGAGGCGACAACAGCTTTGGCAGGAGCAATATGCTTGTCGCTGATCTTTTTTAATTTACATTTGAGCGTTTATTTTGGCTTAGCGTATCACCCTGTCGGAGCAATATCTTTTGATCTTATTAGTCATGGAGAAGGTCCCTTTTTGTATTGCTAGAAGCAGAGTAGCATCCTTAATCCTCTCTTCAATTCCATCAGCAGTAAGCCCTGCTATATCATAATACCACAGTTCACTTTGGGCATTAAAATAGTTAACTGCGCTCAGAATGTTCCTATCTGTCCACCGTATTCAGCAGCCAGCTGCGTTTCTTTCAAGGGCACCAACCCGCCCCTGATTCCGAGGGGGAGAGAACCTGGTTATATGTAGATTGACCTAGGAATGGTCAGTAAATTTCGCATGCACGATGTTCAGCTTATTGATTAATGGAAGAGCCGGCAGGTAACAGAAGAAATAATCCAAGGTAGAGCACTTAGTGCCAGCCTGCCAGCTAATGTTCCTGGGGTCAACATCCCTTGCACTTCCGTTCAGTAAGAAGTAACCAAAGTTGTGTTGGGAATCTACCCAGTGTGTCCCTTTGCTATTCCCATTATCTGGGTGGTTGATGACAGATCTACCATTAAAGGTTTCAGTTTGGTTGATTTCATGCGTACATTTATATCGTGCAGTAATGTCCCACTACATAAATTTGTGCTGAGGCGGTAGATATTTGTAGTGCCAATAGAATCCAATACTAGGTCAATAATTCCTGCAGATACTGCAAGACCCAGAGGGTCATGGACATTAATAATGTTGATAGCCTCTGACTCATTATTCCACTCACACAGACTGCCAAGACATACGGGCACTCGGGCTTAGTCAAAAATCTTGCAGCCCTAGGTGATAACGAACTCCTACGATAAGTAACCCATATGGGCGTCCACGAGGGCCCTTTTTAGACTTGATTTAGAAAATGTGGTACCCATCAATCATTAAATCGGACGTTAACCACACTTCCTGCAGAAGAAAAATGTAATTTCGCAGCAGAAGATCCAGAAACCCCCAGATTCCAGTAGGTGTACGAACCCTCTGGTGTTTCAGGTGCAGATGGCCAGGTCTCATTTTCCAGCAGCGGCACCGTTAAAATTATTAGATACCAAGAATGTTAGATTGCAATGAGGTACCAGGAGTGGAGAGAGTGTCATTGTTGCCCAAAGATGAGTTGTTATCCATAAGATTGCGGATATCGTACCCCTGAGGAAATACAGGGGGAGCAACATGTTCCGCAACATCCAAATCATAACCCAGATCTACAAAACGGTCTTTATGGAAGCAAATTACAAGTGTGGTTTCATCTGTGCAGCAATGGATTTTACTGAATAAAAATGTGAGGTCATTAATTGGTTCGACAAAGTCAAAGTCTGTAGAGTCCGGAATCCTTAATGGCAGGATCTCACCCTTCAGTGCCAGGAAGTCGGCTCTGTTTATACAGGGGTGTAATTTATCTTTACCAGAGGATTTCTTCTTGATCGTAATAGTACGGGGAAGATAAGGCAGGGCTGCTTCAAGAGTCAAGTCGGAAACCATGTGTTCCTCATGTTCCAAACTACTGTCTGAGGCTGGTGCATCAATAGTAGATTTAAGGTTCTGGCAGTGGTTTTTCCATATTGGGTGATATGGGCAAGGAGGAGAAATGAACCCCATGCAGTGTTTGCTTGCCTCTGCCATTGTTCTCGCTAGACTCATTGTCATTCAGAACCCAACTGGTTAAGGTGCCAGCGGGCGCTCCCTACTTCTTAGTTTTCCTGGGAGGTTGCTTTGATACTTTTAGGGCCAACAAGCTCCACCTGAGGCGATTCCTCAGGCTGCGATAGTGTAGCGACCAGGTTAATAGTTGCAGCCTTACGGGTTAATCTCTTTTTCCTGCGCTGTTTACGTGTCAGGAAAATGGTGGTGGTTACACTGGGGGCATCATCAAGCTCCTTCCTAACAACCACTTCCACTCCACTCCACTCCACTCCACTCCACTCCACTCCACTCCCTTCTCCCATTTGAACATTGAAAGTGTTCAAATGCTCAAGAGTGCAGTTTGCTTAGCGGGGAGATCCCCATTGGACACCCCCACGTCCCTTGCCAGTATAACACACATAAGATGAAATAACCACAGACACATTTTTAAGGTTCTTTGGAATGCACAAGGTCACAGTTTATTTGGAGCAAACAAACTTGGGACAGTCCCAGCCACATATATCATTACAGTTAGGTAAGGGTGAACCGTGTCACCCTCTTTGCCACCGGCAAAAGCTGACAGGCTTCTGGTTACTACCAGGCTAGCACCGGTTACTACCAGTAGGACACTTAGGGGCACTGACAAGGAGGTTGATGGCATAGAGCCCTAAAAAGGGAAGTCAGTGCCCGTCGATGGATTTGGCTCGAGCCCGGCCAATCCTGAGCCACTGACGCCGAAGCTGAATGTGAAAGTCCCTCATTGGCTAGGACCGCCCCGATACTCCGCCTGTAACAGAAAAGGAAAATTAGAGAAAACTCACACAACACTATCATTATCATATATCTCTACTTTGTCATTGCTACAATCTCTACTTGAACTTGTATTTTTGATACGAACGCCTAACCACGATCCTCACAAACTATTCTACTTGCATCATCACCCTACAACTGCTTCACGCACTACTTCTATGCTACTTGAAACTTTACCATGTTACCATCTCACTTCCAATAATACCTGGTGTGGGAGCCGCTGGACAAAGAAGGATTGTCCGCAGCTCCCGCCTTATATGCGTCCCCCGGGAACCCGACCGGAAATCAGGCCCAGGAGGACGCCTCTTCCGCCTAAACTGGGGAGGAAGAGTAGAGGCTGGCCCCACCCCCAGAAAGGGGTGGCCAGAGGGGACAGCCCGTTATGTAGGCTGTCCCTCTAGCGGCCCCTGCAGGGGCCGGTCAGCCTCTTAGCGGGGAGATCCCCATTGGACACCCTCATGTCCCTTGGCCAGTATAACACACATAAGATGAAATAACCACAGACAACTTTTTAAGGTTCTTTGGAATGTACAAGGTCACAGTTTATTTGGAGCAAACAATAAACTTGGGACGGTCCCAGCCATATATCTCATTACAGTCAGGTAAGGGTGAACAGTGTCCCCCTTTTTGCCACCGGCACAAGCTGACAAGCTTCTGGTTACTACCAGGCTAACACCGGTTACTACCAGTAGGACACTTAGGGGCACTGACAAGGAGGTTGTTGGCATAGAGCCCTAAAATGGGAAGTCAGTGCCCGTCAATGGATTTGGCTCGAGCCCGGCCAATCCTGAGCCACTGCCTGCAAAGCTGCAGCGTGAAAGTCTCTCATTGGCTAGGACATCCCGATACTCCGCCACACTTTGGTGGTGGCTTACGCTGCCACCAAATGCCCCCATACCTTAGGACAATACTCACCATAGCAATCATCTGCAGCCAGCCCTTCTCAGTGCAACTTGTATTGCTGTCAAAACACGTCATTGCCTTAGTCTGATAGGTGAACACCGTCTGCATGGAAATGGGAAGGTAGGGATTTCAAGCAGCAATGCCCCACGTAACCCAGCCCCTTCGCCCTTGTGAATTTCTCCACGCTTCTATTCAGACGCTTCCTGGACTTTTCCATGTCTGTGCACCACCTTCGACCAAAAAAAGTCCGTGCCTGGTAACTCCTGGGCTGCTATGCGCAAGGTCACCTGTATCTGGGCCAACAAGCGTCTTGACCCAACTGGGTGCCACCTAAATTAATTATCATCATCATCCTTGGTGCCCGACTCCACCGGAGTTGCCAGTGAATGGGGGGCAGCAAAGAGTGCCACCTCATTCCAGGTGTGCCCAACCATACACACTTGGTCCCCTCACTTGGTCCCCTTAAATCCTAGGTTGGGGCCAACCGTCCATTGCATGGCCCTCTTTTCTCCTGGTTATGAATGAGTGGACGATCAGCCACACTGCGTCATCTGGGAAAAATGGAATGTCATAAAATCGGTCATAAAATCCCCCCTTTTCCCCTTGACCAACCACCTTGCACATGGCCCTGCGGGAGTGGGACGTTGTCTAACAGTTTCCTGGGGATGCACCCGGCTGCCTGTGTACATAGAGCCGATAACGGCGAGATACCCATCTACCCAACTTCATAATAGCCCGGGGCGACATGCCTTGCTGGAAAGCCGTGGTAGCAGCACCTATTCTAAAGCTGTGGGTGGACCAGCCCTCTCCTTGGATGGCCAGGACCCCCAAGGACATAGCCAGAACCTTCCCGAACTGAAAAACAAAGTGGGGACGCATCAGCTTGGATTAACAGGGGGCCAGCGCTCGAGGATCTTATCCCCAGGAAGAGCTTGAGGAGATGAACCGGGCAACAGTCCTTGAAAGGAGACCCATGTAATTCAATACTAAAACCTCTACTTTGCTGGTCTGTTTTGCTTTTTCTCAACTGGATTGTGACCCCTTCTCCCCTGCCCTTGGAGAACAAAGAGATATCTCCCAAGGCAATGGCCCTCCCCGATATGTCATTCTTGGATGCGGAAACCAACTCACTAATCCTAAAAGCCCCGAAAAAAGCCCATGCGAATGCCAGCCTGAATAGGGATATTTCATACTCACTAAAGCACACACTTGACAAGGCAGACAACAACTTTACTAGTAACCCAAAGTCAATGGGCTTGGACACGTCTTTTTGCCTAAGCTGCAATCGGACCCAGCCTTTCAGAGCAGAGCGCACCAAGAAACCTTTTGTGGGATCACTCTTTCCCTCCAGTTGAAAATGAAAAGCTACTGCAGCTAGATGAGATGCTGCCCAGCTTTTTGATTTGCCTTTCTTGTGTGCCCAGACCACAAACGCGCGTACCAGTTCCTCAGCATTGTGTTTGAAGCAATTCAAAGCAGCAGTTCCATTCCTGAATTTACCATAATTCTGCTGATATCTAAACCGGACGCCGGGTGTAAACGAACGCTCACTTAACTCACATAGCGCCCTGTCCACGCTACCAGCTGCCACCACTCCTTCCGGAACTGTGCTCCCTTCAGCCTGGCCACCGGGGGGGGGGCCTTCTGAAACTTGGTCCACTGAAAGCGAGAAAGAGTGTCAGCAGCAATATTTGCAGTGTCCGGCACATGCCAAGCCCTAAATTCAATATTACTGTAAAGGCAGATCTCCACCAATTTCCAGAGAAGGCTCAACATCACCGGGCAAGATGCGGACTGTAAATTAATTGCCTGGACCACGGCCTTGTTGTCTGCCACAACAACAGTGCGACCACGATGGGACCATGATGTTTTTAGTCCTGCCTTTTTTGTGCCACTGTTGTGGTCATCGCTGGGCGCACCATTCTGGCTCTATAATCACTCCAAAACCCTCGCTCCCCGCAGCATCTGAAAACATGTGCAGCTCGACACTTGTCTCCCAAGGAGTCTGCCAAATCTGCACCCCATTGAAACTTTCTAGAAATTTGCACCACATGCTTAAATCTGCCTTTAGGGCCGCGCTTAATCTAATATGATGTTGTTTTTGTACTACACCTGCAGTTGCCCTAGCTAGCCTGCGTGCAAAGACCCTGCCCGCTGGGATCACTTTTGCTGCAAAATAAAGTTTCCCAAGGAGTTGCTGCATTTTTTCCAAGGTAGTTCTGTCCTTTGCCAGATTATTCTCAATCTCTGCCATCAATCATTTGACTTTCTCCTCTGGTAACCTGTATGTCCCCTCAACAGTGTCTATTTCAATGCCAATGAAAGTCAGGACCCTACACGGCCCCTCTGTCTTCTCTGGATTTAAATGGACCCCCATTTCAATCATTAAACGCTGGAAGGAAGACATGGCAAGCGCGCAGTCACTCGACCCATCCCTGCCTGAAAACAGAAAATCATCTAAGTAATGTACAATGGCACCTCGTTGCTCTACCCTGCGCGCTGCCCTCTCCAAAAAAGTGCTGAATGTCTCAAAAAGAGAACAGGACACCGAGCAACCCGTGGGCATACATTTATCAACATAAAAGCCACCTTTCCATTGAAAACCGAGCAAGTGGAAGCTAGCCGGGTTCACCGGTAGTAAGCGGAATGCAGACTCTATGTCAACTTTTGCAAGCAAAGCCCCCCTTCCCATGCTTGCTACAACCACCATGGCTTGATCAAAGGAGGCATAATGCACAGAACATTGTTCAGGGCTCAACCAGTCATTCACCGACTCACCTCTTGGGAAGGATAGATGGTGAATGAGTCTGAACTTGCCGGGTTCTTTCTTAGGAACTATGCCTAGTGGTGACACGATGAAGTTGGGAAAGGGGGGCCTGAAAAAGGTCTGGAAATTCTGCCCATTTCCAGTTCCTTGCTTATCTTTTTATCCACCTCACCTGGCAGATCCATAGCAGAAGATACGTTCTTTGCTAACCGGCAGGTCAGGGGTCCCTCATAAGGAATAAAAAAATCCTTCTGTGAAACCGTGAAAAACCAGCTCCCCTTCCTGCCGCTTGGAATAATAATTCAGATGTTCAACTAAAATAGGCAAAATGACCGGTGAGGGGCCCTTGTTCTTTAAATCCATGCTCTGCCTCACTGCAGTGGTGACTGGAGGAGGCAATTCGGCCACAGGGCAATTACTGTCCTTTACGCTGGCCCCTTCCCCCCGAGGCACCCTCCCGCTTAATGCACTTGACCAGCGGATGGCTCCCCCCACATTTCTCACATTCATGGTTGTACCTGCACTTGGGGTCCCAGGTGCAGTTACCTTTGTTGAAGAACCGGCATGTGTTGATGCCTGCCTTACGGCCTTCCTGAGAGCCTCCTATGTAGGCTGTCCCTCTAGCGCCCCCTGCGGGGTCCGGTCAGCCTCTGCAGCCGCAATCAAGTCGTCGAGGGGGCGATCCTCCACCCCAGCAGCCCTCTGGCTTTTCAGTAAGGAGATTTCCCCAAGGAACCTCCCACACATCTTTAAAAAGACTTTCATTGCGTACTGTAGTATCGAAATGTGTCCATGAGAAGAGCACTGGATATTCCTGTTTGCCTCTACAGGTTTCTGTCGGAGTATGATCGCCAGGAGGGCACATGTTAGGCGTAGCAGAGAGTCTATGCGTCAGGCTCTGGAACGGCATGGGCAGGCTGCATGCGCTCAGGCTTCTTACCGCGATGTTGAGACCCCCAATTCCAGTACTTGAGAGTGAAGCAAGTCATTGGGAGCAAGAGACTTTAAGGAGTAGCACAGGGCAAGCAGCGAGTGATTATTGTCCATAGCCTAAAAAGACGTGTTAGAATGAACAGAAGCATGTGATCTGTAAAGTGTGTCATCGATAGGGAGAGATTGAGGGTGCACAGAGTTCTCCATAGTAGGTAAATTAAAATGTGGGATCCAACGAGACGTAAGTATCTATAGTACGCATACCGCCTTCTATGCACTTAATTCTAGTAGGTGAGCTGGTGTTGCGAGTCTTAGAAGAGTTAGCATTAGATCCTTTTGCACAGACTCGAGTGCCACGTCCCGCCAAAGCCTTCCGGCGTTGGGGGGTATGGGTTGTTTTTTGGTTTGACATTATGCGACCACAGCCCATTTTTATCGGGCATTTCAAGGGCTATGTAAAGGAACACAAGTTGTGCCTTCACGCGGCAAATCTGATGATGAAAGTAATGGCTCTGCAGGATGAAGTCACACTTAAACAGAAGCAAGGATCCAGAACACGTACACGTTGATCGTGATGCTTTGAATGTGGGCTGCCGTGGAGCACTGCAGCAGGTGAAGAGTGATAGAATGGGCGGGCTATGGCCCTGCCTTCAGACTAGAGCCACACTCCACAAAGCGCACTGCCGCCATGTTCGGTAGTATGGTTGTGTCTTAAGCGAAGGTCACTCACCGGCGCGTTTTCAGTTTGCAGTGCCTACGTAGCCAGATCCTTCATGCACCAAGGCTGTGGGAAGGCGCCAGACATTACAGCACGGACTGCGCTGACTGCTGAATACATCTCGCACAATTCCTGCTACTCTTGGAGCTTGTGCTCATGAAGTGGGCTCCTCCTCCTTCGACCAGCATAGGCAGCGAAAAAGCACACAAGGGAATAGGTCGCTGCAATGTTCAGCGTTCTTCGCTGACTGCTGAAAACAACTCGCCCAACTCCGTCATCAGAAAATACTGCAACTGGCTCACGGGCACCCTTGCGACAGCCATATGACATCCTTAAGGACAAAACAAAATATCCTAAAATGGTTCTACTGGCCCAGAGTTCTAGGAGAAATAGCCAGATACTTACTGCAGGAAGTGCCCCCTTACCAGCTAACCAGTGGAGTGATGCTGGTAAGAGCACCAGGACAGAAAATGCTTTTGATAACGGTACCCTTCCAACAAATTGGTATGGACAGTCATTCCTTTGGAACCAACCTATAGGAGACTTAAGTACCTCCTTCTGATAGTGGATCATGCCAGGAGGTACCCCAGAGCCTTCCCAATTAAGGGAATCTTAGCCAGACAAGTGTGTGATCAACTAATCCCTTATTCTGCACGAGTAGGACTACCTGAAGAAATAATCACGGATCAGGGTACTAAATTTGATGAGTGCTATGCCTTTTTCAATCAGGGCTATTGATCAATTTCAAAATAAAATACACAATGCATGTGCCCATTATTAAATAATAATATATTTAGTAAATGTCAAACATGCATCCAATTTCCAAATAATTATTGTTATTTGTCACAGAGAGAAGGGGACGGGGATAAGGGTGGATGATTGGGGATAAAAATGATAAGAAACCTAGAGAGAACATACACATGTACAGGGGAGAAAACCAAAATTATTTGTATTAGTAAGGTTAAAGACTAATTTATATACGTTCTATTTCACTGCAGCTCTTTTTTATTTGACAAAAGCAAAACATCCTTACCAATTAGCTGTTGCATTTATGTCACATTTGTCTGAAGTTGTTGGTTGCACACATATAAAGGGTTCAATCCCACCTAGGAAACAATATGATGTCATTCCATAATGAATTACAGAATACCAGATCTCTCCAATACTATTTATACTCGTTGCAAGCCTTTATATTTCTACCATCTACAATATATTGTTACAAACATTATTTGCCTGGAAATAATGGCATTCCACTCGGACACCCACGTCCATGTTGCACCCCTATTTAAGGCAAAGTTATTTTTCCCCTGTTCATGTCACAGCATCATTGTGCCCACGAGTTAAGAAGTAGTGCTAGCATTATATTTTTACTTATGCATGCTACTGTTCGTGTAGTCCACGCTTTTGGAATATGCCAATATATGGATTAGTAATTAAAATGTATTGAATAGGCGCTTACATCTTTATCCTAGGGTTACAGAAAGTTTAGTTTCTGTCTGGAATGTCACATGCTCAGCGTCCGCGCGAGGGCTTTTAGAATGCTCAGAATCACATCTGAAGTATCACCCACATCAAAGTAAGAGCTTACCTCCAAAGTCCTCATTCCATCCTCAAGCGTTGGCAACGTACATTCTATGTCAAGACCGGAGGCTCGGATTATGCTTAACTCTTCATCTTTACTGTCAGCAGCAAATAAAACCAACCTGAACAATAGCATACAAAAAACAAGAAAAACTACAATAACCATGAGGTTTTTCGGATTTTGTAGTCCATCCCTATAGGTCCTTAAACTGACCATGTGTTCCCAACAATCCAATAAACAAATAACAGTCCTCTCAAAACCCTTGTCCTTCCTTTATTCTCCCTCTTTTCTTTGCTGCTCGGCAGCGAGTTAAGTACCCTTTTTTCTTATTACATATGAAAACGTGTGTGTGTACTGAGAGTGTGTTTAAACAATATGTTGGTAATTATCGTGCCTGCGGGCGGAGCATATCCGCTAAATTCACGGTTTACTGAAGTTGCGGGCGCGACGGGGCTGGGGCACCGGCGACCGCAACTTCGCAAACCCGTCAGAGAGGGCACTGCGGTACGGAAGAAGGAGCGCGACGGGACCGCGTAGTTCCGGCGCTCACTTCTTCCGTGCCGAGTTATATTGAGAGTTAGTGTCGGTGATCGCTCATTCAATTCCTTTCGAATCACAATTGGATTCAATATCATTACGCACCGTTCATGAGAACGTAGCGTAGCGACCTGTGTGTCAGGAACACTATAGCGCCCCTGCAGGCAATCGGTGATACCGCAGTCATACGGGCACAGTCCCAGGTAAAACCTGTTTTTGATATAATATACACAGAACCAGGGAAGTAAATTTATATTTTTTCTTTTGGACAAATTTTACTCTCTGTACTGAGAGAGTGATAATCCCTGGTATACAATTATAACATTATTATTACTATTTGCTTTCCCCGGGGCCTGAGAATAATGAGTTCCTCCAGTGATGAGGGGAAGGCTAGTGTTAGCCAAAAGAGGAGCCACATGGCCATGACAGACGTCCTACACAAAGCCCTGGGGGCTTCTTTGGGACATAATCCACAGCAGAGAGCGCTGATGGAGGATTGGCTCCGTTTTTCTCAGGGCCGGGAGGAGGTCAAGAGTTTGAAAGCTCGAATGAAATCCAAAGGGGGCAGTAAATCAGCCCGTAGGGCGGAGGAAGCCCACCCCCCCCCCCCCCCGGGCGCTCCACCAGAGAAAGGTGGAAAGAGGAAAAGAAAAGGTAAAGCGGTGCCTAGCAGGGGACGAGAATCATCTCATACCTCAGATGAGAGTGAGAAAGAGTGGGAGGAGGAGTACCCTGAAGAGGAGGAAGTGCTATCGATATCCTCTTCAGGGGAAGAAAGCCATGAGGCGATAAAGAAAAGGAAAAATGAGGAGACTGAGGGGGACGGTGCGGATGATGAAGATTTCGATCCGGAGGCAATGATTCATCCCAGATCGTCAGAATGGGAACCCCCCAAAAGAATTGCATCATATTTAAAGAAACGCCTGAGGGCGCCGCTAGCCAAAGAGGCTAGAAGCAAAATGAGGGCAGAATGCCCAAGACCACTCCTCCCTGAAGGGGCAGCTGATACGCCAGTGATTGACGATAAAATGATTACCTTTATGGGTAAATTCACAAAAGATGTGAGGAAAGGACTTGATAGATCCTGGCGATCCTGTCAGGACAAGATGCTTGATGTGACGGGACCCCTCACTAAGATCCTCCAGATGGGTGAGGACGCAAAAATAAAGGGAACCGATAGACCCGACAGTCCTCATAGGTTGGGCCCAAAGGGCGATATGCATGTTGGGTAATGCTAATCATGCCATAACCACCGAAAGGAGGAGATCGTTGTTGGTCAAGATCGACCCAAAATTGAGTGAGTTAGCATCTTCTGACTCAGCTTCGTCAGCTAAAGGAAAACTATTTGGAGACTCCTTCATTAAGGAGCTCACCAGATTTGTGAACTCCTATGCAGCCTTGGATGAGGCGCAAGCATCGCTGAAGAGAGTTTTTGGGAGACAGGTTTTTGGACGGGCCAGCAGAGGTAGGGGTCGCTCGGCTGGCCGGTACCATTTCAACCGATCCTTTCAAGATAGAACAAATTGGCGCGATCAAGAAGAGCGCAGACAAACGCCTTTTTTCCCATCGAGGAGTAGAGGAAGAGGCAGAATCTGGCGAGGGGAGCGTCAGCAAAATAACACAGGTGAGATTGCCTGGTACAAGTACAGTGACCCCAGAGGTAGGGGGAAGGACTGCTCAATTTTTGAAAAATTGGTTAGACATTTCAGGGGATCCCTGGGTGATTCAGACTGTTCAAGGTTTTTATATAGATTTTATAGAAACTCCTTATCAGAGGGAACCGCCAAGAAGTTTAGAAATGAACAGCGAAGACAAGGACTTACTGGAAAAAAGAGTTACAGGCTTTACGAATCAAACGGGCTATTCGACCCGCGACGGTTCAGGTAGGAGGTTACATAAGCAATATGTTCATAGTAAAAGGAAGACACAAGACAAGACCAATCATAAATCTGAGAGGCCTAAACGGTTATGTGGTATAAAGACATTTCAAGATGGAAGGGATACATCTGTTGAGAGATACTCTTATTCAGGGAGATTGGTTGGCCAGAATAGATTTGAAAGATGCTTACCTGACCATTCCCATCGCAGAAGAACACCGCAAATTTCTAAGGTTCTTCTGGGAAGGAACGATTTGGTAATTTCGATGTCTACCCTTCGGCCTGGCATCAGCATCGTGGTGTTTCACAAAGATGCTGAACCCCGTGGTGTCTCATCTCAGAGCTCAGGGGATAAGACTGATAATCTATCTAGACGACATTTGCCTGATGTGTCAAGAGAAGAGATTGTTGATAGAACAGATTCAGATAACTATAGAGGTGTTAGAGAATCTGGGTTTCCTAATAAATTGGGAAAAGTCCAATATAATCCCTGTACAGTCAATAGAATTTCTGGGTTTCATTGTGGACTCGTTACAGGGAACTCTCAGTTTACCTATTGTCAAGGTGAACGACATCAAGAAACAACTGAGACATACTCTAGCGAGAGGCGAGATGTCGTTGAGGGACATAGCGAGATTGGTGGGCCGACTAGCGGCATCAATTCAAGCGATTTTCCCAGGGCCTCTGCATTACAGGGCACTCCAGAGGTTGAAGATATCTCACCTTAGGAGGGGCGTTTCTTACGAATCAAGAGTGAATATTTCACAGGATGTGAGAGAGGAGCTAGAATGGTGGCTCCTTCATATGGATGCATGGAACGGGAGAACCATATTTGGTTCATCCCCGGACCTCATTATCGAGTCCGACGCCAGCAGATGGGGCTGGGGAGCCAGATGTGGGAACGTGTCCACAGGTGGCAGGTGGTCGGACCAGGAGACGAGACTCCACATAAACTGCCTGGAGTTGTTGGCAGGGTCCTTTGCAGTGAGATGCTGGACTCAGGAGAAAGCACATTGTTGCGTCCTACTGCAGATGGACAATGTCTCCGCAGTCAGGTATATCAACAGACTGGGGGGGACGAGGTCCAAGTTATTGGCGGAATTGGCAAAAGAATTTTGGAAACTCTGTCTAGAGAGGAGAGTTTCGGTGACGGCGGAGTATCTGCCTGGACAGATGAACGAGGTGGCCGATTGGAACTCGAGATACCTCAGAGACGCCAGCGATTGGAAGCTGGACGAGGTAGTGTTCCAAGAAATTATGACACGGTGGGGTCCTTGTCAGATCGATCTGTTTGCTTCGAGGTTGAACAGACAGCTTCCTCGGTTCTTCAGCTGGAGGCCGGATCCGGAAGCGGAAGCGACAGACGCCTTCCTACAACCCTGGGAACATCAGAGAAATTATGCGTTCCCTCCCTTTTCAATGATAGCGAGGACGCTAGCACAGGTGAGACGTCAAAAAGCATCCATAATTCTAATCACGCCAGACTGGAAGGGACAGGCGTGGTTTCCCAGTTTGTTAGAACTGACATACCACAACCCAGTACTTCTACCAGACACAGAATTTATCATTCGAGATCCCAGAGGGGGCAGTCATCCACTGGTGAGGTCAGGAGGACTCAAGTTAGTGGCTTGGGCGATTTCAGGAGATCTTGGGCTAGGCCAGGTTTATCGCATGAAGCTGAAAACATCATTAATGAATCATGGGCCCCAGGGACTCACAAAGCTTATAGATCAGCATGGGATAAATGGTATAGCTGGTGTATGGAAAGGGATATTCATCCCGATAGAGCAGATGTGGTACATGTAACCAATTTTTTAGCTCAGATGGCTGCGCAGGGCAAGGTTTACAGAACGATCAATACAGCCAGGTCAGCGATATCTGCGGGACACCCTAGAGTAGAGGGTAGAGCGATTGGAGAACACCCGTTGATTTGTAGATTGTTAAGGGGAATAAAGATGTTGAGACCACCTAGTGTTAAATATAACCAGTTGTGGGATGTAGATAAAGTTTTGAAACTGTTTTTATCTTGGCCAGATAATCAAGACTTATCCCGGAAAGCGATTTCCGGCAAATTATCTATGCTTTTATGTATGTTGGCATTTAAGAGATCTTCTGATGTGAGAGTGTTGGAGATTGACAGGAAGAGTATATCTCCGAATGGAGTGACTTTTCTTATAACGAAAAGGACCAAAACAGGTTTGAGATCTATTTCCTATGAATTTTTTCCGGACCAACCAAAATTGTGTCCAGTCAGGTGTATAGAAGTTTACGAGGATATGACGAGGGAGGTTAGACCCCCAGGTGTGTCGCAATTGTTGATAGCGATCTGCAAACCCTATAAAGCAGTGGTACCGGCCACTATCACTAGATGGCTTAGATGGGTGATGGTTCAAGCTGGCATAGATGTTGAGATATGGCGCCCATTCAGCTAGAGGAGCGATGGCGACTAAAGCTTATAACATAGGAGCTAGGATAGAAGATATTATGAGAGCTGCAGATTGGTCGAATGAGTCGACATTTAAAACTTTCTATTTTAAACCCATGGAAAGTGCATCATCGTTGGTGGTAAGTAAGCTTTGAACAAGCATAATCCGGTCTTGACATAGAATTCAGATTTTCCACACATTCGTTACAGAAAGTCATAATTCTATTAAAGACACGTAGGCGAAGGATTATCCCACCCTACCAATCGTATGAGATGTAATTGATATGTATCATGTTGTGTTTACATATGTACTGTTTATGATAAAATATTTCATGATTGATAATATTGCTTGATGAGCCGGTAGTAATGTTCTGATGCATACGATTGCCCACCCTTAATTTTGGTATATAGTCACCTGTTACCTGATTTATTTTGTAGGAGGAGCGACGGATAACAAACAGACCGGAGTTTGATGCAAGACATGGATAAAGTTGAAGATGTACTGAACACACCCTCACAGGATCAAAGAAAGAGGGAGAATAAAGGAAGTACAAGGGTTTTGAGAGGACTGTTATTTGTTTATTGGATTGTTGGGAACACGTAGTCAGTTTAAGGACCTATAGGGATGGACTACAAAATCCGAAAAACCTCATGGTTATTGTAGTTTTTCTTGTTTTTTGTATGCTATTGTTCAGGTTGGTTTTCTTTGCTGCTGACAGTAAAGATGAAGAGTTAAGCATAATACTTCGCCTCCGTGTCTTTAATAGAATTATGACTTTCTGTAACGAATGTGTGGAAAATCTGAATTCTTCTTTACTCTTTCCCATGTTGTGTTCACGTTACCGTCGTAACGCTTAGTCCTTTCTCTGTTCCTACTATCACGGCATCCACAGGCGCCATAATTTGGGACCTGGATGCTGTGATTATGGTGCCAGTACCCATACTCACAAATTATTGCACAACATGAATGTTAGTTAGCAAAGTCATGTTTAACAGGTATTGGCTCATCTCCTGGGATATCCTTATAGGAACGGAGGGGGGGGGCACATCATGCAGCCCTCAGGGAGGGCTGCATGAGGTGTAGCCCCCAGCCATTTAGTGTGGGTGGGGAGAGGGCCACCACAAAAGGTGGGGCAGGACCCCCAATAGATGGGGCAGTAGGGTTTGGGCACCCTGGGGGCAGATTTGCCACACTAATGTGGCCATCTGCACCAAGCGAAGTTGGGTAAACAAAAAAAATAATACAAATTCATAGGCTGCTTTTTAGGGGGGCTGAGGGGCACCCTAGATTGGCAGCGAATGATGTACTGTAACGGGGGGCCCTCACCCCCACCCCAAATGGAGGGCCCCACCTCATGCAACCCTCCCTGGGGGCAGATAGGGGGGCCCCACCTCATGCATCCCTCCCTGGGGTCAGATGCCCCTTCCTAGGAGCAGATATCAGCCCCCAGGGAGGGTTGCATGAGGTGGGGCCCTCCATTTGGGGTGGGGGGAGTGAGGGCCACCCCCCATTCCAGTACATCATTCTCTGTCAATTTAGGGTGCCCCTCAGCCCCCTCTAAAAAGCACAGATTTTGAAGGAACTTTTGGGTTGATATCACTTAGAACCCCTGCAACCTGATTAAATGCAAACATTTGCACTGTCGCATTGGTGTGCCATAGAACGGAGACTTTGAGTTCCTCAACTCTGTTTGTTTAACTAGGAAACCAGGCTGCTGTGGTCACACCTTATTACTGCGCCAGAAAAAAAATGTATGCTGGAGTCTAAGTCCAATTGCTGTTGTGTGATAAGGAAGTTTAATTGATCTGCCCTATGGATTACACGTGTTTCGGCAAGGTGCCTTTCTCAAATCAGGGCTTATCTAATTATGACATATCATGAGTGAAAATAATAAATGCACCATCCAATCCCCATGTACCAAACCACATCGTAAAAATCAAGGTAAAACGGAATATCCAGAAAAGAAAGTTAAGTAATTCAATCAAACATTATTGAGAAGAAAACAAAAGCAAATGGCATTTTTTAAATGTATGCATTTCCATTTCAGTTTCCCATTCACAGAGGGAGAGGGTGGGGATAAGGGATGGATGTTTAGGTTTGGAAAAGTCAAAAGGAAAACATATTAGAAATGAATAATTGGTGAGTGGTTGTGATTGAACAAACTCGTGCTAAGTGTCCTGTAATGTCAGAAAAGATTTCTTACCCAACTTTATTTCTCTTGATCATTACTGGAAGTGTAATAACGGGGATCAATCCCAACTGTGAGGTAAGGGCGTGGGAGAGAAAGGAAAGAAGGTGGCGGTTTCTGAACACTTCTATGCACATTGTCAGCTAAAGTTGCAAAAAGGCGCTTTTACTTTTAATGCGGTTTGCATCATGTTAAAAGGCTTGCGCTGCCCTTGGTTCCATTTTAATAGAAGTTAAGACTAATTAGCTAATATTTGCGGTTGTACATTAAAAGCCACAAATGGTGTGTGTTCTCAGTTGATTTAAATAGCTTAGGCCCGATTTTTACATCACACGTGGCAATAGCTGTAACTGATTCAACAAGTGCTACTCTTTGTATTAATATTAATATTTGCGGTTGTACATTGAAAGCCACAAATGGCGTGTGTGCTGTCAGTTGATTTAAATAGCTTAGACCCGATTTTTACATCACATGTGGTAATAACTGTAGCTGATTCAAAAAGTGCTGCTCTTTGTAATAATTCGACTATGTGTTGGAATTAAGCGCATCCTGATGCGATTGGTCCTGAGAGCGGGTGGGCTGTCAAGGACCCCAGGGTTTACCTGCAAATATCATTGCAGCGTCCCGCGTTCAAGCGAAGTGTTGCTGTGGTCCCTGCTTGTTGCCATGTAATGAGGGGATGACTTGGCAACTAAGTCCCTTGTTTGTGTCATTGCCGACTGTGTTTGTCTACAGGTTTAGAGTCGGCCATGTTGTAATGTACTTTGTGATAACCTCCTCATGGGAGACACGAACTGAGAGCTAATCACAGCGTTCTATTCCTTAGCTGTGTGGGAATCTTATGTTACCATTTATTATTTGATTCATACAGGAGTATTTGAAGCTCGAAATGCATTGAAACTCGTAGTCACGTTTCAATTGTTACTAGGTTGGTCTCATGGGATTCTCAGTGGTGTATTGTGGGAACCGTAGTACTGTGTTGGTTACAGTTCTGAAGAGTTAGAATTTGCCTAAAAATCACTTGTAAAGAGTTTTGCATAAAAACTCGTAGTCATGTTCCAAATGTTACTAGATTTGTCTCATAGGATTCTCAGTGGTGTATTGTGGAAACCGTAGTACTGTGTAGGTTACAGTTCTGAAAAGTTAGAATTTGCCTAGAAATCACTTATAAAGAGTTTTGCACAGTACATATTTGATACGTATTGTATTAAAGGGTGCCCTTGATTCTGGTTGTATCTTAGTAAAAACCTTATATGTATTGAAAGTTTTTTAAACCCTGGGTGTAGACAGTTGCTATTGATGGTTGCATGTGCGTGGGAATCTTAAGTCTCGAGGGATTCACAGTGGTGTATTATGGGAATCATAGTTATTAGTATCATTAATATTCTAAATGTGTTTAAGAGTGCCACGAAAGCCAATATAGTGAAAACATAACTTTCATATCCATCAAAATGATATCTTAGTATAGACCACATTGTTGACGTAAAACTGAAGGTAATCCAGCCCCTTTGCAGGGATCGCTTAAAACAAGGTGCCGAAAAGGACGAGCTATCTCGTCCTTGGCACTGCGTGTGCACTGTCAAGGACGAGATACCTCGCCCTTGGCACTTAAAGGGTTAAAGAAGTGTTATTTCCATTGGTGACGCTCCTTCAAGTCTTAAAGAAACGCTTAGATGCTGAGAAAATAATCTTGAAATAAGAAACTGTGCGATTCACATATTCTTCAATGGGAACAACGTAAGGCCAATTACGGACAAAATGACGTTTAGTGGCTGACTATACGAGAAGGAGACAGGATTTTATGTTCCTTTGTGATTTTGCGATCTGCTATGTGTTTATTTCTTTTTAAAGGTTTACTTAAACCAATAAAAAAAAATTTAAAAAAACGTAAAACTGTTATTCCCTGCCTCATCCAGACTGCCTGTAATTAATTGACACTTCCTCCATTGGGATCAATTGCCAGTTGAAGGTAGGTATCACTGCCACTTAATTGAGTTTCAATTTCTCTTGCATAGTCTGTTTTATTCATGACTACTATGGTGCTGGCCTTGTCTGCTGGTTTAAATATCTCATGGTTCTTTAGAAGACGATTCAATACATCTCGCTCACGATTGGAGAAGTTTCCCCATTTCCTACTCTTGACACATTTTTGAAAAATTCTCCAAGGTCTTTTTCTCAAACACCTGTCATGTAGGATTCTGTACTGGTGGATTGAATGCACGTTTAGGGCGTATTTCTAAACATTCTAGTGGTTCCGGTTCATTTGTATCCTCAAGGGAAACAAAAAACATCTTCATTTTCATTTTCCGGATGAGTTTATACAAATCAATCTTCTCCTTGAAAAGAGTACTAGAATGTTGAGGCACAAAGAACAAAGGTACACCCCACCTCCATTTGGAGTGGGGGGGTGAGGGCCACCCTCCGTTGCAGTACAACATTTGCGGCAAATTTAGGGTGGCCCTCAGCCCCCCCTAAAATGCAGCCTACAATTCTGTATTTTTCTTTTGTTTACCCAAGTTCGCTTGGCGCAGATGGCCACATTAGTGTGCCAATCTGCCCCCAGGGTGCCCAAACCCTACTGCCCCATGCATTGGGGGGCCTGTCCCACCATTTTTGGGGGCCCTCTCCCCCCCACCCCAAATGGAGGTGGGGTGTACCTCACGCAGCCGTTTGTAGGAGGCCCAGGGAGGCCTGCATGAGGTGCCCCTGCCACCCATTTGGGGTGGGGAGGAGAGGGCCCCCAAAAATGGTGGGACAGGCCCCACAGTGAGTGGGGCAGTAAGGTTTGGGCACCCCGGCGCCAGATTGGCACACCAATGTGCCTCTCTGCACCAAGGGTAGTTGGGTTACTAAAGGAAAAAAGTGAAAATGGTGGACCGCTTTTTAGGGGGGGGCCATGGGGCACCTCAAAGGGTCGGGGAATTTTCTAATGGGATGGGGTGTTGACTCGCTCCCCCCCGCCCACAATGGAGTGGGTGCCATGTCATGCAGCCCTCCCTGGGACCAGATATCTGCTCCTAGGAAAGGACGCCTGAGCCCAGGGAGGAGTGCAGGACATCCCCCCCCCCATTATCTGCACCTGGGGAGGGCTACATGAGATGGGCTGCCCCTCCAATTGGGGTGGGGGTGGAGAGGTGCACCCCCCTTCACGTTAGAAAAATCCACAGCGGTGTAGGGGGCCCCTCCGCCCCCGCTAAAGGGCAGCCTGCCATTTTTAATTGTGTTCTTTGTTTACTATACCTGCCTTGGCGCAGAGGGGCACATTCGTGTGCTAATCTGGCGCCGGGGTGGCTAAAACGTACTGGCCAATGCAATAGGGGGGGGGGGACAGTATGGGTGGTTTGGTATGTGGGTGGGCTGACACAGATAATTTATGTTTTGTTTTTCCCTTTACAGGTCTTGAGCAGTTCAAGCATCTCCCTTGTTATGTAAGTACGAAAATGTGGTTATTGCAACATAGTATAGTGGGTGGAGGGCACACTGCTATTGGGATGGGTGGGAACTGGGCCTGTAGTGTTGGTGTTGTGAAGGGAAGTGGGTGCTCTGGGGAGGTATTGTGGTGGCCAGTAAGACACTTGCCGGGGTAGCACACAAAATGCCCCCAGTCCAGCTGAACAGTGCTTTTTCCCTGGGAGGGAACTTTGCCACTTAGCCATCTGTGGAATGTTTTTTTTGTGCTGGGGGTTGCCATATGCCCATTGGTCCTATTCCAACTTCCTATCATTGTGCAGTCCAGGCTTCCATGGTGATAGATGACTGAGAAGTGTCATGTATGTGGTGGAAGGAGCTGAAAAATTTACAGATAGTTGCCAGATAGTTTGGATGTGTTATTGGTAGGCAAAGCACTGAATGTAATTCTTTTATGTTTCCTTTGCAGTTGCGGCTACTGAAAAGCTTTCACTGACTTATGTAAGTACAACATATATTACTTGGTAATGTGGGGGTGGAGGGTTACTGGGGTGGAAGAAAATGTGGCTGCATTGTCAGTGATATGGGTGGGAAAGGGTAGTGGGGAGGTTCGGGGCCAGTGATGGTTGTGCCTTGCATTGAGGAAGGTGGCTGCTTTGCAGAAGGAACGGTTTGGCCGACATAAGTAGCAGCACATTTTCCATTTTTTTTCGAGTAGTTATGCAGATGGTAATTTTTTCTTAGCATGCTATGCACACTTGGTACAGAGCTCAATCATTTTACTGCAACGTTCACCATTTCTGTGGTCCAATTCCAGCAGTGGGTCCAGTGGGCCCCGCCAGGGTCCCCATCCTTTTGCAGGGGGAAAAGCTGTAAGGCAGGGTAGCTAGAGGGGCAGGACGTTGGGGGGTGTGGGGATCTCATTGGTCTTGGGCGTCCGTCCCCCTGGTGGATATTTTGTCCCCCTAATTCAGCATTGGGGGCAGAGTGCCTTGGCATGGTCCCCATCCCTTCCTGGAGGGGAAAGCTGTAGTGCTGACCAGGAAGCAATGTAGGGTGGTGGTTGATGTGTGTGACCTTGCCCGCCTCTCTGCCTTGGTAGTTGAGTACCCCCAAGTTCACCAGTGGTCCTGGAGCTGTGGCCGAAACACAGCACAGGGGGGTTGCCCAGTAACTGATGGACTTACTCGAATATGTGAAATGTGAATAAAAATGGTAGTAAGTATGTTGGCAGTGAGACTCCCACTTCCTAGCAATTGTCTGCGTTCATGGCATGTCAATGCATTCAGTATGTCTGTGCTGCTTATTTCTTAGCTACCCATCACCACTTGCATCAGCCTAAATCAATTTGCTTGGCCTTGCATTAATTTCATCCTTGTGACCCTTTCCCCTTACAACAGACACCCCTATATGAATGAGCAGGTGTTTTTGTCAAAAGTGTGACAGCAGTTGCCCGGAAGGGCCAGCCGTGTACTTTATTTATCTTCCCTTTCTGCTTCTTCATTGCCTATGGCTTTTCAACTCACCCAATCACTAATACGTTGCGTGGTTGCTTCTCCCCTTGATTTCCCATCCACAAGCATCCCATGGAGGAGGGCATGGTGCAAAGCATGTTGGCTGTTTCTGAATAGGTAGTGTGGCTGAAATCCTCGTCCCCACGCTTGTATTTCTGTAAAGTTTAGCGGAAGAGAACATCGTCCATAGATTTTTTGTTATCTTTCTTTTAGGTGCAGGTGTGTTGTAGCTGTCTACCCACTTGTAGGAAAGTAGTCAGCTGGTCCTTAGCATTTCACGTGAGTGTTTGCAAAGTAGTACTCCGTTTATTGTAGCGTGCAGGGAGTACGTCATATTGCAGAGGGCTGCTACAGTTTGTGAGCAAAGTCTGGACCTTTTGGTGTACTTGTGTGGAGTAGGTTTGTGGCACGGAATACCACTTACTGTGCTACGTTCCATACTTTGAGAAGCACACATACTTCTTGTTTCCGTCTTCATCTGGTCTTTGGGCAGTGAAGGGTTCCATAGCGCAGGTACTCATGGCTTCTCGGCGATCAATGTCTGGTGCAGAGGCATTAGCTGTAGTGATGGAGTCTGGCTCAGAGCAAGGCACAGATGTGTACATGCATTCTGAAACAGATAGTGCTTCTGAGGGGCAGGAGGGAAGTGACTGGGGAAGTGAGATGGCCATTGACGAAAGTCCTTCCTCCCACTCATCATCGTCATCTGATGACGAAGAGGAAGGAAGAGTGCGTCCACCTTTTCACACACTTCCCACACGCAGGGGACCTTTAAGGGGGAGGGGACGTGCAAGACGGCCACGCAATGTGGCAGTTCCTGACATGACTCAAGAGTCGCTCTGGGTGCTTCCAGCAATGGCTCAGCCTGTTGTGCCCCCTTTCCCTGGTATATCAGGGTGCACAATGAATACAGAAGGGTTTCAGCCTATTGATTTTTTCAACCTTTTTGTTGATGGGTTCATTGCAGATGTGGTTCAGCAAACCAATTTATACGCTGCACAGTTCATGAGGTCTAGGGGTCCCACTCTGAAACCCCACTCCAGAGCACAAGCATGGGTACCCACAAACGATGTTGAAATGAGACAATTTTGGGGTCTCATTCTGCTCATGGGAATTGGACACAAGCCGTCTGTCGCGATATACTGGTCTACTGTAGCACCACTTTATTGCCCGTTTTTTTCAGCTACAATGAGCAGAAATCGCTTTCAAGCACTGCACCGTATGTTGCAATTCAATGACAACTCGGCAGCATTACCCAGAACAGACCCAAACTTTGATAGGCTCTTCAAACTCAAGCCATTTCTGGACCACTTCACTCACCGATTTGCAGAGGTGTATGTTCCTAGCCAGAACATATCCATTGATGAATCGTTGGTGTTGTTCAAAGGTCGCCTAGTATTCAGGCAATACATTCCTAGCAAGAGATCACGATATGGGATTAAAATGTATATGTTGTGTGAAAGTACCACTGGGTATGTCAGCAGCATGAAAGTCTACACCGGTAAAGACTGTACCCTAAACCCTCCGGGCTGCCCAGCCCATTTAGGGACAAGTAAGAAGATTGTTTGGGATTTTCTCACACCATGGCTCCACAAGGGACATCATGTGTTTGTAGACAATTTCTACACTGGAATTCCACTGTTCAAGGAATTGTTCAATGTGGGCACACTGGCATGCGGTACAATCCGCAGTAACCGCAAAGGCTTCTCCAGACAACTTGTGTGTAAGAAGTTGGCCAAGGGACAATGTATGGCATTGCGGCAGGATGAATTGTTAGCAGTGAAATTCTGCGACAAAAGGGACGTGTATATGCTAAGTACTATTCATGATGAAAGTACTTCAGCTGTCCCTCTGCGCAGGCAGACTCAGCAAGTGTAGAAGCCCAATTGCATTCTGGATCACAACAAGTACATGGGTGGAGTAGACAAAAATGACCAAGTGCTTCAGTCATACCACGCTGAACGCAAGTCACGTTTCTGGTACAAAAAGTTAGCCACACACATTGTGCATATGGCAACGTACAATGCTTATGTGGTGTACCGTGCAGCTACTCCAAAAAACAACCTCTCCTTTTTCGTTTTTGAATTAGCAATTGTTCAATCTCTGGCTAATGTTCATGTACAAATTCCCTCCTTTCCAGAGGTTGAAGATGTGGCCAGATTGCAAGAGCGACACTTTGGTGATTATGTTCCTCCCACTGCCACGAAGGCACAACCGCACCGAAAATGTAAGGTGTGTACAAAACAAGGATAGAGGAAGGATACTCGGGTGTACTGTCCCCAATGCCCTTCCCAGCCTGCCCTCTGCTTTCAGCCTTGTTTCCTTTTGTATCATACAAAGGAAAATTATTGGGAGATCGACTGATTTCCGAAGATGCCCATCATTCCTTGAAAGGGACCCTTAGCCACTGAAATCGTGCATGTCTTATAAAGGAATGGCACTTTTGCACCCTGCCCTGGAGGTGTACCTTCAATGAAAATGCAACAGGATGTCAACTCACTTCACTTGATTTAGCGTGCATTCACAAGCATTGCTAGTCCTGCTTCCTCCACTTGAGGCCTGCCTTGGAAAGGCAACCACAGCCGTAGCTTTCCCTTGAGGCCTGCCTACGAAATTTACATCAGTCTAGATCCCTCAGCTCACAGCGTGACTTGCAAAGGAATGCTAATCAGGCTCCTTCCATTGGAGGCGTGCCTGCAAAATAGTAATCATTACGGGTCCCTTTACTCGAGTTGTGCCATGCGGGTCATTCCCCTTTAGCGTGCTTTGGCAAGCAATGCTAGTCCTGCCCCCTCCACTTGAGGCATGCCTGGGGAAGAGACATCACCCCCGGTACCTTTCACTTCAGGTCTGCCTCATAAGGAAAAGGCAGTCTAGTTCCCTCTGCGCGTGGTGTGCCTTGCAAAGTAACGCAATGCTTGTTTCTTACAAAGCAGGCGCATCTTGGAAAGGAATGCCACTCCACCGCCTCTAGCTGAGGCAGGCCATGGAGAAGAAGGGTGGAGCACTCTGGGTCACTCCCCTTTGGGGTGTCTTGGCAAGGCACGCTAGTGTAGCTTGCTCCTGTTCGGGATTGCCGTAGAAAAAAAACGTCTGGAAAGCCCCATCCGCTTCCGGCATACTTTGGAAAAAGGAACCAGAATCTGGCTCCTTCCACCTAAGGTTTGGCATGCAAAGAAAGGCCAGTCCCGCTCCCTCTACTCAAGCGGTGCGTTGTGGAAGACCAGAAAACCATTCAGGTTCCCTCCACTCAAGGGGTGTCTTTTCAAAATAATACTCGCCACTTTGGCTCCCTCCCTTGATGTCTAAGTATCATGAAAGTGGTACTTGGACACCAACTATATGGCAGCGGTGTCTTGCGTACCTCGTAACATCCTGCCTTGTTTATTGTTTTACTGCGAGTAATGTTATGTGTGGTGTAAGTGACACGTCTTCTGTAGGAATGAATTGGATATGATTGGTGTATGAATTAGGTAAAAATACAAAGAACATGGAGATGCAATTTCTGTGAATGCACTTTTCCAGCACTGCAGAAATGATTGTCATGTTGCAGGGTGGGTGTTTTGTGTGGGTACGGTTGAACATAAGAATGTTTGCCCATAGTTGCTATGGGCATACTCAAAGCTGGTGTGGAAGATAGCGCCTGTAGGGCAGGGTAGCCAAGTGAGCCAGTATGCACTTGCTATCAGTGTCCACATGTGATTGCAGGCACATGAAGTTTGCATGCAGACACAGTTGCTATACAATTGCTGCCAAATGATAGTTAAGATATTGCTAGAGACACAGTTGCATTGTAAGCACATGTTCACGTGGTATAAGTGTGCAGATATGCTCATGTGTAGATACACTTGCTCTGCTGCTAGTGATTTGGTAGAAGTGCAACTGCTGAAATGGATGCCAACTGACTGCAGACACGAAAGGGATACGAATGGCCAGTGATCCGGTGGGTGCCTTGTCGTGGCATCACTGCTCACAAGGACAATCCTTCTTGTGCTACACAAGGAGGTTTCTCCTTGTGCTAAATCACACCGTGCGTGTCCAACTGCATTGTGACTGGTATGTACGGGAAGTGTGAGGAAAGGTGCATGTGAAATGGCTTACTACCAGTACTTTACTGTTTCCTAAACGCACTACATAGAAGTTACTATACAAAAGATGTACCCATTGTCACTCAGGTATGACACCTGCACACAAGAGGTCTGCCTCTCATTGGGACACGTGTGGGGATGCGGGAAGGTAGGCCACGTGTTGTTAGCGGTGTGTTTCGGTGAGTGGCCAGAGGGAAAGGTCTGAGAATTGTCTGCATTTCCAGCCAATTTCAGAGACATTTCCCTGTGTCCACTCACCGAAACATGTCGCCAACAAAAGATGGCCTACCGTCCCGCGTTCCCACAGGTGTCCCGATGAAAACGGTACCTCACATGTGTGGGTGCACCTACCGGGGGCGGCATAAGGAAAAGGGTAACCCCAAGCCTTTCGCCACAGCACAATTTGTTCATGTGGGCAACCTACAGATTTGGGCCTAGGGTGTCGAAGCCAGCAAGGAAAACAGGGAACCCCATGCATTTCCCAAAAGAGGACACCCGTGGGAATGTGCAGAGGTCTGACTTGCGCAAAGCGGCCCAGAATTTATTACCCAGAACCCCAGACAAAGTGAACATTGTGTTTTTTCCCCACCAAATATCAAACTTTGTCGGGGATTGTGGCTAATAAAAACTGGGGCAATTTGCGCAAGGCAGACCTCTGTGGATTCCCACGGGTGTCCTCTTTTGGGAAATGCATGGGGTTCCCTTTTTTCCCCCGGTGGCTTCGACACCCTAGGTCCAAATCTGTAGGTTGCCCACATGAACAAAATGGGCAGTGGCGAAAGGCTTGGGGTTACCAGTGGGTTACCCTTTTCCTTTTGCGCCCCCGGTAGGTGCACCCACACATGTAAAAAAAAAATGACCTGGAAGTTCTTATCAAAGACTTACCTGATTTCTACAAGGATTTCACCTCTCATCTCGGGTCGGTGCCTGTTCCCCGGCATTCCGTACCCCCGCCCCTATGGGGAAAAAGACACTAGCATTAGTACATTAATGCATGGACACAAGGGGAACCTCTTATCAAAAAACTTACCTGGAAGCCAAGCAAGTTTGGTTCTCACCAATCCGAAAATCCAGTGAAGTAACTGGATACCAACGCGCCCCTGCATCAGAAGCAGGAGATAGAGCTCGTCCTTCCAGACCCTAAGGTGAGACGCTACGGGAAATCACAGAAGGGTTTCGAGGAGGGTGAGAGGGGAAGTGGGAGGCCGATTGCATTACCCCGCAGACAGTTAATCCCCTATTTTCGCCTACAGAAGGATACTTCTGCGAGCCAGACAAGCCAGATTTGGGGGCCCGGTCCAGTCCGTCTTCCGAACACTGCGCATCACCTTAGAAGAGGTCACAGCAGCGCGAACCAAGCCAGCGCCTCTGTGGGAGTCAGGTGAGCGTTACAGAATGCGAATCCTTCCTACAAATTCCCACCCAGGCGCTAGACTGATCAGTTGCCCCAATTACTGGGGGAATTACGGGCCGAAGTACATGCCGCTCGTCAAGAGACTAACGCCCTCAGGAGGGAATTAATAATATCAAAGGAAAGAACTGATGACCTGGCCAGACAGCTTTTGCAAGGTCAAGCTGGGCAAACTCCTCTACCCGGTTTCAGAGGGAACCCCGCTCCTGTGGTTTCCAGTAACCCTGCGCAGATTAATCTACCTGGAAACATGCCGCTGGCCCCACCCGAACGCTTTGCTGGGGACCCCAAACGATTCGCCGTATTCATGAATCAGTGTCGTTTGCACTTCCTATGCAGACCTGGGGCCTTCCCTAATGATCAAACCAAGGCAGCCTTTGTATTGTCATATCTCAGCGGCTGCGCTGCCGATTGGTCAGTTCCACTGGTTACTCAAGATGACCCGATTCTCTGTGATTTTCAAGGGTTTCAAGCAAGCATGGAAAGGTTATTTGCTCGACACTCTCAGGGGCAGGCTCTGGAATGACGAACTTCTATCGCTGCGACAGGGCAATCAGGACCTCCTATCCTATATTGCAACCTTTAATAGACTAATTGTGGAAACAGGATGGCCAGAGGATAAAAGAGTCACGTTGTTTTATCGAGGCCTACGTGGAGAACTTAAAGATGTCTTGGCCCAAGTTGTAATTCCCCCCCCGCACAGAGTATATAGACTTAGTGGTCCAATTGGATCACAGACTTCAAAACAGAAAAGCAGATCGGTCCAGGTTTGAGACCCGGGTGTTGGTCAAGACCCATGCTAACTCCAAGGGAGTTGATGTCTCTGAGCCTATGCAAATTGGAGGGGTTAAAGGACCCTTAACTCAAAAGGAACGTGAAAGGAGGCGGCAGTTGAAATTATGTCTTTATTGTGGGAATTCTGGACACTTTCTACGAGATTGCCCGGCAAAACCGCCCCGAAAGGCGGTATGAGCCGCTGATAAAAACCATGAAGACTCTGTTTCGGGAAACGACTGCGCCCGACAAGCATAGGGGTCCGCTTGCCGATCTTGAAAACTAACTCTCAGACCTCGCATTTCATTGTGCCAATGGTTCTCGTAGATCCAGAACAGCCTAAGCGGTTGCATGCAATAAAGGCATACATCGATAGTGGGGCTATTGGAAACTATGTGGATCGCGAATTGGTCTCTAGGATTAACCTCCCTCTCCGTCCTAAAACCAGCAAAGATGTCATCACCACAGTCGATGGAACTGAAATTGCCTCTGGACCGGTAACACATTCCACTACTGAGCTGACTCTTATTGGTCCCGACGGCCATCGGGAGCGTGTTGTGTTTGATGTAATCAAGGCTCCACAGTTTCAGGTTATTCTTGGAATCCCTTGGTTAGAGACACATAATCCTTGAATTGATTGGCGAGCTAAGAGAATAACCTTCCCGGATTGTGCACAAACCTGCTACCCAGAAAACCTGTAACCTCTGTCTCCATGCAACTACCTCCGGAATACCAAGACTTTCAGGACGTCTTCCAAAAGGAACAGGCCAACACGTTACCTCCTCACAGATCGTACGATTGCCAAATTGATCTGGTGCCCAGTGCACAACCCCCTTGTAGCAGGATTTATGCCCTTACCGAACCTGAGAACCTGCATTTGAGACAATATTTGGATCAATACCTAGCTAATGGTTTTATTCGCCCGTCAAAGTCCCCGGCATCCTCGGCTTTGTTCTTCGTGCCCAAAAAAGAAGGCGACCTTAGAACTTGTATCGATTACCGCGCATTGAACCAGATAACGGTTAAAAACCGTTCATGAATGATGTCCTTCGGGAACTCATCGATGTTTGTGTAGTCGTATATATCGATGACATTCTGGTGTACTCCTCTTCGGAATCTGATCACAGAAAACACGTCATGGCAGTACTTGAAAAACTGCGCCAACACAAACTATTTGCTAAATTGGAGAAATGTGTTTTCCATACTACAGAAGTCGAGTTTCTAGGTTTCATCCTGACACCCAAAGGAGTCCGAATGGACTCAAGAAAAGTGGATGCCATCCTCAAATGGCCATCACCTAGCTCTGTAAAAGGGGTTCAAAGCATGCTCGGCTTTGCCAATTTCTATCGCAGGTTTATCCCGGAAATTTCATGCGTGGTACAACCCATTACTGAACTCTTGAGGAAAAATAAACGTTTTGAATGGTCTGAAGAAGCCGAGCAGGCCTTTCAGGATTTAAAAGCTAAGTTTACCTCTGCACCTATATTGAAACACCCGCGTCCAGATCTCCCTTATGTCGTCGAGACTGACGCATCCAGCCTAGCCATGGGAGCTGTCCTGTCCCAAAGAGATCCCAAAACCAACCAACTGCATCCCGTAGCATTTTGGTCCAGAAAATTCTCGGCACCCGAGGTTAATTATGCAATCACTGACAAAGAACTGTTAGCCATTAAGTCCGCTTTTAAAGCCTGGCGGCATTATCTGCTTGGCGCTCGACATACCATCACAGTGATCACTGATCACCGGAATTTCCAGTATTTGAAAACCGCCAAGGCTCAGTCATCACGGCAGCTCCGATGGGCTTTGTTTTTCGCTGAATTTGATTTCGTGATTACCTATCGACCTGGCTGCAAGAATGGCAAAGCAGACGCCTTATCCCGAATTGGAATGGGAGAATATGATATAAACCCAGAACCAGTACCAATAATTCCCGAACAGAGGATTCTAGGCATGACTTCGTTACAGACGCTTGAAGACATTCAAGCCAGAGTGAAACAACTCCTGGACCCTACAACCTTGCAGGATTGGATACAAAAGGGATCAGACTTTACCATAGATAATGGTTTACCTTATTTCCAAGGACGCTTATTCCTGCCACATAAGGAGTTACACGAACTAGTTATTTCCGGTTATCATGATACATTAATAGAGGGACACCCCGGCATTGCCAAGACAGAGGAAAAGGTGAAACGACAATTTTGGTGGCCCTCTTGGCGAAAAGATGTTAAATCTTTTGTGATGTCCTGTGGTGTTTGCGCCCAAAATAAAAGTCAAAAGAAAAGACCAGCCGGTCTCCTTCAACCTCTAGACATACCGCCAGCACCCTGGCACACCCAATCAATGGATTTTATTACGGACCTGCCTCCTTGTTCGGGGTACAATACTATTCTGGTAATTGTGGATTTGTTTTCCAAAATGGCCCACTTTATTCCTTTGAAAGGTTTACCTTCAGCTTCTGTCCTAGCCAAAGAATTCCTCGAAAATATTGTTCGGCTACATGGATTCCCATCTATACTAATCTCTGACCGGGGAAGCAAATTCATTTCCCACTTCTGGCGCAAATGTTGTCAAATGGCGCAGATCGAGGTAAGATTATCGACCAGTCACCACCCTCAGACCGATGGTCAGACCGAGAGGACAAATCCGACCCTTGAACAGTACTTACGGTGTATGTTACAGCAATCTGAAAGCAACTGGAAAGACATTCTTTGGATAGCCGAATACGCATATAATAATTTGGTACACTCTGGAACTGGCCACAGTCCTTTTTATACTTTGTTTGGGCATCACCCTCGAACCTCAAACCTTGACTCACCTCAGAACCTCGGAATGCCTGCAGTAGAACATCTGCATTCTACAATTACCCAAGCCTTCAAAGAGGCAACTACGCATTTACAACAAGCCAAGAGAAAATACAAGGAGAATGCTGATCTACATCGGAGTGAAGCACCTCCGTATCAGATTGGGGATCAAGTGTGGTTAGCTACCAGACATTTACCACTCAAAGGGCCTCAAACTTTTAACCCAAAATATCTGGGACCTTATTCTATTACGGCAATAATTAACCCAGTTGCTGTTAAACTTGATTTACCAGCTAGTATGCGAATTCACCCTGTTTTTCATGTGTCACTTCTGAAACCAGTGGTACCCGGAACCCGACTACTCAAACCTCCAAAACCTATTCTAATAGATGGGGAGCCCGAATTCGAAGTGAAGAACATTTTAGACTCAAAAATGTTTAGGTCAAAACTGTTCTACCTAATTGATTGGAAGGGGTACGGACCTCAGGAGAGGTCGTGGGAATCCAGCGACCATGTGCATGCACCTCGATTAGTCAGGAAATTCCACCGACTCTTCCCAGACAAACCAAAACCCCCGGAGGGAACAACCTTGGGTGGGGCCTTGGGGGGGGGGAGGGGGAGTGCTGTCATGATGCCCGTTCCCGGGGAGTCGGTCCAAGCCCTGCGTCCCAGAAAGCAGACATCCAGTCCCCAGGGAAGGACCCAGCAACCCCATATAGGGGCCCTTTGGACAGTGTCCTGGCGCCATAGGCGCCAGGCTCATTATGGGAGTGCTTGGGTGCACTTACCTGATGCAGACCATGCTGCAGGATCCTGGCCTCCTTGAGGCCTGAAAGGAACTACTTTACCTGTGGGACTAATTTACCATCCGGGCGTGGTCGGGGAAGGATACATACCTGGAACTTCTTCCAAGGCTATTTAAACCCCACCCGAACAGCCACACGTGCTTCGCGTTGTTCTGCATCTATCAGCTGGACGCTCACCGTGTCTGCTCCAGCATCCTGACTTCTGCCACGCCTGCCAGCATCCTGGATCACCTGCAAAGGAAGAGAAGAAGAGAACAGAAGAAGGAAAAGTCCTTACCTGCTAAATCCGCATCCCGGAGACATCTCGCCAACAATCCTGAAAAGGAAGACTTTTATTTAAAAGCTCATCGTGTCGATCGCTGCAGCGCCGCATTCCACTCACCTTTACAGGGCGCCGCCATGTTCAGCAGCGATCATCCGGATTCGCAGTCACGCCCCAGCGCCTAGGAAGAAAAAGAGGCCTGAAAGGAACTACTTTACCTGTGGGACTAATTTACCATCCGGGCGTGGTCGGGGAAGGATACATACCTGGAACTTCTTCCAAGGCTATTTAAACCCCACCCGAACAGCCACACGTGCTTCGCGTTGTTCTGCATCTAGCAGCTGGACGCTCACCGTGTCTGCTCCAGCATCCTGACTTCTGCCACGCCTGCCAGCATCCTGGATCACCTGCAAAGGAAGAGAAGAAGAGAACAGAAGAAGGAAAAGTCCTAACCTGCTAAATCCGCATCTTGGAGACATCTCGCCAACAATCCTGAAAAGGAAGACTTTTATTTAAAAGCTCATCGTGTCGATCGCTGCAGCGCCGCATTCCACTCACCTTTACAGGGCGCCGCCATGTTCAGCAGCGATCATCCGGATTCGCAGTCACGCCCCAGCGCCTAGGAAGAAAAAGACAAGAACAAAAGGTGAGAGAGAGAAGGGAATAAGGAAAGCTAAATCTCCATGTTAAGACTTACCTGTTGATTCATTCCCTCTTCATTTCGGGTCCGCGCCGCATCCTGGCATTTCCGGACCCTGGACCCTAAGGGGAAAAAGAGACATCAGCGTTAATGAGTGAATGAAAAGACATTACCAAAAAACTCTCATTAAAGACTTACCTGATTTCTACAAGGATTTCACCTCTCATCTCGGGTCAGTGCCTGTTCCCCGGCATTCCGTACCCCGGCCCCTATGGGGAAAAAGACACTAGCATTAGTACATTAATGCATGGACACAAGGGGAACCTCTTATCAAAAATACTTACCTGGAAGCCAAGCAAGTTTGGTTCTCACCAATCCGAAAATCCAGTGAAGTAACTGGATACCAACACGCCCCTGCATCAGAAGCCGGATGGAGAGCTCGTCCTTCCAGACCCTAAGGTGAGACGCTACGGGGAATCACAGAAGGGTTTCGAGGAGGGTGAGAGGGGAAAGTGGGAGGCCGATTGCATTACCCCGCAGACAGTTAATCCCCTATTTTCGCCTACAGAAGGATACTTCTGCGAGCCAGACAAGCCAGATTTGGGGGCCCGGTCCAGTCCGTCTTCCGAACCCTGCGCATCACCTTAGAAGAGGTCACAGCAGCGCGAACCAGGCCAGCGCCTCCGTGGGAGTCAAGTGAGCGTTACACTGGGACTGCGCCACTGGGGCTCCCTGGCAGCCCTGGTGGGGCGAACCGAGAGATCGGACATACGACCAACGAGGTGCATAGCCCGAGGCGATCCCGCACTCTGGGCTCCGGAGAGGCCTCCCGAACCATCGCCCTGTTAGGACACTCGGCGGGTGTCTGGCCTGCATCGCAGTCCTATGCGGCTACAATTGGGCATCGGAAGTGCCGTATCACAGTGAGATGGGGGGCCGATACTGTGGCCAGCAGAGGAAGAGAGACAACACACGTTGGCGGCGGCGGCCGGGGGTCCCGCCTGGTGGAGGTTCCCCCAGGCCCTGTACGACAACATCCAATAAAGGTGAGGCGAACCCAACTATCACTCCTGTAAATCCTTAAGTGTGCTCTGGGCAATTCCCTGTGAAATAAACTTGCAGGGCTGTGGCACCCCACATCATATCCCACCCGGCGGCCAGCGGTGGTGATACACGCATAAGCTGAGTACAGCCTGGTGACTTTTATATAATCTACCAGGAGTTGCCATTCCGGTATCAGAATACTTGGGAGGGCGCAGTCCACTCGGACATACTGGGTGGTTCCCCCAGACGACAGGAGTACATTCCAGCTTCCCGCTCCTGATACACGCTGCACAAAGCTGGGACAACGGAATACTCCATTAACATGGCTACCATAACGGATACTATAATGGGGGAGCCATCTAAAACGGGCAGGGGCTCCAAGACCCCGGAAAGCAAGAAGAAAGACCCGATGGATGCCTACACGGATCTTCATACTGCCACTGATGAGGCCTCGAACCCGGAACCAGGCGATCAAGTAGATAAGCTAACAGCAATAGTGCAGAGTGGCTTCCTTTCCATTAATACAAAGCTGGATGACATTGTTTCCACCATAGGCTCCCTTAAGGCTAGAGTGGAAAAGGAGAGTGCACGTGTCACAGAGACTGAAAATAGAATAAGCACCAATGAAGACACCATTACACACCATAACCGAGATATTGCCCAGATCAAAGAAAACGTGACTAAATTACAAAACAAGTGCGAGGATCTCGAATCGAGATCAAGGAGGAACAACATCCGCGTGGTGGGGGTGTCGGAATCCTTTGGGAAAGGCCAGATGGAACGACAACTGGAGGAACTACTCAAAACCTTGTTTGGACAGGAGGCATTCTCTGAGCATTTTCTGATCGAAAGAGCACATCGTACTTTGGCCCCGATTCCTAAGTCGGGCGCCCCGCCACACACTATAATTGCAAGACTCCTGATTTACAGGGACAGGGTCACAATCCTGCGCAAGGCAAGTGAGGCGGGAACACTCCAATTTGAAGAAAATCACATCCATATATATCCTGACTTCTCTGCGGGGTGCAGGCGAGCAGAAGATCCTACGAGCCGGTTAAGAAGCTCCTACAGGAGCGTCAAATCCCGTACGCCCTCATTTTCCCAGCCAAAATGCGGATCCAGCACGCAGGCAGAGCACATTTTTTTTGAATCTCCAGCTGAGGCTACGCACTACATCGGAACCTCTATACCTCTTCCTCCTAAGGGGGGCAGACCGGCACAGATATGGTTGAGGTAGGGGGGCAGACCGGCACAGATATGGTTGAGGTAGCATGAGTGATGAAAAATTTCTTTGGGGCATAATATTTGGGCGACTTGCTTTTGTATACTATGAGAGGAATACCACAGGTTACCCAATTGGGTTAAAGAAAAGAGATTGTTTAGTCTCTGTTGCTTTGTTTTAAACACATCAACATGGCCACCGATGCAGTCTCTTGTTGCCATGCAGAGACGTCTTCTCTGGTTTCATTGCAACATTGCGTCGTCGGATGAATTAAATAGAGATAGGCCATCAGATCTGTGTCCCGTCCCACGTCTGGTTGCAGTCAATCCGAAGGAGTTTTGACACCAGCAATACATTTCAATACTGCAATTACTTGTGGACATTTATATAGGTGATTAAGCATATATGACTCACAAAGTTTATAGTTGACGGTGTTAGGAAAGATTTCTCTGTACTGCACCTTTCCTTTCATCTCTATTGAACCCCCAAACGTTTTGCTTTTATTTTTTTAATCTGACCTGTACTTTTTTGCATTGCAGTGAAGACTTAAGCTTCACTGCACTGGATTTTGCTCCTATGTTATGGGGAAACTGACATATCCTTCAGGATTCCAGTACTGGGAGACCTCATTTCCCTTAGTCGTGTTACTACTTTTGGTTACTTTGTATCACTTGTGGTAACTTTTATCACTGTACAAAGCAGCTTACACTGCAGTACAATGGGGTACACGTTTGGTTTTGACTAACATACAGAGGATTTTTGGTTACTCTAGGTGTGCTAAAAGGCTAAACTGGTGGCAGCAGTGACTTTTTCCCACTTTTGGGGACTTTTCGTTTTAGCTTTACCACGTTTGGCTTCTAACTGTGGCAACTGGTCAGACATGGCTGTGCCACGGGATTATTCGCTTGTCCTTTTGCCATCTTGTTCTTTAGCCTTCTACCTGGCCTGTGAGGCCAGGAAAATCCTTATAAGACTTCCAATGCCCGGGAAAGGAGAAGCTTTTGGTGGGCTACTGGGGTCTGTGTGTGTTTGCTGGCAGGATGTGGGCTGGTACTGTCTGGTCCCAATCCACAAACTGGTTTCAGTGTATCTCAGTGATATTCATGAGTGTTCCCACTAGTGGTCCTGATTGGATCATTGCTGCGGTGTGTGTGTGGGCTAGTCCCGTTCATTGGCTAGTGAGGGCAGCTGCTCTTACCTGGCTTTTAGGATAAGAATAGGACCCCTGCCCCCATTCCTCAGATCCTGGAGAAACCTGAAGGAGCCAAGAATCCTATCGAGCTGTGAGACTGGCGAAGAAACCAGAGACCCGCTGGAAGAAGGTTTCACTACCAACTTCTGCTGCTGTCCTGGAGGAGCCCTGTCTTGCTGAAGATCTTTAGCAGTCCTGCGAAGGAGCTGCATCCCTTTGAGTGGAGGGAACATCCATTCCTGACGTCTGCACGGTACGCTGCAACAAAGCCTTCGTAAGTGTCCCGGGATGATCCTGCGGCTGACCAGCTCTGATTTTGGGCTACTGTGCTGCCGGCGTCACTGTTCTGGGTTTCGACCTGGAACTTGGAGGATCCTCAGCTAGCCCTACGAGACTAACCTCTGTGAAATTTCAGCTTCCTAGCATCAATGGGACGCGAGATAGTAGGGAAAGTCTGACAGCAGGAGTTGAGTCGATTTGTATCGCTGTGCTGTGGTGACCACTGTCTGAAATTGCTTACCTGACCAGAGTCCAGTCCTGAGAGTGGTCCTGCATCAAGGTTTGCTGCATTCTTCAATAAAGAGTCCTTGGAACAGTGAAAGACACCAACCAGATCTCAGCTAGAACCTGCAGCCCCTGTGAATCGAGGACTGCAACTTTCGGCGGGAAATGCAACCTCTGAGCCTCTTCCTTTGAGCTGCCAAGTCGGGAAGAATGAGTACATGGACAAGTTACAGAGCTTCTTGCTCTCCTATACTCCCATTATGAGTGCATAATAATAATCTTACCTTTCCTTTGCAGGAGTTTGTGATATGTATTATGCCCTATAATAAAGCAAATGTATATTTGTATCTATGTTTATTAGTGTTGTGTGATAACTCGACTTGCTAGTAGTCATTTTTCTGTAGGTGTTTTGGCCAATAAATAACTATTTTTAGAAACCCTGTCTAAGTGTAATCATCTGTGATTCCCATTGTGTGAGCTCATTGTGGACCCCTTACAAGCTCACCACCTCTGAAGAACTTACCCTAGACCACCTGTCACTGCTACCTGAACTGGTTTGGCTACAGCTCCCAGAGTTGCCTCCGTCACAATATAGGTTGGCCTTCTATACATCTGTCCACCAGAGTATAGAAAATCAGTCCTAACAGATGGCATACTATTATTTTACATTTCAATGTCGGACAATAACTTGCTAGTTTACGGTTGTTGCAGCGAATCGAATTACGGAAACAGAAGTATCTGATACTAATGATAGGTTTTAACGATTCCAATATGCGTGCCACGTGCCCGTTTGCTGATGTGCAGGGAATATTTTCCTGATCACATGGCAATGCCATAGTGTCTCGTATCAAACAGAGCTGGAGCACCAAATTGGTTCGCCAGATCGATGCATCATCTCCCATTCTTAGAAACAGGTAAATTGAGATTCCATTTCTGAATGGTGTGGACACTATATTTGAGGCAGGGATTGGTGAGACTAATGGAGGTACGTTTGTTATAGGCTATACCTTATGAGTTTGAATTGGAAATTTGGTCCCTTTACCCCAAGATCTCGGGAAGCAGTTTAGATTACCGGAGAGCGACTCTTATATTGTTTGGTTAATCTCCCATTCAGTTGATTTCCGTGGTTAAGCGTACTTCGCTTTTACTTTACAGAAAGTTATGAGATCTGCTGTAAATTTAAACACGTGGATTCATTGTGCTCTTATTACCAGTCTGATATGATTGGTTATTTATAATGCGCTTAATACCCAGGAGGTTTCTAAGAGCGGACCCGGAGTTCGAACCTGTGTTGCTCTGTGTCTTGCTTCCAAGGCAATCACGTTGCCGCTGAGATATCCTCCCGAGACTGTCTGTGTAGGTGCGCTTCTTTACATCTTTCCTGATTTGATAGATTCAGTTGGAAACATGAATATCATAATACAGCTGATTTATGCATGTCCTTACACTCTTATAAGCATATTATTAGTTCAACAAACCTGCACATTTCTTTTCTCCAACCTTAGATGTAGGCCAAACCATCTGGTCTGCAATAAAACAATTATTGTTTTTTCAAAGTTACTGGCTGGACCCTGGGTCTCCTTATCTTCTGGAGCAGAAGGGATAACTCCCCCCACTGACTAATATGACATTCTCCTGTAACATGTCAATTGTCATCAGCTCAGGCCCACACCCAAAAACTGACTTGAATTCTGAGGATTATTCAAAGTTTGCAATCCATTAGCAATTTTTATTGACTCGGTGGTCATCTGTCCACCCCAATAAACCTTGGTCAGGCACAAGCTCTGTCCACTTCCTGCATCTTCGGCGCTTCAAAGGAATTTCCAGACATCTGGTATGTGTAGGGGAGGTGAGCAGTGCTTGGGCTTTTAAATCGAATGGGGATGGGGAGGGGGTTAAAGTCAGCTCTGATGACCAAACATTATGCATTTTCCTTCAATGTCTTGCATCACACGAGATGCATTTTTCTCTTGCACCATGCCATCAATGTCCAACCTTACATTACCATATATATTAGCATTACTCGCGCAAGGGAGATTTGTTTTCCATGTTTTCATTGGTCCAAGCTACAGAATTCACACATTTACCTGGTAGCTCTCTGTGTTAGCAAAGCTGCATTGTAGGGCATTTGTCACATTTAGTGGGAAGTAGTTTCAGGCCTTCCGCATATCAATCAAATACAGGGCCCATTTAGTGTTTTTATTTGTACGTCTCTGAAAACAGCATTTTGATGTTTGGCCGTTGAGATTGAAATGCTGCCCTTTTGTCTGCCAGTCAGTGTGCTGTCATATTTCTGCACCACTGGGCTCAACCAGGCCAAGGGCAATTTACCAATGCACTGTTGCTAAACTTACCCTACATGGGCATGCGCAGTTCCCCTTTAGGCTGCCTTGATTAACCAATCATCCAAGTAGCAGAATATCTGGATCCCTTTTAAATGGAGACGAGAGACTAATGGAACTACCTGCTCCTTGAAGACCTTGGGTGCAGTTTTCAAACTAAAGTGCTGGACTTGGACCTGACAATGCCTCCCTTCCACCACAAATCTGAGGCCGTCTACTGGTTGGGTCTGATAGCCGCATGTTAATAAGTGTTATGGCGGTCCAGTGACACACACCAGTCATATTTTGTCACTAGAGGGATAATCTTTTGTAACATTTCCATTTTGAACTTTTCTCCAAATACATTCAGAGCTTTTAGGTCCAAGATCAACCTGAAGTTACCCGACGATTCAAGGCTAGAAAGACTATGGAATTGAATCTTTCACCCTGTTCCAGGGGAACCCTCAAAATTGGCCTTACTGATGCAATTGCAGAAGGGATTTTATCATGGCCACCTTCTTAATTGCAAAGTTTTCTGGATCCTTCCACTCCTTTAGGATTCTGTCTTCAATGTCCAAAATCAAGTGGAGTCCCATCTTGGGAGTATGCTTGGGTAAGAAGAACCTCCTGTGGCTGCAGGTTCCAAAAACCCAAGGCACTACCACACTTGGGCCAGCACCATCTCCACTTCTTCCTTACATAAGCACTTGCCTCACCATCCAGGCATCACTCATACCATGCCTATTAGGGAGAATTTTCATTTCTATGTTAATTTCCTCCCACCTTAGAGACCCCCAGCTCTTTTGCTGGATTTAGGACTTTTTAAATTTAACTCCTGAGTGAGTGGGACCTCTTTCTCACTCTCTCATGTGTTTTCCTTGATTTGGATTTTATGTTTTCCCTGTTTTTGGAGTCTGACAAATTCCATAGGCATCTGCTTGTTGTATGGGGACACACAGCACCTTCAGTGCAGTGTCTGGGAAATCCTCTGGATTCCTCTTGAGGTTTAAATACCTTTTCTTGTGTGAACTACTGATCCCAAGAATAGTAAGGTGAAATTGACCTTACTTACCTTTTTCCTTTGTAGGTTCAGCACACACCATTTTATGTGGAGTGCTGGGTGTTACTTAGTAGCCCCTTTTCCTACTTTCTCATGTAAACATTTTTGTTACACTCATTTCTTTAAATGGCTGGTGGTAGTGGTTTAATGTTTACTACCATTGTGCTTTTCTACCGCAGGCTGAATCCTCAGCTGCAGTACAGCACCCATGGGTGTCAATTATTTCACCATTTTCTATTAGTGAGGTCTTTCTTGGTTTTTACTCTGTGCATTGAGACAGATTTGAGCCGTTTGTATGATTTGCCTTTGGCGGGCTTCATCTCTGAAGCCCGCCCCTGTCTCCAGTGTGTCTGAAAGGACAGGATGTGAGAGGATCCCAGAACTCCCCTGTCCTTTGTATGTAAGTGTGCCTGATCGAAACCAGTCCTGATTGGCCGGCAGGCTGTCGCAGCGTTTCAGAACAGAAGAAATGCTATTAGTACCCCGGGCTTGGGGGCGAGTCAGGTAATGCCCAGGGGCCAGCTCGGGCCTTAATGAAGGCCCCAGGGCATTACCTGACTCAGTATTGCCCCCATGTCTCAGGGCTTATTGTTACGCTCACCTGGTCTCTGCGAAGGCATTGGGGCATGGTTGCAGCCCACACGGGGGTGAGGTTGCTCATGTCCGACTTTGCCCTCTGCACCTATGTGGTGACTGGTGTACTTTGCCCTCTGCGCCTATGTGGTGACTGGTGGTAATAGGTGATGCTGCCCGGGACTGCTCCAGCGTGGAGAATAGGGGGTGTGAGTATGCCAGCTTGTGCGCTTGATCCTCTTCCAGATCCCTTCTCCCAAACCGTGGTACCCGTGTGATGCGCTGTCCCTGGAAAGCTAAATCCGTCCTGCTGCTTCTGGCAGGGGCGCTTGTATGATCTGGACCGAGTTCCTTCACTGGTCCCTTGCACGTGGTAGTGCAGTCCTGCTCGACTAAGCCACTATACTTCAGGTAAGTGTTCCTGTTTGCCATTGTCTTTCCTCGTCTGTTTTTGTTGTATTGTAAAGTTTGTTGTCTTGTATTGCTGTCCGTTCCACTTTTGATGTTTGCTCTTTTGCTTTCTTCCCTTGCAGGTGATGTTGCCGGCCCGGCAGAAGCTGCGCAGCTCGAGGCGGCAGCAGGAGGGAATGAGGCACGAAACTGCAGCAGTACAGTAGCTCGTAAGTTGTTAACTAGGGGACGCGCAGTGTTCAAATGCGACTCGGCCCTAGGACGGATGTTCCAACTTTCTTTTTCTTCTTCTTCACAGGGTCCGAGTTCGTGGATGCGGAGTGCGGTGCTGCGGCGTCGGGATCAAGATCACTGGATGTCAGGATATGAGTCTGCAGATGAAGCGATGAAGCACCGGTTTCCTGGAGAACGCCTGGTTTCAAAGGTAAGTAAACCGGTCCAAGCGGCGGTGAGCGACACATTGCACGCGAGTGCACAGTAACGCGAAGCACCGGCCTTAAGGATGGAGCAGCTTATATAGCTGAGCTTCTGACGCCACGCTCACCAGGTTCAGCCTGCCTGCCACACCCGATGAGTCAGCACATGAGGATGTTCTCTGGAATAAAGGCTTTCAGCTCCTGGAACTTTCTTGTAAAATTAAAGCACTCCTGCACTGAAATAATTGTTCCTGCTCACATCTCTGAGTCCAGCCAGGGCCCCTGTGTTTATGGGTCCCAAAGGGATATAAGTGAGTCAAGTGACCCATTGCCCCCATCACTAGATGGTGTGGTTTTTGTGTTCTGGGGCCTGTGGCCATGACACTTATTGGTTAAATAAAAGGCCAAATGTATGTGTGTCCAGTGCAGTCATGCGCAGTAGAGACTGCCCGCTTCATGTATTGTCACTGCTAGAGGGAGCTGTTGCCTTAATAGAAAGCAAATATTTGTTTCCTAAAATGAATTAAACGTAGTAACACTCTGAAAATGTATCTCCTTGCGTACTTTGGCCCATGTACACAGGCTTTCACACTAGAATATAAATAAAATGGTTCTCTATTGTTGCAACAACAACATTCAAATCAACAAAAAAAAAGACTAAAATGAAAAATGATGAGTTGGGAGTCAGAAATAGCAAGCCCCAGCAGAGAGAAGAACAAAACATGTAGCCTAGTGTATCTTTTGCCCTGGTCTGCTGGAGGACCGTTTACCACCAAGCCAAGGGGGGGCCCACTTCAATATTATGGTTGGGGGTGTGGGGGCTTTTGCTTAGAGCGAAAACAGTCAGAGGCACCTTTAGGGTGCATAGATTATTAATGGCGACAAAGATAAGGTTAATAGCTGCCCGTTTATCACGACATGGCCAGCCAGCAGGGAGCTGAAACACAAAAGACCAGTGAAAAGCTATAAATCCTTCTTCGTCAGCAAGTAGCTGATGTGGAGGAAACAGTGGTAAAAGGCAAGGAGGTCATAGCACTTCTGTATACACTGAGGGACATGACAGCAAACACAGCTTGCAAAGCGAGCGCTGCAATGTGCCCATTGTAAGTCTCAGAACGAAAGTAATATGTAAAAGGAATACATTGCTGTGTTATAAAACTGCTGAATGGCAACATGTTAATGTTAAAGGATATTTGTACCGCGCACTATCACCACTGGAGTGGTCCCCTGGCGCTCTGGCTGCTCCGAAAACAAAAGCGAAGGGTGGGGGGTTTTTGGGGGGGATGTTAGTGGGGATAAGCTGGAGAAGTGCAAGAGAGCAGTGATGAGCTGTTGGCGGCCTCAGCCCGGAATTCCGTTGGTTGTATGCTGTTGTGCGGGTCTATGTGTGCTTTGTTTTGTTGTTGCAGTGTAGTGAAGTTTGTGCGGATTGTTGTGTTGTCGGTTTGTAGTTGTATTTGGTTAGAATTTGAGAGGTGTATGGAGAGGGTGAAGTTGTTAGTGGTTGGTTAATTGGCATTGCTGTCTTGACATGAGGCGATACATTTCCGTATTTCTAATCAGGTGGGGTGTGTGAGCGTCTCCGTGTCTACATCTAGCTCAGGGGCTGTACGACACTCACGGTCCCTTTCCCATATAGCGTCCGTTCATATGCATAACCTTGCCCACGTTGGGAAGCCGCTGCCTACGTGGCCCCTGTTTGTATGCAGGCGGGCAGGCGTTTGTGCGTTCCTTGCAGTCTAGCCCAGAAAGCATTCCCAATCTAGTAGGAGGGCAGCCCAGGTTTATTCCCTCCATTGCTCGGCATTAATCATCTTATTCGGTTGCTCATTCATGTTACCGCTCCTACCCCCTTTAGAATGTTGCAATGCTAACGCTTGCAATTATGTCCAGGGGTGGCGTCTGCCTTCATTCAGAACTCTTTGTACCATGCCTCTGCCAATATCTACAGCTTAGTTATTGTGGCAAGTGCTAGTGTTCAGCCAACTTTATACAGGTATGATCTATAGTAGCATTTATCGAGTGGGTGAGGTTGTTCGCTGGGAGTTGGCTAGGGACGCTGGATTCTATCCTTATGGGTGTCGCTTGTGTCCTATTAGACATAGTGTTGTCTCTTTTGTTGTAGTAAGAGTTTCTTTATTTGGTTCTAGATGTTGTCATTGTCGTCCTAGCTTTGTCATCCTTTTCATTGTGTTTCCAGTTTGGTGGTTTTGGTTTTTCAGTTTGCATCTGTGATGTTGAAGAGCCAGGTTTTTAGTAATTTTCTGAATTGTAGGTGTTCTTTGGTGTTTCTTATTTCTTTCGGTATGTTGTTCCAGGTTTTTACGGCTAAGTGGGAGAAGGAGGAACCCCCAGGTTTTTTCTTAAAGTATGGTTTTTCTTCCACACAGATTTCGTTGCTTGATCTGAGGAGTCTTATTGGCCTGTAGATTGTTAATTTCTTTTGCAGGAATTCAGCTCCTTGTCCGCAGTTTGCCCTGTGTGTTATGCACATTGTTTTGAAGGTGATGCGATGTTTGACTGGGAGCCAGTGCAGTGTTTTTAGTGCTGGAGAGATGTGGTCCCTTCTGGATAGTTTGAGGAGGAGTCTGGCTGCTGCATTTTGGATCCGTTTTAGTTTCTTCAGGAGGTATTCTGGTATCCCGAGATAGAGGCAATTTGCATAGTCGATTCTTGACATGATTAGGGTAACGATTGCGAGTGTTTTGTGGGTGAAGGAGAGGAAAGGTAAGATTCTTCTTGCCGTGTGAAGGAGGAAGAAGCATTTCTTGATTATTGCATTTATTTGTGGTTCCAAGGTTAGGATGTTGTCCATCAGGACTCCCATGAGGCTCGAGGCCCCTTTCAATCAAAACAGTTTAAAGGCCCTGACGCTGTCCTTGCACAGGACTCTCAAGAAGATAGATGCGTATTACTCACATTCATTCACCTGCAGACAAAATGAGCTAACATCCATGTCCAGGGATCTGCTTCTTTATGGACCTACTTGTGGCTTATTGTGCACTCCAACTCCTAGCTGACGCAGACACTGACACTGCTCACTTGTAGTCACAAGCCATGTATTGTTGCTAACTAAGGAGGCAGGCAGTCACCCCGTAGCTGACCCGCCTGCTGATTTAAGTTGTGCATGTTAGGCACCGATAGGACAGAACAGCAATAGGGAAGTTCTTGAGGCGTTCTGTCACCTCTGAGCAACGGATTGTAAATCCTGGGTCTGTGGTGGTAGAGGGAGCAGCACCTCCCCTCTAGCTTCGGGTGAGGGGGAGGCGGGCATTACACTGCACCCCACCCCCAAGGGGAGCCCCCAAAGTGGGAGCACAACAACATGCTGCAAGTTTGCGAAAGGGTTTTGCACCTGGGGGGAAAGCGTGCAGATGCATGCACCAATGCAGTAATTGCAGGCGCAGGTTGGGTAGACACAGCAATGCCACATGCACAAAAAATATACCCGGGCAAACCAGACGATCCCTAGAGTGGAAACACTGAGGCAGATAGCCAATAAAATTACAGGCAATGACACAATGGCTAGATTTAAACCCAGACAGAGACCAGCTTTTCTGTTAGGGAGAGCCTCACAAAAGGTTTCATCCCTCTAAAAGGCATGAACAGCTCACTGAATGTGCAGGAAAACCAGAAATTGTAAGTTTAAAAATACAGAAGGAATTAGACCTGGGCAGGGTGAGTGGCCCTTGGGTGGATGCACCATTTCCCGTGTGAATGAGTTGCCCACTGGGCCCGGTTCCCAAAAAGGAACAAGGAGAATACAGGTAATACACCACCTATCTTTCCCGCCACCCCCGGCAGGTGAGTGAAGGATGGTACTCCAGAACTAGAGTTAACAGTATCATACAGCAGCTATCAGGAAACCTTCAAGTTAGTAAAGAAGACAGGGAAAGGGGGCCTACTAGCCAAAACGGACACTGAAGCTGCTTTCAGGCTACTACCGGTACACCCAAAATCACAACCCTGGTTATGTTTACAGTTTGAAAATCAATATTATTTCGACAAAAGCCTCCCTATGGGCTGCGCAATGCATGCGCTTTTTTGAGAAAATATTCAGCTGCTTCCTACAATGGACCTACCAGAGGTCCATGCCAGAGGCCTCCACAGTCCATTACCTGTATGATTTACCATTTGTTTGTCCCAAAAACTCTGATGCCTGTAGACAGGCACTGGAAAAATCTGAACGATTAACAGAAGAATGGGGCATCCCCTGGCTCACGAGAAAACGGCAAGCCCTGCACCTATATCATTGTATTGCTCTCCTCTGAAAAGTGCACGGAACAACCATAAATCACCAATACAATTATAGAGCAAATACTTCAACCCATAAACAGACAGACACAATAACTCACAGCCACGCACTCTTTAGAAGATAATCAGCTCTTTACGGCTATTTATTCAAAAACTGCAAGTACATAGGAATAACTCATAAAACTAACATGGACATAGATTGCAGAAGAAGTAAAGAAGTCAAAAGAAATACATCACCGTGAGCGTAATTCTTGTCCTCATCTTGTCCAGAAGCGGCTGGAAGACTGCGGGGGGCAGCCAGGAAGAGAGTGCTACAGCTCACAGGAAGGCCAGACGGAGCGTCCTTCTCTGGCTGAAGTCTCACCTGACCCCTCCGGGTTTCCGCATATATAGGAACTCCACAAAAGGGGAGTTTATTCTCGAACCTTCTGGAATTGCACCTGCGCAGTTGAGGAACAGCCGTCGGTTGCCAGCTGGGTCAATCGAGAGCTCCCCCCAAGGAACGCAGAGCCTCCCTGCTCTAAAAACATGCTCCACGGAGAACAATAGCAAGTCATAACAACGTTAGCTTTTCCCAGCAGAAATGGCCTTGACTGCATACCAAGTTTGAAAAAGCATGTTTGTCTCAGCACTGTGAATTTAACACTTCAGCAAAATGTGTGCAACCTTTCACTGCGGAGTGAAGTAAATATCCAACATGGCTCCGAGTGCTCCCAGAATGCATCGTGCACCCGCGCCATTTTGAACCAAACATGAATTAAGCAGAACACTTCCACCCTTTGGATATTTATCTTCCGTAGCCAGGTGGCACTGGAAATGGTCTCTGAAACTTACGAAATGTTAAAACTAAATTGGGAATACATTGAAGGCAGCAACAACAAGCAATTATAATAGACAGAATAATAAAAATGCAAGCAAAAATATAACGTAGTGTACCCCCAATATCAGGTATCCACGAAAATAACCAATCCCACCAGTTTCTGTTTTGATCTTGAGACACTTGAGAAATGAGATCCCTCAAACCTCGAATATGACTTTCAATGGATCGTGAGTGGTCACTCAAATTGAAGCAACACATTCCTTCAAAGGCATTACACCCTAAATTATGTTTCAGCAATAAGTAATCAACAGCAGCTCTGTTCTAGATTTTCTAATAACTTGACTATCAAGGAGTAATTCTTCTAAAGCTCGCGAAGTATGGTTAAGACTTTTAACTACTAAACACGCTAATTTCATCAAAGATTTGTAACCTCCAGCAGCTAAACCCCAAACGCCTACCAATGAACGGGTTAATGCTAAAACATCAGCTTCTGATAGCAAATGTACATGTGAATCACAGTCAGGAGATAGTCCCATAGAGTCAAAGGTTGACCTTTTACCTCGAGTTATCGCTGAGTGTAAAAGGAACATCATTAGTCCTAATCGAGTCAAAGCACATGGACCTCCAGAAATGTTAGCTGGAATATAAGTATATGTAATGTTACCACATGAAAAGAGCCATCCTGTTGGAAGTTTCACATGATTCAAATGACTAGCAGTTATCACTGTATGATTGCAAGACATAGTGTTATTTACACTGGTGCATTTGCATGACATTCGTGAACACAGTCTCCTCTCGAATGTGGTATGATTGTATTGATCGGTCAACTCTATTTGTCTGCATTTACCAATTTCTTGTGCTTTGCACATCATAATATAACACACATCACCTTGGGTCACGTTGTACGTGATCACACGTGTCAAATTTCTCCACTTCTTGTCGGTTTCTTGACAGAATCGGCAATACTCGTAGACTGAAAAAGATTGTCTAATGTCTGAGTCTTGAACTAAAGAATCATTATGTGTGACGCCGAAAATATGCTTTAAAACCGGAACAGGTGTCAGCACCGCTACTAAACATGTAGTCAATAAAGCTTCAGCATTGGGCACATCAGATAAACAAACGTGTGATATAATCAGTACTTGCTGTGCTAAATAGGTCCACCTATTTTCTTCTTGAGTAATCATAGGAGAGTGTTTTCTCCGTCCAACATAGGGCTCCTGCGCAAATGGCATCAAGGTTGTTTTCACTTGCTCCTGATGTGTTTGTCGCAATTCACGGATCCATGTCTTCAGTCTGGCGGGCTTGTCGGCACTGGCATAGGGTTGCTTGGGGACAACATTATTCATCACTATCAGTATCCCCTTGATCACTGGCACAGATGTGACATTTTTTGCTGGTGACAGAAGACTTCTTAACCTGTCCAAATGGAATCCATTTAGTGCCACAGTCACACCAACCAGACCCAGGATCTACAATGAAAACCCAGAAAAGAGATATCAGTGTTGTACATCACTCTTAGGTAACATTTGTCTGCGGGTACATATTGCCATTTCCTTCTACCAGGCTCCATTACTAAAACCACTTGATCTTTGCCTGATGCAATGACATCTGCTGGGACTGGTGGACCACTTGGCTGTTCTACCCACACCTTTGCACCCGGTACCATGCTGTCTGAAGAGCCAAAACCGCGATCCCCACGGGCAGTTAACACTGTAGGAGGCTCCCCTTTCTTAATCAAGGACAACTTAATAAGAATGACTATCAATTGGGCCACTCGATCACCCTTGTGGATTGATAACAATTGATCCCAACTATTCATTAGGATAACTTTAATCTCGCCTTGGTAATCAGCATCAATTACCCCTCCCAACACTTGAACTCCCTTCAATGCTAGGCCAGATCTAGGGGCAATCCATCCCATATGCTCTGGGGGAATCTGTACCCCAATCCCTGTTTCAATGACAACTATTCCTCTTGGATCTAATCTGATTTCTTCATTAGAATGCAAGTCTACCCCTGCTGACTCTGGAATTGCTTGATAAGGAGCTAAAGAACATGGTGTAATTTCCCAGTATAACAGTGTTTCTCTGACTGAATTGGGTTGAACCTGCAAAGTAGGAGTCATTAATCGCATCAAAGGAGTTTCATGTTCATGCACAGGCCTGTTGTTCAATACTTGCACTGCATCCAACACACGATCACGCCAGCCTGCCAAACTGCCTTCTCCAGATTTGCGCAACTGTTCTTTCAGTAACCCATTCATTCGTTCATTTAGCCCTGCTGCAGCTGAGTGGTAGGGAATATGATATACCCAATCAATGCTTTTTTCCTGACAAAACTCCTGCACTAATTTGCCTTTGAAATGTGACCCATTGTCACTTTGAATCTGCAAAGGCACTCCATAATGTAATATGATCTGATCTAACCATCTGATGGTGTTCAATTGGGTTGCACTTTTGCACGGGAAAACCATCAAATATCCCGAGTATGTATCTACAATAGTGCATGCATACTGACAACCTCTGCTGATTGGCATAGGACCGATATAATCAATCTGCCAAATTTTACCTGGTAATTTTCCTCTTCTCAATGTGCCTCGAACAATTTGAGGTAAAGGTCTATGCAATTGGTGTTGGCACATGGGACACTGCAAAATAATGGTTTTCACTAATTCTAAAGGAAGACTGATGCCTCAAGCTTGTGCCCACCTGATAGTAGCCTTTTCTCCAAGGTGCCCACATTTCTGATGGGCCCATTTGGCCAAACCCTTCATATCGTCCTCCCGAGCCTCTGCATCCACTGAGGCAATCTTGGTGTGTTCATCTGCAACAGAATTAAACCAACGTTCTAATGAATCTGTGGCACAATGCGCGTCCACATGATATACAGTGACTTCACTTTGTAACAACATTTCTGCAATATCTTGCCACAGTTCTTTTCCCCAAAACTCTTTTGAATGAATCTTCCATCCATTCTTTTGCCAAGTTGGCAACCACACTGCCAATCCATTCGCCACTGACCATGAATCTGTGTACACATAACATTGACCAGGGGTCTCTTGTTTCAATGCTTGGTAAACTGTGTAAAGTTCTGCGAACTGACTGCTCTTTCCTTTCCCTGTCGTTGTCAACATATTTTTGGTTTTGGGATTGTACGACACTGCTTTGCAGTATCGCTCAGTTCCCACATATCGGGCTGAACCATCCGTGAACCAAGCATGCTCTGTTTGTCACACGGTCAAATCGCTGTAAGGTACTCCCCATTTCACGGGAGACTCACGTTTTTCAGGCACTTCCGGTGGTATGTAATCTGAGGGCAGTATGCTGGCTACTTGCTCATGTAATGTTGCCACTCTACCCTTTCCTGATTTGGCTCTGTCTTGAATGTACCATTTCCAATTAATTATTCTGGCTTCTTGAGCATGTCCTATTCTATGCGTTTTAGGAGAGCTCAGTACCTATTGCATGATTGGTATTTCTGGCCTCATCAATACATCATGGCCCACCGTCATTTGCTCAGTATCAACAAGAGCCCAATAACATGCCAGCAATTGTTTCTCAAACGGAGTATATGAGTTACCAGCATCGGGCAACTTACGACTCCAAAACCCTAATGGCACACGTTTCCTGTCTTGTTTCTGCCACACACTCCAGTTAGCATAATTGTCCTGCAAAGAAACATTTAATTCCACTTCGCCTTCCTTCAAGGGCCATAAATCAAGCACCTGCTGCACAGTGTCTTTCGCCATCTCAAAGGCTCTCTGCTGCTCTTCTCCCCACTGAAACTCATATTTCTTTTGTGTCACCTTGTAGAGGGGGGCCAATATCTGCCCTAAATGCGGAATGTGCTTTCTCCAAAACCCAAACAGTCCTATAAACTGCTGAGCTTGCTATTTGTTCGTTGGAGTGGTGAATTCAAGTATTTTCTGTCGAGCTTTAGGCACCATTTCTCGATGCCCATGATGCCACTGAATCCCTAAAAATATCACTGTTTCAGCAGGACCTTGAATTTTACTCGGATTAATCTCCCACCCTTCCTTTTTCAATCCTTCTATAATGACATCTAACTGACTTTGCACGCGGTGCTCATCCTTGCCCTGAATCAAAATGTCATCAATGTAATGAGAGATTTGTATGTCAGGTTTACACGGTATCTTGTCTAAGTGCTCTGCCACCAGCCGAAGACAGATAGTCGGACTGTGCATGTACCCCATGGGTAGTCTCGTGAAAGTGTACTGACGTCCACCCTACGTAAATGCAAACTGCTCTTGACACTCTTCAGCAATTGGCACGGAGAAAAATGCATTGGCTAAATCAATCACTGCATACCAAGTCCCCTCGAACTTTTGGACATTCTCAAACAAGGTAATGGCATCTGGGACTGCGGGCACTAAGGGAGGAGTATGTTTATTCAACTCCCTTTAATCCACCGTCATCCTCCATGACCCACCCCCCTTTTTAATGGGCCAGAGCAGATTGTTCCATGATGTGGTAATAGGGTGTAATACACCCGCCTCCACGTACTCTTTGATGGTGTCTGAAATTTCCTTGTGCTCCCCAGGAATGCGGTATTGTTTCATTGCTACCCGCTTGGTTGCTATTGGCACTTGCACAGGGGGCATCTTCAATTTGCCTACAGTAATGGGGGTACAAATCAGTGCACTCACCCCAAACTGGTACGTTTTACTGCCATGTCCCAACGTTAGCCCTTCCAAAATGTCAAAGCCAATTATATACTCAGGTATCGGGACAATCAACACTTGGTATTTCTGCCTCTGTAAATTGCCTATTTTCATCTCCACTTGCGTTTGCACTGCGGGGGTCTCCTTTCCCCCTAAACCTGTGATCGTAAACTGTTTGCCTTTAAATCGTGTCGAATTACCATGAATCAAAGAGGCCTCCGCCCCGGTGTCTATCAATGCTCGCACCCCTTGTGTATTTCCTGGCCCCCAAAAAATCTTAACATCAGCATCAGGCCGTCTATCCACTTTTATGCGGGCAGACGCTGCCGGAGCTTGGCCGAAGCCCTAGTCAAACTTCGAATGAGTGTGACTTGACTCCGCCTCCAGCATTGCACTCACCACCTTTCTCAAATCAGCGTATGTCGGCTGGTACGGGGAAGGTGTCCCCATAGACCCTTCATCTTGTTCTTCTGCAGGGGGAGCAGAAGGTGAGGCATCCCCCTTTAGCTTGGTGACTACTTGTTTCTTAACCTGTTTATAGCGCTCTTTTGCTGCAAGTCCTCGCTTTTTGTATAATTCATACATTACTCTGGTTTCAATGCCATCAATTTCTTCATGTGGCACACCATCTTTTAACAAAGCCAAAAACATGTCTTTTCGGGACACTCGGGAGTCTCTGCTATCTTGCCGCCTGCCTTCAGTTATTCTCTCATTGCGCCCCTCTCTCCCCCGTGGCTTGTTATCGCTCTTGTCCCACTCTCCCAAATCTGCAAGTTGCCTAATGGCATCTGTTACCTCATCAGTAGCCTTGCCCGTCATACCTACGAGCAAAGTCATAATGATACTTTTGTATGCGGGTGGCGCAGTTCTAATCACCATGTTGCGAGTTGAAACTGAGAGCGGCACGGCTCCCATGTGATCAGGAACATCTATGTGAATCGCCTCTTTCATAGCATGCTCTCTGACTTTTTGAATTGCTTCTCTCAATGTATACCACTTCGTTTCTTCACTAGGCCAGTCTGTGGTAATGGGGTATTTACAGTTACATGCTTGGGCTATCAGGTGCAACAAAGACACCTGCGTATCTTGACCATTTGCATCAGGGGGCGGTCCTGCTCTTAAGACCTCATGTACATTGGTGTCAATTAAAAAACGCGGTGAATCAGTAGAATCTACCAACAACCCTGCAGCACCCTCATCTAGAAATCTCACCATCCATGTCAATAAAGCTTCCCCTGATTTTTGCCTCAAACGGGTAATAATTTCCCCAACCTCCTGTTGTGTGTAATCTTCCAAAGTGGTTAAATCCACGATACCACCACCTGGATTCGGCGGGTGTGGTCCGGCTCGCCGCCTTCTAACAGGCTTCGCCGCCACTGTTTTCTGTTTTATCTCTGGTTTGGGGTCAGACTCTTCTGCAGAACTACTTTCTAGACTGGTGGAATCAAAAATATCCCCATCCCATTTGTCTGGATCCCAGTCTGCGCCAGCGGTAGCGATTACAGTTGCCACCTTTCTTTTGTTGACCCCTCCCCGTCTTTTCCTATACTTATAACGAGCTACTCTGACTGGTGCCCTCTCGGCCACCGCCTGATATGTGTCGGCCTTATCTTTAAACAGTTTTATTTGAATCTGCTGCATTAACGCAGTCTGCCGTTCTGCAGACAGCTCTCTCTCTAATCGCAAAACCTCATTTTTCATATCCATTTGTCTCTGATGTATTTTCCTATAAGCATGAAAAAGAACCCAACCTCGCCTGCCCAATGCCACACATTCTTTACCACGTTCTACTGAAACTTGTTGCAAGCATGCAATTACATCAGCCGGATCGGCATCCCCCAATCCTTGATCCCAAGTCTCACTGAGCCCGGCACCACAGGCCCATGCCTGAGCCAACTTATCATATGGACTCTTAGTCCAGCCTGGAATGATAACATCAGAGCATTCACTGCCAGCGGGAACACTCTTTTTCCTGAACAAACTATTCATTACTGCAAAATGATACAAAACCTCTTCATATCTTTTTTCTTTTCTCTGGAATCACTCCCACAGGCACGCACACACCAGCAGGAAAAAAAAACAGCTTAACACAGTTCAACACTCACTGCCAACTTACTTTCGTTTGCAAGATAACTGAAGCCTATCTACGTTCAAACAGATGCTGGAATATTTGGAACACTTCATCACAAATAACCCTGCTCACAGCGCCATAATGTATTGCTCTCCTCTGAAAAGTGCACGGAACAACCATAAATCACCAATGCAATTATAGAGCAAATACTTCAACCCATAAACAGACAGACACAATAACTCACAGCCACGCACTCTTTAGAAGATAATCAGCTCTTTACGGCTATTTATCCAAAAACTGCAAGTACATAGGAATAACTCATAAAACTAACATGGACATAGATCGCAGAAGAAGTAAAGAAGTCAAAAGAAATACATCACTGTGAGCGTAATTCTTGTCCTCATCTCGTCCAGAAGCGGCTGGAAGACTCCGGGGGGCAGCCAGGAAGAGTGCTACAGCTCACAGGAAGGCCAGACGGAGCGTCCTTCTCTGGCTGAAGTCTCACCTGACCCCTGCGGGTTTCCGCATATATAGGAACTCCACAAAAGGGGAGTTAATTCTCGAACCTTCTGGAATTGCACCTGCGCAGTTGAGGAACAGCCGTCGGTTGCCAGCTGGGTCAATCGAGAGCTCCCCCCAAGGAACGCAGGGCCTCCCTGCTCTAAAAACATGCTCCAGTAGCAAGTCATAACAACGTTAGCTTTTCCCAGCAGAAATGGCCTTGACTGCATACCAAGTTTGAAAAAGCATGTTTGTCTCAGCACTGTGAATGTAACACTTCAGCAAAATGTGTGCAGCCTTTCACTGCGTAGTGAAGTAAATATCCAACATGGCTCCGAGCGCTCCCAGAATGCATCGCGCGCCCGTGCCATTTTGAACCAAACATGAATTAAGCAGAACAATCATTTCAAGGGACAGAAATAGACACCATAAAATGGGAATGCCGGATCCATAAAGTCAAGGTAAAGGGACTGCTGGAGACACAACTTTAATAAAGAAAGAGAAAGGGACAGTGAAGGAACTCCAGTCACTAGCATGCAAATGTAACTTCGCAGCTAGGCTAACCACAAGGAAGGATTTTTTTCAAGAAGCCTGGAATTAAAAACTAAAAGGATTTAGAAAGCCACATTTGCATGTAAGATTGGGAAACAATGTCAAAAAAAGATTTGCCATCCTGGGAAGAAATTCAATGGATCAATGATATGGTACATGCCATTAAATGAACAAGAGAGGGGACTGCTATTCACAGATGCAGCCGATAGTAAGGGTTTGGGGTAAACCTGGAGAACAAAAATGGAATGCGAGCCCCTGGTCACAGGCATGGCACAGCAACGGGTGGACCAAAAACATTACGTTACTGGAAATCTTCCCCATTTGGAACGCCATGTGTCTATGGGACAGGGAGTTAAGCAACAAAGAGCTGGCAGTCTGGTCAGACAACATGGTGGTGGTCAGCATCATTAACAGAAGAACTGCATAATGCCAACTGGTCTTGAAGGTCCTAAGGGCAATGACCAAAATTTCTCTGATTTACAATAAAGAGGTGAAAGCAAAACTCATTGTGGGTAAAGTGAATGATGTTCCAGATGCTTTGTCTCACGTATATAGAGGCAAACATTCAGACGCCTTACACTGGATGCAGACCAACATATAACATAGGTGCCAGAGGAGGTTTGGAAAGTCCTGGCAGGAGGCCAACCCTAGCAGAGCAGTCCACGCCAAACAGCGGGGACAATGAGGAGGAAAACACCACTGCAAAATGCACCGCAGTGACAGGTGCCATAAAGATCTTTCCTCCAGACAGAAAGCCAGAGGCCTCCACAAGCATGTTATGGACCGGGCCAACAATGCGCTAGCCTCAAAAACATCAAAACAATACAGTAAGTGCTTGGTTACGGTGAAACAAATAGCAAATGTAGAGGACACAAAAGATATAAATGAAAATGTTAGCAATTTTGTGGAATGGGCCTTTTGCCAGGAAAAAAAAAAAAGAAATCCTGGGCGATGGTGGAGGGTCCGACCAAGTATAAGAGACGCCCCCTGAACTTTAAGAAATTAATAGTTTTAATGGCATCCCTGCAGGACATATTCACCCGCACATATCAAACAAACACAAAGTAGATTTGTTTTATTATTATTATTATGATTATTATTATTATTATTAAGGAATGAAGCTGCTATCGGGCACAGGGGAGCAGCACCAGCCAGATAACATAACAGGTCCCACTGGCACGGACCTGGAACATGGAACTTCAGTACTAATGTCAGGCCGGTGGCAAAGGACAACCTTTGTTTGCCTGGCCCAAGTTCTCAAATGCATGTAGCAAAGACAAGCAGCACACCTGCTGTTGGTAATCAATGCGTATATGTTTATTGGTATTATTTTTAATAAAGCCTACATCTTTTTTATTGCCACAATCTGAGTAATGATGAGGTGTACAAAAAGGTGCAATGAAGTTGGGCAGGACACAAAAAAGTAATGTAAATGTCTGCCTCAGGTGAAATTTTACCCTAAAGGCACAGAATCAGAACACACATGTTTTCAGAAGACGCTGCAAACCTTTTTCTTTTCTAATCCCACACACCCAACGAATGGTAAGATGGAAGAGGTGCACACAGGTGCACACAGGCAATGGACTTTGCTGAGAGTCGTGGGTGGCTTTGGCCAGGAAGGAAGCTGCAATCAGGCACAGAGGTGCAGAACCAGCAAGATTTGCATTCCGTTGGGCCAAACATCCGCTACGTACAACACAATGTACACTAATTTCTGCCTTCACTTGCATAAAGACTCAACACCGAAGCACGCTGCGGCGAAGCCTTTGCAGGCAAAAAGCACAGTGTTGTGTGCCGCAGGTGCTAGGCGCTGTGATGTGGTGCCCCCAGGACCTTTCGACAGCAATCGCAGAAGATCTCCCTCCGCCCCTGTACGTCTAATGCCCACAATTCCATGCCTCCGGTAAGCGCACTAGCACAATGGCCCCAGTCACCCCACGTATGCCCTTTGATACCATGATATGATATGAAAGTTTATTTATATAGCACCTATACACAATGTGTATCAAAGCACTTCCATGGCGCTCTTGCCACCTCCCACCTGCTTTTTATACCCATCCACCACCACTCACAACCACAGACTCAGACTCACCAAACAGCCAAACCGACCAGCAGCATGCCCTTTGCCCCGGGTCATCCCACACTACTCCCATTCCTCCTACCTCCTTCCTAACAGCACAGAATGCACAGCACTCACAGCCCTCCTTCGCCCGCTTTACCCAACCCCCATCCGACACCAGCCAAACAAGCAATCAGCCCAAAGACGGACCAACTATCTAGCCAACCAGAATCTCTACCGACATCAATACCTCCCCCGCTCCTCATCAGAAACATGCGTCTCCATAATCGCACCAGGAGCTCTACCACACCACAGCCCATTCGTCCTACCACCTCACCGCCCCCACTCCATCAGAAATGAGTTGCTCTGCTTGCGCACCAGCACCTCTGTACTCTCCCCTGTCCCCCAACCCCTAGCTCGCACCATACCAGTAGACACCAACAGTCCCCTCAAATATGCCTTGATCAATGCCAGATCAGTCCCAGCTCATGCCCCAGAAATCTGCCACCTAACCACCAAGGACATTGACTTGCTCGCCATGTCTATAACTTTTCTTCACCCAGCACAATTGCCATCCCCACAGGATATCCAATACTCAGCAAGGATAGAAGCAACAGAGGTGGCGGCGTTGTCCTAATCCACAAAAACACCCTAGCCATCAGAGTCATTATCAAAAGCCCAGTTTCTCCACCAAGCTCACGCCCACCGACACCATTAGTCTTCACCTCATCTACCGCCGTCCAGGCCCGACTCATTCCTTTGAAGAGGACCACATGCAAACTATCAACCCCAACATTAAGCCAACCTCTAACATCCTGATTTTAGGTGACCTCAACTTAGGCCTCAATGACCCAGCAGACATACATGCCAAAGGCCTAGCATGAGCCCTCAACCACGCTGGCTTCTTACAGTGGACCTCTGAACCTACCGACATTCAATGACATACCCTTGACTGGATTGCTAATCTTAATTGCAACACCTCAAGCCCTACCATCACAACCTGCCGCTGGTCTGACCATCACACAATCACCTTTCACATCCCTACCAGCAAACAGCCCAGCCCCATCCACGCAGCGAAAGCAGAAGCTCTAGCCCGTTGTTCAAAATACCTCAATAAAGACAGCTTCATGCCACTCCTCACAGCCCTCAAGGATCTTACCAAAATAGCAGCCAACCCGGAGGCCATTGGTAATCTTTATAACATCATACTACAAGCTGGCGACACACTTGCCCCACTTAATTAGTGCAAATCCAAACCTGTATAAAAAAAAAAAAACCTCTTGCTGGAGCTCCTTGTTACTCACGCCAAGAAACGCACTGCAGAAACAGCCTGGAGAAAAGACCCCTCCTTAGCTAACAAAGTGAAGTACACTACCCTTGCAAAAGATTATAGAAAAGCGATACACTGGAAGACATTGAGTATGCAATACGGGCCTTGAAAAGATCCCATGCAGCAGGTCCCGACTTAATAACAAATATGATGTTGAAAAAAAATGAGGAGCAATGGGCAATTTTTATTGAATCGCTGTTTTCATGTCTGTCTTCCGCTATGTCGATCCCAGAGTCTTGGCGCGAAGCAATTATCGTGCCAATCTACAAAAAGGGCAATCGGGCTGATCCAACCAACTATCGCCTGATCGCCTTGCTCGATACAATAGGCTAAATCTTTGCCTATTTCCTATGCAAAAAAGTTAGCCGCATGGTCTATGTCTGAACAAATCTTTGATATTCGGCAAACTGGATTCACCAAAGGTGTTGGCGTCGAAGTAAATTTGTTGATACCAAATATATAAAAACTTGAAAGCCTCAAAGCAAAGACGAGATTGTATTTAGCCTTTATCGATTTACAAAGAGCTTTCAACAGTGTCAATCGCAGCAAGTTATGGCAAAAACTGGCCAATTGGAATTGTCCCCATAACTTGGTCAATCCAATCAGAGCACTCCATACTGATACTGTGATGCGCATAAGACTGAACAACCTGGGCACCCTATCGAAGCAAATACCAACGAGCAAAGGAGTGAAACAGGGTTGCCCGCTGGCAGCTGAACTCTTTAAATTGTTCATTTCTGATCTACAAGATTTCCGTAAAGAGGTGCTTTGTTTTCCCCCTAAACTAAATAACAAAGAAATTGATGCATCATATATGCCGACGATGTAGTCTTACTGGATCGTACTCAGATCGGCCTACAGTGGCAGCTAACAAATATACAAGAATATTTGAATGCTAACGATCTAGCTTTAAACATCAAAAAGACCAAGATTGTCATCAGTCGATGTGAATCCAAAAAACAGAAAGCCTTTACGTGGCGAATTGACAGGAAACGTATAGGCATTGTCAACTCAATCCAATACCTGGGGATCACATTCAATAGATCACTACACGAACATCACTGGAAACTAGATATGGTAAATCGAATGATTCAATTCAGCATTCAAGGTCAACTGCTAAATAATAACTATGGGAAGTTCACCCTCGCCCCCATTTTGACTTTCAAAAGGTGGTCCCTGCCATCACTTTTGGGTCTGAAGCTGGGTGGAACATTGACAGTTTGTTTTGGCAGAAGCTGGAAGGAATTTTCTGGCGGCGTGTTTTGAATCTTCCCTCATGCACCTCGATGACCCATATGAGATACGAACTTTCACTGAATTCCTTGCATGCTGGTGTCATGTGGAAATCCTTAATGGCAATGCGCAAGATGAATTTGACTCCTGTGGCTCCAGCATTTCAAATTTTTTCTGCGAGCTCAGGACCAGGAGAATCGAAGCTTCTAGAAGAGTGAAATCTGATCATGGCGTCAATTCTATCTAGCGCCGATCTTAAATTGAACGATCTTATCATGCGTCCGCAATCTGCAAAAAAGAAGTTTGAATCTTGGTGCTGGATCCGGAACAACGAACAGCGCCTAGCGATGTCGACTACTTTAGACTCCGGAATTAGAGCACATAAGCTAAATATGCCAATTCGATATCTAACAAACTGTCCATTTCGACACCATTGTGATCAATTTCTGAGACTCCGTTTGAATGCTTTGAACACAAAGGAGATGCTGTGGTGTCGTCGCTCCAGTAAAGTAAAAGATAACTTGTGTTGTTTTTTTCACAATGAAACTGAAACATCTGAACATCTCACTAAATGCACCGAGACCACTTCAAAACGGATACAGCATTTAGGAGAATACATCCCTGCCACAATAAGTAACCGAGCTTGGTGGTCATGGCTGGTCAATGCATCAAATGGAGTTGTGCCGTAGTAGACTTTATGGACTCATTACGGCTGGATGTGAACTTCTGATTGTTTAAGTCCCATGCCGTCTTGGCCATAAACCTCATGTTATATTGTTGGACCCAGGTGCATGTTGTAAGAAAGTTTGGCTGCTACGTGCATGTATGATTGCTAACAAATTCATTTTAAGGTCCTGGAAATCGAGTAATTCTTTCAACATTGATGATTGGGTGGAGGAGCTTCTTACAATTTCAACATATGAAAGAGCTATTTACAAACTCACTGATGACATTGACAAGTTTTGGAACATTTGGGGCTGCTTTCTTGATGCCTATGAATAAAGCAGAACTTTGATCTGGGACAATATATACATATCCTTGTACACTGTTGTGCTGTATGACATCTATAGGATGTGCATTGATTGTTTTATTATTGAATTTGTTGTATGGTTCATGCAATTAGTATTCTTAGTCCTTATTTCCTGCATTTGCTCTCTTTCCCTTTTTTTTTTTCTCTCTTTTTTCTTTCCTCTTTTTCTTCTTCTTCAACCGGTTCTATTTTTAGTACATTGATGTGTATTTTTAAATTGGTTGTGATATGTTGATTATTTACATTGAATTGATTGGCTATGTGTTTATTGGATTATTCATGTTCATGTTTATTTATGTAAAATAAAAATTGTAATACCTCAACAAAAGCTTGATGTCCCAAAGTTCGCATTGGGGCATATCGGGCTGACGTTTCAATAAAAAAAAAAATAAACAAAAAAAAATAAAGAAAAGCGATACAGACCAACAAAGCCTGCAGCTACAATGCAAGAATCCAACACTACCTCAAAGACAACCACATCCTCTGCATTTGACAATCAGGCTTCCGCCCAAGACATGGAACCGAAACTGCGCTGCTGGACCTTAAAAAACCAACTGGACGACGTTAAAGACAATGGCAAACTTTACCTGCTCCTTATGTTGGACCTATCTGCAGCCTTCAACCTCGACAACCAGACTTTATGCAGCCACCTCACCTCAACAGTGAACTTCTGCAGCCTCTGACTGGATCAGATCCTTCCTGGCAGACAGATCTACTTGTGATTTCATGGACAACCATGCAGCCTCACCCACAATGGTTACCTGTGGTGTCCCACAAGGCTCATGCATCACCCCTACTCTATATAACATTCATACAAAACCCGTTTTTGACCACCTGGATATCCTCAGCATCTCATATACAAATTACGCCTATGACACCCAAATTATCCTCCCTCTCTCGGCACCTACCACCAAGATGTCATGGCCATGAACTCTATTAACAGGATCATCCAAAACTGTATGGCGACCCACCTCCTCTGTCTAAATGACAAAACCGAGATCCTCATTTTAGGCGTGCACACACACGGCACTACGCAACCTGGATCCAGCCTACAAATCCTTCATTGTAGATGGCAATCTGATCCAAATTTCACCTGCAGCCAAAACCCTGGGCATGTACTTTGACACTACCTCGACCTATTGCGCCAAGTAAATGCCATTGCCTCCTCTACTGCCTACACCGGCAAACTACTCCACACCAGCAAATCCTTCCTTACCACATCCAACCGCCTCTCCATACCCAGAGGCATTACTGGAGCCACACTTGACCACTACAATACCCTCTTTGCAGGCACTGCCCAGCAAAATCTGTGTAAACTACAAACTATTCAAAATATCGCCCTCCGCTCCAGCTTAGGTCTGTCCTAACATGGCCATGTCACAGAAGCCAGAAGCTGCCGATCCGTGAGCAAATCAAATGCAAGACTCTGCCCTTAGCACACTGGTGCCTTTCTAACACTGCCCCGGCATAACTATCCCATCGCTTAGAGAAATAAATCCTTCCCCACCAGCTGAGGTCCTCGAACTGCCACTGCCTCAGAGTACCCAGCTTCAACAGAAAAACTGCAGGAGGAACAAGCTTCCCGTCATTGCTGCGAAGATCTGGAACAATCTGCCCATCGCATTAAGTAAAGAACCCTCCAACTGGACCTTTAGGAAAAATGCGAAAACCTGCTCTTCACCTAAGCCACCAGGCTCCGGCACCTAAACCGACACTCCCACTCCATGTACTGTCGATATTGCTTGATTCCTGATATCATGTTTCCTTCCCCCTCTAACTGTCTTGTTTACCATCCCTATTGTAACTAGTGCCTAGATACCTGAAGGTTGAGTGTGCTACCACAAATGCAAAAATAAATAGATAACATAACAGGCCCCACTGGCACAGACATGGAAAATGGAAGTTCAGGATTAACGTCACACTGGCGGCAAAGGACAACCTTCCTTTGCCTGACACAAGTGCCCACGGAATAAAGAAAAGCAGCACACCTGCTGTTGGGAATCATAATATGTTTACTGGTATAATGTTTAATAATTGCTGCAACAATCTGTCTATGAGTAATGATTATGTGTACAGTAAAGTGCAATAATGTACAAGTGCTTATGCTTATCCTCAACTTATACAATGTAGCAAGGTTTCTCTGCTCTAGCACTCTACACCTTCCTGATCTTGGGAGTAATCACTGACACTCCACTGCACTCGCCCAGGCCCTGGCTTACCTGGGCGGGGAATTAGGCCTGTTCTTTCATCTCAGTGCTTCAAACATGTGCCATGTTCAGCTGTGCAGACAGCAGTAACGATTATTTGAAATCATTATCCCTACACGATCTGAGGTTAAATACGTCTTCTTTACTCTTGTTCCTCCTTCATACTAAACTCCTCCTCTTCTGCCAGCCTCCTTCATGTCATGACTCATGCAACAGATGCCTGCACATAAAAACAGGACGGAACAATACATCCCCACTTAAATAAATAAATACATACATTTCTTAACCCATTTCTTCAATCTAATGAGGTTTCTTGATCATCCTTTGAGATGGTTTTCTTATGTATGCTTCACAACCTTCATCACCGCTAATATCTGTGGTGTAAATGTCCGTATCCATGTAATCAAAACTAGTGGAGGCAAGTGGAGTTTGCAGGAGGTCACACTCAAGTGGATGGTGCCTTTGGTGCTTATTTTCGGATTTTCCTCCTTTGGATTATTGACTTGTGCGCGCGTGTGCTTGCAAGGCATAAAATAGGCAGTGTCGCATAGCAATTTGCTATGCAATTCTGCAGGTTTGCTAATTAAATTAAAACTTGTGTAGCAAAACTAGCTATTTAAGTTACCCTGTTCAATGAAAAAATAGCTCAGCCTGCGCATTCATCTCTTGAAAGAAGTAAATTGGGAGAATACTTTTATTTAGCTAACTATATCCTGTCTGGCAAATACCAGTAGGTGGTTATTGGATATAGGAACTTTATTTATTTTTTTAAAGACAGTCATGCAATTGCATTCCTAAATCTGTAAGCTGTTACATAATGCATAATTACAGTATTGCTACTGTAAAATGCTGCATTGTCGCCATGATTTACAGTAAAGTTTGGTAGTTCATCTAAATCTCATAGTGTCAACTATATTTCTTTTTGTTAGGGAAGAAGCATCCTATCGACAAGTGAACACTTTTGAAAATGTACCTGATCACACAGCCAAATGCTTTTGATGGCAGACCTACCTAGTTGTCACAGGCCTGTATTACGGGGGCCTGGTCTCTTGCCCCAGTCTTAGTGCCCCAAAACACCATCTGAAGCACTGTGGGTGGTCTCAGGTCAGGTTGCAGGCAGGGGCAAGGTGGGTTAAAGCATGGCAGGTTTGGGGGCACACCAGAAACACTTGAGTACATTGCTTTCATCGGTTATTTCACTGCCTGGCATTTATGGGCATGCATGGGTTAATACTGTAGTCTGGGACACTTTCAGGGGTTTAATACAATCACGGTAGGTACATCCTGTGTATGCTGTGCCTGTTAGCCCCTTCAGGATGAAGCACTACTTGGCTGTTGCAGGCCAGTCTCCTGGGCGTGGCTGGCTGACTTACTATAAAAAACCACGCCCAAACAACGATCCCTGCTTCGCGTCGTTCTGCTTCAGCAGCGTGACACTCCCGGCATCGTTCCCTGCAAAAGAAAGAAAAAGATCATTGCAGCCTGCACGAGCGCGCCCCTCTGGTTCTTGTCAGCTGTTACCAGCACTCGGTCTTCGCCGCAACGCCTTTCCAGTAATCTCTGTCTTCTAGGAATCAGCTGTAACCTTCAGGAATCCTTCCGGCTCTTCACACATCGCTCGCTCATCAGCTGTTTTCTGCCGCAGGCCCCGTTCCGCTTCATGAACTGCTTCTGCATGACAGATGAGAGCAATCAGCGCTGTTCCTGTCATTAAGGAAACAACAAACAAGAATGTTAGTGCAAGACTCAGATCTCTTGTGCTCTCACCATAAGCACAAAAGAAGCACAATTAAGCGCCTGCCTGAGAGATTGCTATTAACAAGAGGCGCTATACCAGCCAAGGGCATATTTGGACACGCATTGATATTCTTTAAGGGGTCAAGACTCCAACATTGGAACTGGAACTCAATAGACTCCTAAAAATACTGCATCGTCATAGCAGTGCAAAACTGTGAAAAGGCACTAGTCTCACAGATCCAAGGACCAGTCGCAAGAGAACTGTTACGTGAGCATTTGCACCAAACCATCTGGGAAAATCCTCATTAAAGAACTTTCACGCCGCAGCAGGTCTGGGCAGAACCCCAGCAGCCAGTGAAGTAACTGGTCGAATCTACAAGCGCCCCTGTTGAGATATAACAGGACGGAGAGCTTCCTGAAACATTAAAACAGGTGAGAGAGGACCCCAGAGGTATGGTATTGGGTGGTTCTGGGTGGTGGTTTCTTCCTGAACACAGTATCAGCTGACATTCGTGCACATTCCTTTTCAGATACACGCTTCACTATCCAGCGCATACCAGAGCAGTAGCAGAGGTTTCCAGGTGCCCCTGCGGAGCAAAGGTGAGCGTTACACTAGTTCTGTGACCTGCTGGTTGCATACATCTGTGCAACTGGTGCTCAATCCATGAGCTGATCCCATACTTCTTGACATTCTATCTTATCACCCTATTGCATTATACCAGCTACCCTGAAAGTGAGACTGACGCAAACTACAATATTCCACCTAGTTTGGCCAGTTCGCTGCCTGCTTCGCCGTCCAATCTGCTTAGTCTCTTTCTTTCCTCTTACATAATAAATACACAAAGCTAGTTAGATGTTTGCACAAAGTAGTGATTAATAGTTCCATCCATGTACATCTACAGATCTACTGCAATACCGTCCACGGCAGTAAGCCTGCAGAGCTCGCTTTGCTCTATGATTACGATTGCATTATATATTAGCACCTGCGGGAGACCGCTGGCCAGACTGTTTTTAGAGCCTTTTTTTACAATATCTATTTATTTGAGTCCATTAATGCAGCTAACCTTTTATATTTTACAGATGCTCATCCCGGGCTTGCAACGTCTACTTGCCCACTCGCATAGTCGTAGATTTTTGGAAAGGGTACTACTTGCAGGGGATGTTTGAAACTTTTATATAACATTTACTTTGTTTGCCTTAAATCTCAAATAAACGTTTCACTGTGCATGGCTGGCCTCTGGGTAGCATGAGTGTGCCAAAGAAAGTGGGTTTGTGGTGACATGCACCATTTTACAGAAAGCGCATTTACATTTTTTGTCATCCGTTGCTATGGGTCGGGTGCATTTCTCTTAAGTTGAATAGGTAAACTAAGTTAAACGATTTGCAGGTCTAGCAGAATTTTAAAGAATTTGCAAGGTCTGACTCATCTCACGAATGTCTTACTTGAGTAGTCGGTACATAAAAATGATGCATTGTTGCTCATTTTATGTCATGGGTACAAACAACTTCTGCTAACATTAAAAATATTAGTACAACCTTGCTAATAAAATGCGTTTGTTTGCTAATCAAGAAAATGTTCATTAGCAATCTCTGCTAATCAATTTTTGAAAACTAATTTATGCCTTGGCTTGGCGCTTTAAGGAAACTGCTGGTGAAGAGCCCCGTTGAGCCCCTCCCTCCTCCATCCAGGAAGGACACACTCTTACTTAAACCTCACTTCCTCCGCGAAGCGGAGCGAAGGCAAGTGGAGTTTGCAGGGTGAGTGGAGTGTTACAGCTCCCGTTGCAGTTCCTTTTATTCCTGGGGTCTGGATGGCGGAGCGGGCAAAAACACAGCTCATTCACAGTGCGCGTACGCGCCTCCAGGTAAGGAGGGGGGGCGGGGCTGGAATTGACTTTGGAGGCCGGTGTGCCTAGCTCATGCTGTGGGGTGTGTGCTCCATCCTCCCCCGAAAGGGAACACTGAGTGGTGCCTGAGAGTCTGTTGAACTAAAGGTAACCTCGCTGATGTATAACAACGGTTCGGGGGACAAGGAATTGGATACCAGTCTGCATGAAGTGTTGGACTTAGAGGCAATGCCCAGGGAGGCCTTCCCACTATGTGAGAAGGTTGTTGGGATAGACCCAATAACGGAATCCTTCCCTAACTCAAAGCAATCTACATTAAGCCTGAATGAAGAATTAGCCAATAAACTGACCAAAGACTTGGCGGATCTTGCCCTGAAAATCGCTAGGCAAAAAAGACTCAGTCTATCAAGAGTCAATGAATGTTTAAAGCTTTTGGATCAATCTTTGGTGAATGCGGATATAGTGGTGGAGAGAGAGGAACGAGATACCTCTGAGACACGATTGGTCTGTGAGAGGGGACAAGCCGAGAACCCTCTCTCTGAAACTGAGAATGGCAGATCGTAAGGCCACGGCAACAGTAACTCAGGGTCCAATGTGTCGTCCGGGGCTGTGTTCTCCCCCTCCTCGAACAAGAGTGAAGAGCACACCGTCCCCAGATCCCAACGGGTAATCTGGCAACTAAGACAGAGGAAGGTGAGGATGTTATGGTGCACGGGGATTCCACTGCTAACTTGTCTGCCTCATCAGTATATACAGCATCCATTCCAGCTTCTAGAAGGAGAGCAAGAAGGAGGGACTCTCACCCTAAGCTTGTGGTGGACCTATAACACATGCAGCAATTAGTGATTGCCTCAGTTTGGACATCCGTCATTCCTTTTACAAAGCTGTATGAGAGTTTGCATTGTGCCTTACAGGAACAAACTACATCGATAACGGCCTTAATGGACAAAATATTACTCCTAGAGGTGCTGGCTAATAGAGTGGATAAAAGACTGGATAAAGAAGCTAAAACATCAGCCAATCGGCAAAAGACTGATCTGGCAAGACGTGAATCCTCGAACAAATCGGTGATGATGGAGGCCCTCTTGCAAGATTGCAAATGGATGAGGGCCAATATGAACGATGTGACCCAGCTGAATGTTTCTCCAAAGGCGAAAAGGTGCAATTTGGAGTCAGCAAAAAGGCGGCCAGCTGTCAATAATCCTGTGGTGGACCTAACAATGGGAATGGGAATTCGGCTGGGCGGTCCCCTTGATAAGAATGTATTCTCAGTCTTCAATTTGAAGAAAGATCTGAAAACAGTTCCCTCCACTGCAGGGGCAGAGGCGAGTATGCCACCGAGTGACCCTATAAATGGGCCCTTGAGGGTGACGGAAAAAACACCTTCAGCCTCTCAGGCAAAAAAAAAAAATATATATGCCAGCTAGAGTAAAAAGAAAGGCAAAGGGGTCGAGAGCGTTCTTACGGAACATAAGATCTCCTCCAGAGACACTCAATCTCTTAGCAGCTAAAAAATCTCAGAAAGAGTTTCCACCAGTGAAGACTAGTGGGATTGAAATAGTGTTGGATCCGGTTGCTACTATGGATTGGAGTGAGTCTCCGAACTAGAGAGAGTGGAAGACGACGCCAGTTGGAAAGATGTGAGTAACTCGGAATGGAAAAAAATTGAGGGCCTCATGGGAGAGCCAGTGTTGTCCGCCCCGAAGAAGATTCTAATTCCTAAGGACTGGCAATCTAGAGTGCATTTTATGGTCCTATTCTGGGGCTGCTAAACTCAGAATAAAGGAGGTGGCAAGACCGCTGCCCCCTCAAAAGTTGGGAAGAGATCTTCAAAAGGTGGTTGAGGCCTTTAAGACTCTGGAGGAAAGAAGAATGAGAGGCTTGAAACCGTGCAAATCGGAGGTCCCAGTAGCTAACCCCCATAAACCACCTATGAATCCAAGAGTGATGCATGCCGCAAGGCGTCCTAATTATTGAGGGGATCATCCTGGAGCTTAGCCCAAAGATCTGTTTGGAAAGAATTAAGCTGGATGCTAACATGATCACGTTGAATAGAGGGAATGTGATGCGGCTATTTAACTGTCATCCCAGATCAGAAATTTGCCTCAAATGACATCAAGATTGTTGAATATATAGAAGAAAGAAAGACTGACTGGGTCATCCTGCATCTATTCTCCCAAGTTAAGAAGGATCTTATCCTGACCTTAAAGGACAAGTTCCTGGGGCTGGGTTATGATGTCTTGGATTTTCATGATCAACTGAAGATAAAGTGGAGAGAAGCCCTGTCCACAGAGGATGATCAAAAAGACTATGCCGCTGTAGAGGGCGAAGAGAAGGTTGATGGAGGCAAAAAGCTACGGTAAATCCGAGGAGGGAGGAAGATTCTACCTTTAGCAAAGACGAGATCCAGCCTTGAAATAATCAAACTCAATCTTTGGATATCTCTAAAAATGTGCCCTCCTCTTTGTCATCTGGGGAACAATCTTGGGCCTGGCTGGCTGGAGCCTTGGTATCCCAAGATGGATGCTAGACTCATGTGGTTGAGTGTGCCTCTTATTTGAAGATTAGGTGTTGGAATACCAGATGGTTTTGTTCTATTTTTTGTGAAAATGTACCAGACCTGGAAAAGTTTGATATTCTTTTATTTCAGGACACGTGGCTGAGGAGCCTACCACAATGTGATGGATATTTGGCTTTTCTAAACCCTGCTCCAAAGGGTGTGCTGGGTCGTCCCTACGCCAGCCTTTTGTTGTTACTAAAAAAAATGGGCTGGGTTGGTCGATGATCGAAACAAAATGCCCCAACCCATATGTCCAGATATATTTAAAACACGAGACGGACCCTTTGGATATCTGCCTGATGGTGATCAATGTATATTGGCAGGTGAATATGAAGAGGGATATACATTTCTTGAGATCTATCACCAGTGGGATTGATGATGCGATGTGCAGATTGAAAGGAGTGAAGATAGTGATTTGTGGCGATTTAAATATTAAGCTCCTGGATTCAGAGGGACTCGTGTTAAAAAAAGAACAAATGGAATGAAAGAGAATTGGCATGGTTGTTGAATATGAAAGTTAGAGATATGAGTATGTTAAATGGTCAAACGCAAGGGGACTCCCCGAGCTGTCCCACTTGGCGCCCCGGGGATAAAACTTCTTGTATTGACTATTGCTTTATCTCAGAGAATACTAGGGAGTGGATTGCGAGCTTTTCCATCTAGCCTCAAAAGTTTAGTGACCATGATCTGCTAGCAGTTTACTTGAGGAAATGGTATGAGCAGTAAAGTAGGGTGAAAATGGCGGAAGTGCACCTGGCTGCTTGCGGGATTCGACTATGACTAAAAGGGGAGGACATAAGGAAACTCAATTTGGCCTACAAAGCGCAGCTATCTGTTGATCTCTCGAATATCAATTACACTGGTTTGTTAAAAGAATTCTCTTTGAAACAGGTCCCTGGTACTAAAGGCACCTGGATCCAAAAGCATGCCTATGATCCGGGACTTCTTGAAAGGAGAAAGATAACGAGAAAATGAGTGAAAGGGATTCGAGGTGATGTTAAGGATAATAAAATGGAAAGAATCAAGAAAGTGCTCCAGGGCTATAGAAATTAGAGAAAAAGCTCTCAGGTGCTGCGTGCACAAAATGATGCTGAGCAAATCCTTCGTGCTGTGTGCTCTAAAGACTCTAAAAGTACCTGGGAGCTTATAAACAATGGTGGTGCCTTTAGACAAGCTAATACCATTTCTATGGTTGCAGAGAGTGACTGGACCAAGCATTATGTCACCTTATTTGCAGATCCCGGGTGGGCCGGTGGTAGAACAAAAAGAAATGAAGGGTTAAGATGGAATTTTCTATTTGATGAACATGATGCTCTTACAATGATTGGCAAACTGAGTTCCTCTCGTGCAGCTGGGCCCAATGGGCTTTCTAATCAGGAGCTAAAAAAGAATATAGTCCACTGGGGAAAAATGTTGGTGATCTTGTTCGAGCAGATTATGATAAATAGGTGGATACCACCCTCGTGGAAGGAGGCATATATTGTGCCTATCTTTAAAAAGGGCGACAGGGCGGATCCTAAAAACTACCGCCCTATCGCTCTTTTGGATTCGATAGTCAAGTTGTTTGTAACGGTCCTTCTGAGGGACCTGTGAAATTGGGCAGAGACTATTGGAATTTTGGACCCCCGACAGTCAGGATTTGTGAAGGGGGTGGGTACTGCCCTTAACCGCTTTATTATAAATCTTCTTAAGGAAAAAGCCTTTGTAGATGGTAACACTGTGTTTATGGCCTTCATGGACCTCGAACAAGCTTTTGATGGTGTTATCGGGGAACATCTTTGGGCGAAATTGCGGAATTGAGGCTGTCCGGTGGAGCTGGTTGAGGCTATTGAAGCGTTATACACAGGGACCTCGATTAGGATTAGACTTTGTACTAATGGTACACTATCTCACAAGATCTATACTTATCAGGGTCTGAAGCAGGGTTGCGCTCTTGCGCCCCTGCTATTCTGCTTGTATATTGCTGATCTGGCCCCATCTCAAGCTGGGATTCGAACTTTCCCGCCTAAAACCAATGGGTTGGAGGTCCCTTGGATTCTTTTCGCTGACGACCTACTCTTTTTTAGACTTAACACAAATAGGACTGCAGCGTCGACTAGAAGCTTTTGAGTACTATTTGAGTGCTAACGGCATGAGCATTAATATTAATAAGTCAAAAATTCTCCCCATGAAGAGTGCTGGAAAAACAAAGAAGGAATAAATGTACCTAGAGGGTGAAGGGTATACCCCTAGAGATTGCAGATATGATGGTCTATTTGGGTGTTACGATCAATATGAACAGTAATGAAGCCGCCGAATTGGAATATCTACTGTCTAGACTTATCCCCCTGATTAATCAGGGGAGTCTTGCATTATAGATTTGGTAAATTCACGATGGTCCCTATACTATCCTTTTACAAACAGAAGGCGGCACAAATTCTAACATATGGAGCAGAGGCATCTCTCTGCCTACCCTGGCAGTGGTGAAGGCCAGAAACTCCAAAATAGCCTATCGTCCTGTATTATTAGACTGGAACTAAGGCTGCAATCTTTGGAATCATTGGTGGCTTGGAAGTCTGCCTATATAGGAAATGTGCTATGCAAGGAGCCATAAAGCCCTTTGAAATCATGGCTTTTGACAAAAGTTTGTTAGAGACGCCGCTAGAGGCATGGAAACTTAAAATAGAAGCCTTCCTTAGGGATAAGGAGATCCAGATTGAATCGCTGCTACACAATCCAGTATCAGTAAAAAAGAAATGGATGAGGCAGGACTGGATCTCTACAATCGATCATTGTACAACTTTAAAACCTGGGTTGTCTCTAACTTCCGAGAAGGGAAGGATGAACATCTTGCCTAAGTTCCTCTTAAAGTTTCCCTCACCTATATATAGAGACCTTCTCCTTAGGTTTAGGTTCAATATTCTAAACACTAGAGAGGTTATGTTTAGGAGGAAGATTGTGGGGGTTGAAAATGCTACCTGTCGCTATTGTATGGACAGCTTGATGGTTGAAACTCTGGAGCATCTGGTAACGATCTGTGAGGTCTAAAACCAGAAGTTTATTTTTGGGGGAGTTCAAATCTATGGGAGCTACTCTTTCCAGGCGGGAATGGTGGAATTGGTTAATAATTGGAGATCAAACTAAGCTAGTGTTGTCTGTTATGAAAATGCTTGAAGCTGTATTACCAACGCTGTCGGATGGAATGAGTGTTTAAATATGGATTGGGAATGTTTGCGATTAAGGAGATGGGATGGTGTAATGGCCTCTCTCCTCTTCCCTTCCCTCTAATGCTGATTCGAAGAGATTGGGAGCGTTTGAGAATGGTTTAGGTTAATGTTAAAGGTTTCGTATTTACAACGATTCCGAAAGAGAGTAAATGGAGGAAAAGAGAGTTATGTTTAAACTTGTTTAATACTGTTCTCTTGATTACACTCTTTTGCTCTCATTTAATTATCTTTCTTTTGTTCGTTATGTAACCAATAAAACATTTTAATTAAAAAAAAGTAATCAAAACTACTGTCTTCAGAGAGTCTTGATAAACGGATTCCTCGTTGGTCAAAAAAATCAGTCACTATTCTCCTGAAAAACGAGGCAGTCCTCTTGATGGAATGACCCTGCTATTCAGCAGAGATAAATCAATACTTTTACACTTGTCACTATTACCAGGCTGGGGTTAAATGCAGGTATATCCTTACGCGACTGTTTGGCGCACAATCACTAACATGTATATCCAATTCTTTGGCAACTATTCATAAATCTGCATATTCCTTCATTTTTATTTTATAGTTTCATCGGCTTGTCATGCACTTTTGGTCATTTCCCTCTCCGTCTGTTCCACTGACATTTGAGGTACTCTGGTGCGGGCCTCCCGATTAAGCATGAGTTGAGATAGATAGCAGTCATACTGTGAGGAGTGTTTCTGTAGTCTCTCAGCAGGCTACAAATAGCCTGCATAAACAACCCCTTTGTGATGTTACATATCTTCAGTGTTCTCTTGATGTTGGCCATGAACCTTTCCACCGTACCATTAGCCTAACCCATAAAGGTGAAATCTTCCTATGGTAAAAGCAGAAATATTCAGCAAATAATGTAAACTCATGTCCACTGAATGGAGGCCCAATATCTGACTTTACAATGCGTGGGATTCCATAATCAGCGAACATCTTATCAAGAGCAGGAATGTGTGATTGAGCTCCTGTGGAGGATACCAATTGCATTTCCAGATAGCACGATATTTCGTCAATCGCTAACAGCACATAATTGCCATCCAAGAAGGGTCCAAAAAGCTCCACAGCTACCACTTCCCAGACTTTGGTAGGCAAAGTCACGATCTTTAGAGGTTCCAGAAATCTCCTTGTTGCTACCGATTTGCAAACTGTATACCCTTCAAGCCATTACTATCTTTGAGTCCATTTTGTAAAACCACACCTTCAGTTGCAACAGTCTCTTGATCTGTACTATTCATCTATGGCCTGCATGTGCCATCTCAATGACCAATTCTTGCAACGACAAGGGAATCGCAATTCTATTTTCTTTAAGAAGTAAGCCTTGTGGGGAGATGGACAGTTAATCATTTATGAGTGCAAGCTTCTGCAGCATTTTGTACTCCTCTTCTGGGCGTTCGCCGTCTGGTCTGTCTGAGAGACCACCTATTAGATCATATGCATAGTTTTACCTTTAACAATATTTAATCCTGGGAGATCTCAGCCACAAGGATGGACATGGCGAGGGCCTTCAGGAGAGCATTGTGAACAACGTAATTGATATACTGATTGGCCTTCAACGCCCAGGTCCACTCCATGTTCGGGAGAGGAAGCCTTGACAGAAGTCAGCTGTATGGTTGTCTTTGCCTAGGATGTCAAACTGATATTCCTCGAGTCATAAACCCCATTGAGCGATTCGCGCTGGCATCTCAGCATTTGGTTTGCCATAAATTGTTGCTTGATGTGTAATGACGGTGAATTGTTTTGCATACAGAAACAGATGTTAATGTTCACACGCCCACACCATGCTCTCATTCTTTGAGTACACACACTCAGTTGATGTCAAACTAGAACTGGCATAGGATACATTTATGCGTGGTGACGAAGACTGAGGCTTGTATTGTGCCAAAACGGGTCCCAGGCCCAACGGACTTGCATCTACAGTGAGGTCAGTTTCAAGGTCCAGATCGTACTATGCCATGCAGGGAGCAAACGATATGCATTCCTTAAATGGCACGAAAAGCATCTTCACAGGCTGTGACCATGGAGGCAAAATCATGGAAGCACCTGGTGCTAACTGGCCATCCCCAAGAAAGACTGTAATGCAGACATGGCAGTCGGGATTAAAGTCGAGATAAGGGCTTGGCCATTCTCTCATCGGGCTGGAGCTCATTGCTGGAGAAAATGTGTCCAAAGAATTTTAGCATGGATCTGCAAAATGTGCATTTATGTGCATTCAATGTTCGATGTGTGTCTCCTAGGGCCACACAGACTCATCGCAGAGTATTATCATGGGCTTCTTGATTTGCCCCGAATACAAGAATGTTGCCTCTATAGTTTAGACATTGCAGAATTTGGTGCATCACACCTTGTGAATTTCATTTTGGAATATTTCGGCAGCTGATGAAACGCCACAACAGAGTCGTTTGACCTGAACAAATCAAGGTGCTTTGTGAAAGACGTTTTATATCATGAATCTGGGTGTAATTCTAGTAGGCGATACCCTTTATTCAAAACCAACTTTGGGGATACAGTGTCTTTCTCTCTCAAGTGCTTGGTTTGGGGAGCGCATGTCCACACAAACAAATGGCCCATGTTGTTGTTCCTTTCACATGTTCCGTTATAAACTGTTCCAGTAATGACTATTTCATCCTCAACTTGCAATTGTAATTTAAAAGGGATGCCTCTAATGTTGTGCTGTAGGCCTGACCATTTCATTCATACATAGCTTTGTCTCTTTTAGCTTGTCAATTCCTTAGAGTAAAGTGGGGTATAGTTTCATCACCATGTCCTTTACACTGGATGTATACGAAGTCATGATATGATACAGAATGTGGACTAGCCCCATATGCATCACAGACCTAAAACTGAGGATTCATACAAAGGTCTGGGAGCCCCTCTACGGAGAACGAACATGGCCGAATAACCTGTTCTGTGGGTAGGTTCCCACTCGGGAGGGTCTACAACCACGTTTTAGCTCAGTGCATTTTTCAGAAAGGAGAAATGTACATTTGCATATCAGTCTGGTCCCAGACACGTGGGCAGTCCAGCACCGAAATTCTAGGCAATTCTTCTCGGAACAAGAAGCCTTTGATGTATGACATCTCGCACTGTGGGGACCAACGAAAAGCATTTTTTGTTGTTTTATTATTTATTATGCACAGATATACCCAGGGGTATCAAGGCGCAGCATTTATAAGAATATGCGAAGCATATTACCTCTCATACACCCGTCATTAAGCAAGCCCATTGCGTCCATATGCATGTAAAAATCGTTGAGACATCTAGTCCACCTGGGTCCTAAAAGGTGGCACTGCATGTAATTGCACAGCATCATGCTGGCCTTCAGGATGACTGGCCTGCAGTGGTGAGAACATTGTGTACCTATTCAAAGAAGTATTTGCATCTGCCAGGATGACTTTAAAATGGCAGTGCCCATGGGCGTAATTTTAGGGGGTGGGGGGACAAGGGTGTTTGTCCCCCCCAACTTTCATGGCACACCATTTTGTCCGCATTAATTTGGTTGGGGCACCTTTTCATCAGATGTCATGTCCCCCCCAACATTTTCATCAAAGTTACTCCACTGGCAGTGCCATTGGTTAACTGGCTTATCAGCTTCTTACGTGAGCAGCACTGAGTCTCTGCGCAGCAGTGAATGTGGCCCCCACCCCCTTACTTGTTGCAAACTTTAATCAGCAAAGATTCCTAGTGGAGCAGGGGGGTCTTTTGATGTTCAAAGAGGGGCTACCTTGCCCTCAGGCCAATTTTGGCCTATAACCAGGGAGGGCAAGGTAGCCCCTCTCATTCTCGGGCAAGTTAGCCCCTCTCATTCTCGTGCCTCCCCACTGCCAGGCACCCAGAGCTGGACCTCCTGACCCCAGCTACTGTTCTCTCCGGCTGCCTGTCATCAAGTTGCACGGGCAATCACGGAAAGAACAAAGCGGATTCCTGGCTTTTCCTTGCAGCAGTGAAGCATTTTAGCGCCCCACAGAGCAGCATGCAGCGGGGTACATCGCAGGGAGCAGGGGCATAAATCAAATCGGAGCATACATGGAAAGCCAAAAGAACGCAGAGCACTCCAGAGGCTTCAAAGCACTGCGCTCCCCTCCGGCACAACAACCGACGCCGCCCCAGCCCTCCCGGTCATGCAAAAGACTGCAGAGCCCCCAGAAACAAAAGGAAGCAAGGAGGGGGTTACTAACTAACCACGAAAAAAGAAAGGTTAGCCTAATTGGAAGCACGACGACACAGAGCAGCGGAGATCGCACAAAACCAGCAGGCAATATTTTAATTGCTGAAAGACAACCCAGAGAACTTTTGGTTTGTTAAGGCAGCATGCTCGGGTGAAAGTTAGGCTGAGTAGTGTGGGTTCCCCCCCCTGCTCTTGGCCCTGCTGTTCTATGCCCTGACCCAGAAATGATAATGCGTGCACAGTTCTGTTTGCGTGGAAAAATTAGTGGCCGTAGGCCTTTTTATTATATACAAAAATGACGCTATACACTGGTTATGACAACTGTACAGTAACTAACACTTTTTGGGCACCTCGTGTCCAGGGGTTGGGATGCCCCCCCTTCCTTTAGCCTCCATTTCGTTGTCCTGTGGCATCCTTTCCTGGACACGTGCCGCCGCCTACGACTTTTCTTATACCGTGTACTGTGAAAAAAGTACTCGGCGTTCCTGTTCCGGCTTTCCTCCTTCCTTTCTTGTAGGGCGGGTTGGGTGGAAAACGAATCCTTTACCCCCTTATCCAGGCCCTGGGAGCTTACCCGAGTGAGGTGAGCTCCTAACCTGGTTGTGACTTGGTCCTGCTTCTCTGGGGTATTTATACTCCTTCCACCTTTTGTTGTGCTGATTGCGGGCCGCGGGCCGGTGCTCCTTCCTGTCCTCCCCCCCTGTTACTTTCCCACCTTGCCTCTACCTACTTGCGTGTCTTTGAGGCACGCCGCGGGTGAGGGCGCCGCTCTGGCTGCCCCTCCCTTTTGTTTTCCCGCCTGTTGTGCTCCCCCCACCCTGTGCCTAACTCCCCAGGCCCTCCAACGTACCGCACTTCGTGCAGCACGGGGCCTGGGTCATAGGCTGAGTAGTGTGGGTTCCCCCCCCCCCTGCTCTTGTCCCTGCTGTTCTATGCCCTGACCCA